>NC_041382.1:562078654-562168684 GCF_002162155.2 Triticum dicoccoides | reverse complement strand
TTGATGTCTACTACACAACCTTCTTCTTGTAGACGTTGTTGGGCCTCCAAGTGCAGAGGTTTGTAGGACAATAGCAAATTTCCCTCAAGTGGATGACCTAAGGTTTATCAATCCGTAGGAGGCGTAGGATGAAGATGGTCTCTCTCAAACAACCCTGCAACCAAATAACAAAGAGTCTCTTGTGTCCCCAACACACCCAATACAATGGTAAATTGTATAGGTGCACTAGTTCGGCGAAGAGATGGTGATACAGTACAATATGGATAGTACATAATGGTTTTTGTAATATGAAAATATAAAAACAGCAAGCTAACTAATGATAAAAGTGAGCGTAAACGGTATTGCAATGCTAGGAAACAAGGCCTAGGGTTCATACTTTCACCAGTGCAAGTTCTCTCAACAATAATAACATAATTGGATCACATAACTATCCCTCAACATGCAACAAAGAGTCACTCCAAAGTCATTAATAGCGGAGAACAAACAAAGAGATTATGGTAGGGTACGAAACCACCTCAAAGTTATTCTTTCCAATCAATCCGCTGGGCTATTCCTATAAGTGTCACAAACAGCCCTAGAGTTCGTACTAGAATAACACCTTAAGACACAAATCAACCAAAACTCTAATGTCACCTAGATACTGCAATGTCACCTCAAGTATCCGTGGGTATGATTATACGATATGCATCACACAATCTCAGATTCATCTATTCAACCAACACATAGAACCTCAAAAAGTGTCCCAAAGATTCTACCGGAGAGTCAAGACGAAAACGTGTGCCAACCCCTATGCATCGATCCCCAAGGTCACGGAACCCGCAAGTTGATCACCAAAACATACATCAAGTAGATCAATAGAATACCCCATTGTCACCATGGGTATCCCACACAAGACATACATCAAGTGTTCTCAAATCCTTAAAGACTCAATCCGATAAGATAACTTCAAAGGGAAAAACTCAATCCATTACAAGAGAGTAGAGGGGGAGAAACATCATAAGATCCAACTATAATAGCAAAGCTCGCGATACATCAAGATCGTATCACCTCAAGAACACGAGAGAGAGAGATCAAACACATAGCTACTAGTACATACCCTTAGCCCCGAGGGAGAACTACTCCCTCCTCATCATGGAGAGCACCGGGATGATGAAGATGGCCACCGGAGAGGGATTCCCCCTTCGGCAGGGTGCCAGAACGGGTCTAGATTGGCTTTCGGTGGCTACGGAGGCTTCTGGCGGCGGAACTCCCGATCTATTGTCGTCTCCGATAGTTTTAGGGTATATGGATATATATAGGCGGAAGAAATACATCAAGGGAGCCACGAGGGGCCCACGAGGGTGGAGGGCGCGCCCAGGGGGAGTGGGCGCGCCCCCCTGCCTCGTGCTCTCCTCGCTGAACCCCTGACGTGCACTCCAAGTCTCCTGTATTGCTTTCTTTCCAAAAATAACTTTTCCGAAGGTTTCATTCCGTTTGGATTCCGTTTGATATTCCTTTTCTGCGAAACACTGAAACAAGGGAAAAACAGAAACTGACACTGGGCTCTAGGTTAATAGGTTAGTCCCAAAAATCATATAAAATAGCATATAAATGCATATAAAACATCCAAGATTGATAATATAATAGCATGGAACAATCAAAAATTATAGATACGTTGGAGACGTATCAACATCCTCAAGCTTAATTCCTGCTCGTCCTCGAGTAGGTAAATGATAAAAACAGAATTTTTGATGTGGAATGCTACCTAACATATTTATCCATGTAATCTTTTTTATTGTGGCAGGAATATTCTGATCCATAAGATTCAAGACAAAAGTTTAATATTGACATAAAATAATAATACTTCAAGCATACTAACTAAGCAATCATGTCTTCTCAAAATAACATGGCCAAAGAAAGTTCATCCCTACAAAATCATATAGTTTGGTCATGCTCCATTTTCGTCACACAAGAATGCTCTCATCATGCACAACCCCGATGACAAGCCAAGCAATTGTTTCATACTTTAGTAATCTCAAACTTTTTTCAACTGTCACGCAATACATGAGCGTGAGCCATGGATATAGCACTATGGGTGGAATAGAATATAATAAGGGGGTTATGTGGAGAAGACAAAAAGGAGAAAGTCTCACATCGACGCGGCTAATCAATGGGCTACGGAGATGCCCATCAATTGATGTTAATGCAAGGAGTAGGGATTGCCATGCAACGGATGCACTAGAGCTATAAATGTATGAAAGCTCAACAAAAGAAACTAAGTGGGTGTGCATCCAACTTGCTTGCTCACGAAGACCTAGGGCACTTGAGGAGGCCCATGGAATATACAAGCCAAGTTCTATAATGAAAAATTCCCACTAGTATATGGAAGTGACAAAACAAGAGACCCTCTATCATAAAGATCATGGTGCTACTTTGAAGCACAAGTGTGGTAAAAAGGATAGTAGCATTCTCCCTTTTATTATTTTATTATTTTCTATTTGGCCCCCTTTTTTTGCCTTTTTTATTTGGCCTTTCTTTTTTGGCCTTTTTTTGGACAATGCTCTATTAATGATGATCATCACACTTCTATTTATTTACAACTCAAAGATTACAGCTCGATACTAGAACAAAGTATGACTCTATATGAATGCCTCCGGCGGTGTACCGGGATAGCAATGAATCAAGAGTGACATGTATGAAAAATTATGAACGGTGGCTTTGCCAGAAATACGATGTCAACTACATGATCATGCAAAGCAATATGACAATGATGATGCGTGTCATAATAAACGAAACGATGGAAAGTTGCATGGCAATATTGTTGGGGAACGTAGTAATTTCAAAAATTTCCTACGCACATGCAAGATCATGGTGATGCATAGCAACGAGAGGGAAGAGTGTTGTCCATGTACCCTCGTAGACCGAAAGCGGAAGCGTTAGCACAACACGGTTGATGTAGTCGTACGTCTTCATGATCCGACCGATCCAAGTACCGAACGCACGGCACCTCCGAGTTCAGCACACGTTCAGCTCGATGACGTTGTTGGAAATATGCCCTAGAGGCAATAATAAAATGATTATTATATTTCCTTGTTCATGATAATTGTCTATTATTCATGCTATAATTGTATTATCCGGAAATCGTAATACATGTGTGAATACATAGGCCATAATGTGTCCCTAGTGAACCTCTAGTTGACTAGCTCATTGATCAACAGATAGTCATGGTTTCCTGGCTATAGACATGGGATGTCATTGATAACGGGATCACATCATTAGGAGAATGATGTGATGAACAAGACCCAATCCTAAGCTTAGCTCAAAGATCGTGTAGTTCGTTTGCTGTAGCTTTTCTAAGTGTCAAGTATCATTTCCTTATACCATGAGATTGTGCAACTCCTGGATACCGTAGGAGTGCCTTGGGTGTGCCAAACGTCAGAACGTAATTGGGTGACTATAAAGGTACATTACAGGTATCTCCGAAATGTCTGTTGGGTTGGCACGAATCGAGACTGGGATTTATCACTCCGTATGACGGAGAGGTATCTCTAGGCCCACTCGGTAATGCATCATCACAATGAGCTCAAAGTGATCAAGTGGTTGATCACGGGATCATGCATTACGGTACGAGTAAAGTGACTTGCCAGTAATGAGACTGAACGAGGTATTGGGATACCGACGATCGAGTCTCGGGCAAGTAACATACCGATTGACAAAGGGAATTGTATACGGATTGATTGAATCCTCGACATCGTGGTTCATCCGATGAGATCATCGTGGAGCATGTGGGAGCCAACATGGGTATCCAGATCCCGCTGTTGGTTATTGACCGGAGAGGCTTCTCGGTCATGTCTGCATGTCTCCTGAACCCGCAGGGTCTACACACTTAAGGTTCAGTGACGCTAGGGCTGTAGAGATATGAGTATGCAGTAACCCAAAAGTTGTTCGGAGTCCCGGATGAGATCCCGAACGTCACGAGGAGTTCCGGAATGGTCCGGAGGTGAAGAATTATATATAGGAAGCGCAGTTTCGGCCATCGGGAGAGTTTTGGGGGTCACCGGTATTGTACCGGGACCGCCCGAAGGGTCCCGGGGGTCCACCGGGTGGGGCCACCCATCCCGGAGGGCCCCATGGGCTGAAGTGGGGAGGGGATCCAGCCCCTGGTGGGCTGGTGCGCCCCCCTTGGGCCCCCCATGCGCCTAGGGTTGGGAACCCTAGGGGAGGGGGCGCCTCGACTTGCCTTGGGGGGTACTCCACCCCCTTGGCCGCCGCCCCCCTAGGAGATCCCATCTCCTAGGGCCGGTGCACCCCCTAGGGGGCCTATATAAAGGGGGGGGAGGGAGGGCAGCTACACCTCAAGTCTTGGCGCCTCCCTCTCCCCTGCTACACCTCTCCCTCTCGCAGAAGCTCGGTGAAGCCCTGCTGCGATCACTGCTGCATCCACCACCACGCCGTCGTGCTGCTGGAACTTTATCAACCTCTCCTCCCCCCTTGCTGGATCAAGAAGGAGGAGACGTCATCCGCTCCGTACGTGTGTTGAACACGGAGGTGCCGTCCGTTCGGCACTTGGTCATCAGTGATTTGGATCATGGCGAGTACGACTCCATCATCCCCGTTCTCTTGAACGCTTCCGCTCGCGATCTACAAGGGTATGTAGATGCACTCTCCTCTCGCTGCTAGTTGACTCCATAGATTGATCTTGGTGAAACGTAGGAATTTTTTTTGTTTTCTGCAACGTTCCCCAACAGTGGCATCATGAGCTAGGTCTATGCGTAGTTACTATGCACGAGTAGAACACAAAGTAGTTGTGGGCGTCGATATTGTCAATTTGCTTGCCGTTACTAGTCTTATCTTGATTCGACAACATCTGGGATGAAGCGGCCCAGACCAACCTTACACGTACGCTTACGTGAGACCGGTTCCACCGACTAACATGCACTAGTTGCATAAGGTGGCTGGCGGATGTCTGTCTCTCCCACTTTAGTCGGATCGGATTCGATGAACAGGGTCCTTATGAAGGGTAAATAGAAATTGGCAATTCACGTTGTGGTTTTGGCGTAGGTAAGAAAACGTTCTTGCTAGAACCCTATTGCAGCCACGTAAAACTTGCAACAACAATTAGAGGACGTCTAACTTGTTTTTGCAGCAAGTGTCATATGATGTGATATGGCCAAAGTTGTGAGGAATGATGAATGATATATATGTGATGTATGAGATCATGTTCTTGTAATAGGAATCACGACTTGCATGTCGATGAGTATGACAACCGGCAGGAGCCATAGGAGTTGTCTTTATTTTTTGTATGACCTGCGTGTCATTGAGAAACGCCATGTAAATTACTTTACTTTATTGCTAAATGTGTTAGCCATAGTAGTAGAAGTAATAGTTGGCGAGCAACCTCATGGAGACACGATGATGGAGATTATGATGATGGAGATCATGGTGTCATGCCGGTGACAAGATGATCGAGGAGCCCCAAGATGGAGATCAAAGGAGCTATATGATATTGGCCATATCATGTCACTATTATTTGATTGCATGTGATGTTTATCATGTTTTTGCATCTTGTTTACTTAGAACGACGGTAGTAAATAAGATGATCCCTCATAATAATTTCAAGAAAGTGTTCCCCCTAACTGTGCGCCGTTGCGACAGTTCGTTGTTTCGAAGCACCACATGATGATCGGGTGTGATAGATTCCAACGTTCACATGCAACGGGTGTAAGACAGATTTACACATGCAAACACTTAGGTTGACTTGACGAGCCTAGCATGTACAAACATGGCCTCGGAACACAAAAGACCGAAAGGTCGAGCATGAGTCGTATAGAAGATACGATCAACATGAAGATGTTCACCGATGTTGACTAGTCCGTCTCACGTGATGATCGGACACGGCCTAGTTAACTCGGATCATGTTATACTTAGATGACTGGAGGGATGTCTATGTGAGTGGGAGTTCATTGAATAATTTGATTAGATGAACTTAATTATCATGAACTTAGTCTAAAATCTTTACAATATGTCATGTAGATCAAATGGCCAACGTTGTCCTCAACTTCAACGCTTTCCTAGAGAAAACCAAGCTGAAAGACGATGGCAACAACTATACGGACTGGGTCCGGAACCTGAGGATCATCCTCATAGCTGCCAAGAAAGATTATGTCCTACGAGCACCGCTAGGTGAAGCACCTGCTTTCCCTGCAGAACAAGACGTTATGAATGCTTAGCAGACACGTGCTGATGATTACTCCCTCGTTCAGTGCGGCATGCTTTACAGCTTAGAACCGGGGCTCCAAAAGCGTTTTGAGCGACACGGAGCATATGAGATGTTCGAAGAGCTGAAAATGGTTTTCCAAGCTTATGCCCGGGTCGAGAGATATGAAGTCTCCGACAAGTTCTTCAGCTGTAAGATGGAGGAAAATAGTTCTGTTAGTGAGCACATACTCAGAATGTCTGGGTTGCATGACCGCTTGACTCAGCTGGGAGTTAATCTCCCGGATGACGCGGTCATTGACAGAATCCTTCAGTCGCTTCCACCGAGCTACAAGAGCTTTGTGATGAACTTCAATATGCAGGGGATGGAAAAGACCATTCCTGAGGTATATTCAATGCTGAAATCAGCAGAGGTAGAAGTCAAAAAGGAACATCAAGTGTTGATGGTGAATAAGACCACTAAGTTCAAGAAAGGCAAGGGTAAGAAGAACTTCAAGAAGGACGGCAAGGGAGTTGCCGCGCCCGGTAAGCAAGCTGCCGGGAAGAAGCCAAAGAATGGACCCAAGCCCGAGACTGAGTGTTTTTATTGCAAGGGAAGTGGTCACTGGAAGCGGAACTGCCCCAAATACTTAGCGGACAAGAAGGCCGGCATCACGAAAGGTATATGTGATATACATGTAATTGATGTGTACCTTACCAGTACTCGTAGTAGCTCCTGGGTATTTGATACCGGTGCGGTTGCTCACATTTGTAACTCAAAGCAGGAGCTGCGGAATAAGCAGAGACCGGCGAAGGATGAGGTGACGATGCGCGTCGGGAATGGTTCCAAGGTCGATGTGATCGCTGTCGGCACGCTACCTCTACATTTACCTACGGGATTAGTTTTAAACCTCAATAATTGTTATTTAGTGCCAACTTTGAGCATGAACATTGTATCAGGATCTCGTTTAATTCGAGATGGCTACTCATTTAAATCCGAGAATAATGGTTGTTCTATTTATATGAGAGATATGTTTTATGGTCATGCTCCGATGGTGAATGGTTTATTCTTAATGAATCTCGAGCGTAATGCTACACATATTCATAGTGTGAATACCAAAAGATGTAAGGTTGATAATGATAGTCCCACATACTTGTGGCACTGCCGCCTTGGTCACATAGGTGTCAAACGCATGAAGAAGCTCCATGCAGATGGACTTTTAGAGTCTCTTGATTACGAATCATTTGACACGTGCAAACCATGCCTCATGGGTAAAATGACCAAGACTCCATTCTCAGGAACAATGGAGCGAGCAACCAACTTATTGGAAATCATACATACTGATGTGTGCGGTCCAATGAGTGTTGAGGCTCGCGGTGGCTATCGTTATGTTCTCACCCTCACTGATGACTTGAGTAGATATGGGTATGTCTATTTAATGAAACACAAGTCTGAGACCTTTGAAAAGTTCAAGGAATTTCAGAGTGAGGTTGAGAATCAACGTGACAGGAAAATCAAGTTCTTGCGATCAGATCGTGGGGGAGAATACTTGAGTCACGAATTTGGCACACACTTAAGAAAATGTGGAATAGTTTCACAACTCATGCCGCCTGGAACACCTTAGCGTAATGGCGTGACCGAACGTCGTAATCGCACTCTATTAGATATGGTGTGATCTATGATGTCTCTTACCGATTTACCGCTATCATTTTGGGGCTATGCTTTAGAGACTGCCGCATTCACTTTAAATAGGGCTCCGTCAAAATCCATTGAGACGACACCGTATGAATTATGGTTTGGAAAGCAACCTAAGCTGTCGTTTCTAAAAGTTTGGGGATGCGATGCTTATGTCAAGAAACTTCAACCTGAAAAGCTCGAACCCATGTCGGAAAAATGCGTCTTCATAGGATACCCTAAAGAAACTATTGGGTATACCTTCTACCTCAGATCCGAAGGCAAGATCTTTGTTGCCAAGAATGGATCCTTTCTAGAGAAAGAGTTTCTCTCGAAGGAAGTAAGTGGGTGGATAGTAGAACTCGATGAAGTATTACCTCTTGAACCGGAAAGTGGCACAACACAGGAAAATGTTCCTAAGGTGCCTGCACCGACTAGAGAGGAAGTTAATGATGATGATCATGAAACTTCAGATCAAGTTGCTACTGAACTTCGTAGGTCCACAAGGACACGTTCTGCACCAGAGTGGTACAGCAACCCTGTCTTGGAAATCATGTTGTTAGACAACGGTGAACCTTCGAACTATGAAGAAGCGATGGCGGGCCCAGATTCCGACAAATGGCTGGAAGCCATGAAATCCGAGATAGGATCCATGTATGAAAACGAAGTATGGACTTTGACTTACTTGCCCGTTGATCGGCGAGCCATAGAAAATAAATGGATCTTTAAGAAGAAGACAGACGCGGATGGTAATGTGACCATCTATAAAGCTCGGCTTGTCGCTAAGGGTTATCGACAAGTTCAAGGGGTTGAGTACGATGAGACTTCTCACCCGTAGCGAAGCTGAAGTCCGTCCGAATCATGTTAGCAATTGCCGCATTCTATGATTATGAGATATGGCAAATGGACGTCAAAACGGCATTCCTTAATGGTTTCCTTAAGGAAGAATTGTATATGATGCAGCCGGAAGGTTTTGTCGATCCTAAGAATGCTGACAAGGTGTGCAAGCTCCAACGCTCGATTTATGGGCTGGTGCAAGCATCTCGGAGTTGGAACATTCGCTTTGATGAGATGATCAAAGCGTTTGGGTTTATGCAGACTTATGGAGAAGCCTGCGTTTACAAGAAAGTGAGTGGGAGCTCTGTAGCATTTCTCATATTATATGTAGATGACATACTTTTGATGGGAAATGATATAGAACTTTTGGACAGCATTAAGGCCTACTTGAATAAGAGTTTTTCAATGAAGGACCTTGGAGAAGCTGCTTATATATTAGGCATCAAGATCTATAGAGATAGATCAAGACGCCTCATAGGTCTTTCACGGTCCTTGCCTGTGTTGCAAGGTGTGAAATTGAGCTCAGCTCAATGTCCGACCACGGCAGAAGATATAGAAGAGATGAGTGTCATCCCCTATGCCTCAGCCATAGGGTCTATTATGTATGCCATGCTATGTACCAGACCTGATGTAAACCTTGCCGTAAGTTTGGTAGGAAGGTACCAAAGCAATCCCGGCAAGGAACACTGGACAGCGGTCAAGAATATCCTGAAGTACCTAAAAAGGACTAAGGACATGTTTCTCGTTTATGGAGGTGACGAAGAGCTCGTTGTAAAGGGTTACGTCGATGCTAGCTTCGACACAGATCTGGATGACTCTAAGTCACAAACCGGATACGTGTATATTTTGAATGGTGGGGTAGTAAGCTGGTGCAGTTGCAAGCAAAGCGTTGTGGCGGGATCTACATGTGAAGCGGAGTACATGGCAGCCTCGGAGGCAGCACACGAAGCAGTCTGCGTGAAGGAGTTCATTGCCGACCTAGAAGTCATACCCAATGCGTCGGGCCCGATGACTCTCTTCTGTGACAACACTGGAGCTATTGCCCTTGCCAAGGAGCCCACGTTTCACAGGAAGACCAGGCATATCAAGCGTCGCTTCAACTCCATTCGTGAAAGTGTTCAAAATGGAGACATAGAGATTTGTAAAGTACATACGGACCTGAATGTAGCAGATCCGTTGACTAAACCTCTCCCTAGAGCAAAACATGATCAACACCAGAATTCCATGGGTGTTCGATTCATCACAATGTAACTAGATGATTGACTCTAGTGCAAGTGGGAGACTGTTGGAAATATGCCCTAGAGGCAATAATAAAATGATTATTATATTTCCTTGTTCATGATAATTGTCTATTATTCATGCTATAATTGTATTATCTCGAAATCGTAATACATGTGTGAATACATAGACCACAATGTGTCCCTAGTGAGCCTCTAGTTGACTAGCTCGTTGATCAACAGATAGTCATGGTTTCCTGGCTATAGACATGGGATGTCATTGATAACGGGATCACATCATTAGGAGAATGATGTGATGGACAAGACCCAATCCTAAGCTTAGCTCAAAGATCGTGTAGTTCGTTTGCTGTAGCTTTTCTAAGTGTCAAGTATCATTTCCTTATACCATGAGATTGTGCAACTCCCGGATACCGTAGGAGTGCCTTGGGTGTGCCAAACGTCACAATGTAATTGGGTGACTATAAAGGTACATTACAGGTATCTCTGAAAGTGTCTGTTGGGTTGGCACGAATCGAGACTGGGATTTGTCACTCCGTATGACGAAGAGGTATCTCTGGGCCCACTCGGTAATGCATCATCACAATGAGCTCAAAGTGATCAAGTGGTTGATCACGGGATCATGCATTATGGTACGAGTAAAGTGACTTGCCGGTAACGAGACTGAACGAGGTATTGGGATACCGACGATCGAGTCTCGGGCAAGTAACGTACCGATTGACAAAGGGAATTGTATACAGATTGATTGAATCCTCGACATCGTGGTTCATACGATGAGATCATCGTGGATCATGTGGGAGCCCACATGGGTATCCAGATCCCGCTATTGGTTATTGACCGGAGAGGCTTCTCGGTCATGTCTGCATGTCTCCCGAACCCATAGGGTCTACACACTTAAGGTTCGGTGATGCTAGGGTTGTAGAGATATGAGTATGCAGTAACTCGAAAGTTGTTCGGAGTCCCGGATGAGATCCCGGACGTCACGAGGAGTTCCGGAATGGTCCGGAGGTGAAGAATTATATATAGGAAGTGCAGTTTCGGCCATCGGGAGAGTTTCGGGGGTCACCGGTATTGTACCGGGACCACCGGAAGGGTCCCTGGGGTCCACCGGGTGGGGCCACCCATCCCGGAGGGCTCCATGGGCTGAAGTGGGGAGGGGAACCAGCCCCTGGTGGGCTGGTGCGCCCCCCCTTGGGCCCCCCATGCGCCTAGGGTTGGGAACCCTAGGGGAGGGGGCGCCTCCACTTGCCTTGGGGGATACTCCACCCCCTTGGCCGCCGCCCCCCTAGGAGATCCCATCTCCTAGGGCCGGCGCACCCCCCTAGGGGGCCTATATAAGGGGGGGGGAGGGAGGGCAGCTACACCTCAAGTCTTGGCGCCTCCCTCTCCCATGCTACACCTCTCCCTCTCGCAGAAGCTCGGCGAAGCCCTGCTGCGATCACTGCTGCATCCACCACCACGCCGTCGTGCTGCTGGATCTTCATCAACCTCTCCTTCCCCCTTGCTGGATCAAGAAGGAGGAGACGTCATCCGCTCCGTACGTGTGTTGAACGCGGAGGTGCCGTCTGTTCGGCACTTGGTCATCTGTGATTTGGATCACGGCGAGTACGACTTCATCATCCCTGTTCTCTTGAACGCTTCCGCTTGCGATCTACAAGGGTATGTAGATGCACTCTCCTCTCATTGCTAGTTGACTCCATAGATTGATCTTGGTGAAATGTAGGAATTTTTTTTGTTTTCTGCAACATTCCCCAACAGACGTCCCGCGAACTCCGATCCAGCAGAGCTTCACGAGAGAGTTCCGTCAGCACAATGGCGTGATGACTGTGATGATGTTGCTACCGATGCAGGGCTTCGCCTAAGCACCGCTATGATATGACCGAGGTGGAATATGGTGGAGGGGGGCACCGCGCACGGCTGGGAGAGATCAACAGATCAACTTGTGTGTCTAGAGGTGCCCCCTGCCCCTGTATATAAAGGAGCAAGGCGGGAGGTGGCCGGCCTAGGAGGAGGGCGCACCAAGGGGGGAGTCCTACTCCTACCGGGAGTAGGACCCCTCATTTCCTTGTTGGAGTAGGAGAGAAGGAAAGAGGAGGAGAGGGAGAAGGAAAAGGGGGCTCCACCCCTTGTCCAATTCGGACCGGAGGGGGGGCGCATGCCTCCTTCCTTTTGGCCTCTCTCCTCTATTCCCGTATGGCCCAATAAGGCCCATATACTCCCCGGCGAATTCCCGTAACTCTCCGGTACTCCGAAAAATACCCAAATCACTCGGAACCTTTCCGAAGTTCAAATATAGTCGTCCAATATATCGATCTTTACGTCTCGACCATTTCGAGACTCCTCGTCATGTCCCCGATCTCATCCGGGACTCCGAACTCCTTCGGTATATCAAAACACATAAACTCATAATATAATCGTCACCGAAACTTTAAGCGTGCGGACCCTACGGGTTCAAGAACTATGTAGACATGACCGAGACATGTCTCCGGTCAATAACCAATAGCGGAACCTGGATGCTCATATTGGATCCCACATATTCTACAAAGATCTTTATCGGTCAGACCGCATAACAACATACATTGTTCCCTTTGTCATCGGTATGTTACTTGCCCGAGATTCGATCGTCGGTATCTCAATACCTAGTTCAATCTCGTTACCGGCAAGTCTCTTTACTCGTTCCGTAACATATCATCTCGCAACTAACTCATTAGTTGCAATGTTTGCAAGGCTTAGGTGATGTGCATTACCGAGAGGGTCCAGAGATACCTCTCCGACAATCGGAGTGACAAATCCTAATTTCGAAATACGCTAACTCAACAAGTACCTTCGGAGACACCTGTAGAGCACCTTTATAATCACCCAGTTACGTTGTGACGTTTGGTAGCACACAAAGTGTTCCTCCGGTAAACGGGAGTTGCATAATCTCATAGTCATAGGAACATGTATAAGTCATGAAGATAGCAATAGCAACAAACTAAACGATCAAGTGCTAAGCTAACGGAATGGGTCAAGTCAATCACATCATTCTCCTAATGATGTGATCCCGTTAATCAAATGACAACTCATGTCTATGGTTAGGAAACATAACCATCTTTGATCAACGAGCTAGTCAAGTAGAGGCATACTAGTGACACTCTGTTTGTCTATGTATTCACACATGTATTATGTTTCCGGTTAATACAATTCTAGCATGAATAATAAACATTTATCATGATATAAGGAAATAAATAATAACTTTATTATTGCCTCTAGGGCATATTTCCTTCAGTCTCCCACTTGCACTAGAGTCAATAATCTAGTTCACATCGCCATGTGATTTAATACCAACAGTTCACATCACCATGTGATTAACACCCATAGTTCACATCAACATGTGACCAACACTCAAAGGCTTTACTAGAGTCAATAATCTAGTTCACATCGCTATGTGATTAACACCCAAAGAGTACTAAGGTGTGATCATGTTTTGCTTATGAGAGAAGTTTAGTCAACGGGTCTGCCACATTCAGATCCGTACGTATTTTGCAAATTTCTATGTCAACAATGCTCTGCATGGAGCTACTCTAGCTAATTGCTCCCACTTTCAATATGTATCCAGATTGAGACTTAGAGTCATCTGGATCAGTGTCAAAACTTGCATCGACGTAACCCTTTACGATGAATCTTTTGTCACCTCCATAATCGAGAAACATATCCTTATTTCACTAAGGATAATTTTGACCAATGTCTAGTGATCTACTCCTAGATCACTATTGTACTCCCTTACCAAACTCAGGGCAGGGTATACAATAGGTCTGATACACAGCATGGCATACTTTATAGAACCTATGGCTGAGGCATAGGGAATGACTTTCATTCTCTCTCTATCTTCTGCCGTGGTCGGGTTTTGAGTCTTACTCAACTTCACACCTTGTAACACAGGCAAGAACTCCTTTTTGACTGTTTCATTTTGAACTACTTCAAAATCTTGTCAAGGTATGTACTCATTGAAAAACTTATCAAGTGTCTTGATCTATCTCTATAGATCTTGATGATCAATATGTAAGCAGCTTCACCGAGGTCTTTCTTTGAAAAACTCCTTTCAAACATTCCTTTATGCTTTGCAGAATAATTCTACATTATCTCCGATCAACAATATGTCATTCACATATACTTATCAGAAATGCTGTAATGCTCCCACTCACTTTCTTGTAAATACAGGCTTCACCGCAAGTCTATATAAAACTATATGCTTTGATCAACTTATCAAAGCGTATATTCCAACTCCGAGATGCTTGCACCAGTCCATAGATGGATCGCTGGAGCTTGCATATTTTGTTAGTACCTTTAGGATTGACAAAACCTTCTGGTTGCATCATATACAACTCTTCTTTAATAAATCCATTAAGGAATGCAGTTTTGTTTATCCACTTGCCAGATTTCATAAAATGCGGCAATTGCTAACATGATTCGGACAGACTTAAGCATAGATACGAGTGAGAAACTCTCATCGTAGTCAACACCTTGAACTTGTTGAAAAACTTTTTGCGACAATTCTAGCTTTGTAGATAGTGACACTACTATCAGCGTCCGTCTTCCTCTTGAAGATCCATTTAATATCAATGGCTCGCCAATCAATGGGCAAGTCAGTCAAAGTCCATACTTTGTTCTCATACATGGATCTCATCTCAGATTTCATGGCCTCAAGCCATTTCGCGGAATCTGGGCTCATCATCGCTTCATCATAGTTCGTAGGCTCGTCATGGTCAAGTAACATGACCTCTAGAACAGGATTACCGTACCACTCTGGTGCGGATATCACTCTGGTTTACCTACGAGGTTCGGTAGTAACTTGATCTGAAGTTACATGATCATCATCATTAGCTTCCTCACTAATTGGTGTAGTAGTCACAGGAACAGATTTCTGTGATGAACTACTTTCCAATAGGGAGCAGGTACAGTTACCTCATCAAGTTCTACTTTCCTCCCACTCACTTCTTTCGAGAGAAACTCCTTCTCTACAAAGGATCCATTCTCAGCAACGAATAACTTGCCTTCGGATCTGTGATAGAAGGTGTACCCAACATTTTCTTTTGGGTATCCTATGAAGACGCACTTCTCCGATTTGGGTTTGAGCTTATCAGGTTGAAACCTTTTCACATAAGCATTGCAACCTCAAACTTTAAGAAATGACAGCTTAGGTTTCTTGCCAAACCATAGTTCATACGGTGTCGTCTCAACGGATTTAGATGGTGCCCTATTTAACATGAACGTAGCTGTCTCTAATGCATAACCCCAAAACGATAGCGGTAAATCAGTAAGAGACGTCATAGATCGCACCATATCTAATAAAGCACGGTTACGACGTTCGGACACACCATTACACTGTGGTGTTCCAGGTGTCCTGAGTAGTGAAACTATTTCACATTGTTTTAACTGAAGGCCAAACTCGTAACTCAAATATTTTACTTCTGCGATCACATCGTAGAAACTTTTATTTTGTTAAGATGATTCTCCACTTCACTCTGAAATTCTTTGAACTTTTCAAATGTTTCAGACTTGTGTTTCATCAAGTAGATATACTCATATCTGCTCAAATCATCTGTGAAGATCAGAAAATAATGATACCTGCCACGAGCTTCAATATTCATCGGACCACATACATCAGTATGCATGATTTCCAACAAATCTGTTTCTTGCTGCATTGTTCCGGAGAACGGAGTCTTAGTCATCTTGCCCATGAGGCATGGTTTGCAAGCATCAACTGATTCATAATCAAGTGATTCCAAAAGTCCATCAGCATGGAGTTTCTTCATGCGCTTTACACCAATATGACCTAAACGGAAGTGCCACAAATAAGTTGCACTATCATTATTAACTTTGCATCTTTTGGTTTCAATATTATGAATATGTGTATCACTATGATCGAGATCCAACGAACCATTTTCATTGGGTGTGTAACCATATATGTAAAAAGAACAACAATTTATTCTCTTACTTAAATGAATAACCGTATTGCAATAAACATGATCAAATCATATTCATGCTCAATGCAAACACCAAATAACACTTATTTAGGTTCAACACTAATCCCGAAAGTATAGGGAGTGTGCGATGATGATCATATCAATCTTGGAACCACTTCCAACACACAACGTCACTTCACCCTTAACTAGTCTATGTTCATTCTGCAACTCCCGTTTTGAGTTACTACTCTTAGCAACTAAACCAGTATCAAATACCGAGGGGTTGCTACGAACACTAGTAAAATACACATCAATAATTTGTATATCAAATATACCTTTGTTCACTTTGCCATCCTTCTTATCCGCCAAATACTTGGTGCAGTTCCGCTTTCAGTGACCAGTCCCTTTGCAGTAGAAGCACTTAGTCTCAGGCTTAGGACCAGACTTGGGCTTCTTCACTTGAGCAGCAACTTGCTTGCCGTTCTTCTTGAAGTTCCCCTTCTTCCCTTTGCCCTTTTCTTGAAACTAGTGGTCTTGTCTACCATCAACACTTGATATTTTTCTTGATTTCTACCTTCGTCGATTTCAGCATTACGAAGAGCTTGGGGATCGTTTCCGTTTACCCCTTGCATATCATAGTTCATCACGAAGTTCTACTAACTTGGTGATGGTGACTAGAGAATTCTGTCAATCACTATTTTATCTGGAAGATTATCTCCCACTTGATTCAAGCGATTGTAGTACCCAGACAATCTGAGCACATGCTCACTGCTTGAGCTATTCTCCTCCATCTTTTAGCTATAGAACTTGTTGGAGACTTCATATCTCTCAACTCGGGTATTTTCTTGAAATATTAACTTCAACTCCTGGAACATCTCATATGGTCCATGACGTTCAAAATGTCTTTGAAGTCCCGATTCTAAGCTGTTTAAGCATGGTGCACTAGACTATCAAGTAGTCATCATATTGAGCTAGCCAAACGTTCATAACGTCTGCATCTGCTCCTGCAATAGGTCTGTCACCTAGCGATGCATTAAGGACATAATTCTTCTGTGCAGCAATGAGGATAATCCTCAGATCACGGATCCAATCCGCATCATTGCTACTAACATCTTTCAACTTAATTTTCTCTAGGAACATATCAAAAATAAAACAGGGGAGCTAAATGCGAGCTATTGATCTACAACATAGATATGCTAATACTACTAGGACTAAGTTCATTATAAATTAAAGTTCAACTAATCATATTACTTAAGAACTCCCACTTAGATAGACATCCCTCTAATCCTCTAAGTGATCACCTGATCCAAATCAACTAAACCATGTCCGATCATCACGTGAGATGGAGTAGTTTCAATGGTGAACATCACTATGTTGATCATATCTACTATATGATTCACGCTCGACCTTTCGGTCTCCGTGTTTGGAGGCCATATCTGTTATATGCTAGGCTCATCAAGTTTAACCTGAGTATTCCACGTGTGCAACTGTTTTGCACCCGTTGTATTTAAACGTAGAGTCTATCACACTCGATCATCACGTGGTGTCTCAGCACGAAGAACTTTCGCAACGGTGCATACTTAGGGAGAACACTTGTACCTTGATAATTAGTGAGAGATCATCTTATAAAGCTACCGTCAAACTAAGAAAAATAAGATGTATAAAAGATAAACATCACATGCAATCAAAATATGTGACATGATATGGCCATCATCATCTTGTGCCTTTGATCTCCATCTCCAATGTATCGTCATGATTTCCATCGTCACCGGCATGACACCATGATCTCCATCATCTTGATCTATATCAATGTGTCATCACATGGTCGTCTTGCCAACTACTGCTCATGCAACTATTGCTATCGCATAGCGATAAAGTAAAGCAATTATTTGGCGCTTGCATCTTATGCAATAAAGAGACAACCACAAGTCTTCTGCCAGTTGCCGATAACTTGAACAAAACATGATCATCTTATACAACAACTTATATCTCATCACGTCTTGACCATATCACATCACAACATGCCCTACAAAAACAAGTTAGACGCCCTCTACTTTGTTGTTGCAAATTTTTCGTGGCTGCTATGGGCTTAGCAAGAACCGTTCTTACCTACGCATCGAAAACCACAATGATAGTTTGTCAAGTTAGTATTGTTTTAACCTTCTCAAGGACCGGGCGTAGCCACACTCGGTTCAACTAAAGTTGGAGAAACTGACACCCGCTAGTCATCTGTGTGCATAGCACGGCGGTAAAACTAGTCTCGCGTAAGCATACGCGTAATGTCAGTCCGGGCCGCTTCATCCAACAATACCGCCGAACCAAAATGTGACATGCCGGTAAGCAGTATGACTTATATCGCCCACAACTCACTTGTGTTCTACTCGTGCAAATGATATCTACGCATAAAACCTATGCTCGGATGCCACTGTTGGGGAACGTAGTAATTTCAAAATTTTCCTACGCACATGCAAGATCATGGTGATGCATAGGAACGAGAGGGGAGAGTGTTGTCGACGTACCCTCGTAGACCGAAAGCGGAAGCGTTAGCACAACGTGGTTGATGTAGTCGTACGTCTTCACGATCCGACCGATCCAAGTACCGAACGCACGACACCTCCGAGTTCAGCACACGTTCAACTCAATGACGTCCCGCGAACTCCGATCCAGCAGAGCTTCACGGGAGAGTTCCGTCAGCACAACGGTGTGATGACGGTGATGATGTTGCTATCGATGCAGGGCTTCGCCTAAGCACCGCTATGATATGACCGAGGTGGAATATGGTGGAGGGGGGCACCGCACACGGCTGGGAGAGATCAACAGATCAACTTGTGTGTCTAGAGGTGCCCCCTGCCCCTGTATATAAAGGAGCAAGGGGGGAGGCGGCCGGCCTAGGAGGAGGGCGCGCCAAGGGGGGAGTCCTACTCCTACCGGGAGTAAGACCCCTCCTTTCCTTGTTGGAGTAGGAGAGAAGGAAAGAGGAGGAGAGGGAGAAGGAAAAGGGGGCTGCACCCCTTGTCCAATTCGGACCAGAGGGGGGGCGCAGGCCTCCTTCCTTTTGGCCTCTCTCCTCTATCCCCGTATGGCCCAATAAGGCCCATATACTCCCCTTCGAATTCCCGTAACTCTCCGGTACTCCGAAAAATACCCGAATCACTCGGAACCTTTCCGAAGTCCGAATATAGTCATCCAATATATCGATCTTTATGTCTCGACCATTTCGAGACTCCTCGTCATGTCCCCGATCTCATCCGGGACTCCGAACTCCTTCGGTACATCAAAACACATAAACTCATAATATAATCGTCACCGAAACTTTAAGCGTGCGGACCCTACGGGTTCGAGAACTATGTAGACATGACCGAGACATGTCTCCGGTCAATAACCAATAGCGGAACCTGAATGCTCATATTGGCTCCCACATATTCTACGAAGATCTTTATCGGTCAGACCGCATAACAACATACGTTGTTCCCTTTGTCATTGGTATGTTACTTGCCCGAGATTCGATCGTCGGCATCTCAATACCTAGTTCAATCTCATTACCGGCAAGTCTCTTTACTCGTTCCGTAATATATCATCTCACAACTAACTCATTAGTTGCAATGCTTGCAAGGCTTAGGTGATGTGCATTACTGAGAGGGCCCAGAGATACCTCTCCGACAATCGGAGTGACAAATCCTAATCTCCAAATATGCCAACCCAACAAGTACCTTCAGAGACACCTGTAGAGCACCTTTATAATCACCCAGTTACGTTGTGACGTTTGGTAGCACACAAAGTGTTCCTCCGGTAAATGGGAGTTGCATAATCTCATAGTCATAGGAACATGTATAAGTCATGAAGAAACCAATAGCAACAAACTAAACGATCAAGTGCTAAGCTAACGGAATGGGTCAAGTCAATCACATCATTCTCCTAATGATGTGATCCCGTTAATCAAATGACAACTCATGTCTATGGTTAGGAAACATAACCATCTTTGATCAACGAGCTAGTCAAGTAGAGGCATACTAGTGACACTCTGTTTGTCTATGTATTCACACATGTATTATGTTTCCGGTTAATACAATTCTAGCATGAATAATAAACATTTATCATGATATAAGGAAATAAATAATAACTTTATTATTGCCTCTAGGGCATATTTCCTTCAAATATATCTCGGAATGGCTATGGAAATGCCATAATAGGTAGGTATGGTGGCTGTTTTGAGGAAGATATAAGGAGGTTTATGTGTGAAAGAGCGTATCATATCATGGGGTTTGGATGCACCGGCAAAGTTTGCACCAACTCTCAATGTGAGAAAGGGCAATGCACGATACCGAAGAGGCTAGCAATGATGGAAGGGTAAGAGTGCGTATAATCCATGGACTCAACATTAGTCATCAAAAACCAAGTATTACGCGCATGCTCCTAGGGGGATAGATTGGTAGGAAAATACCATCGCTCGCCCCCGACCGCCACTCATAAGGAAGACAATCAAATAACACTTCATGTTTTAAATTTGTTACACAACGTTTACCATACATGCATGCTACAGGACTTGCAAACTTCAACACAAGTATTACTCAAATTCACAACTACTCAACTAGCACAACTTTGACATCACTATCTCCATATCTCAAAACAATCATCAAGTATCAAACTTTCTCTTAGTATTCAATGCACTTATATGAAAGTTTTTATTTTATCCCTCTTGGATGCCCATCATATTAGGACTAAATTCATAACCAAAGCAAATTACCATGCTGATTAGAACTCTCAAAATAATATAAGTGACGCATGAGATTTCATCTATTTCTATAAAATAAAACCACAACCGTGCTCTAAAGGGATATAAGTGAAGCACTTAAGCAACAACAAACTACTCCGAAGGATATAAGTGAAGATCAATGAGTAGTCGAGTAATTATGCAACTATGTGAAGACTCTCTAAAATTTAAGAATTTCAGATCTTGGTATTTTATTCAAACAGCAAGCAAAACTAAATAAAATAAAATTACGCTCCAAGCAAAACACATATCATGTGGTAAATAAAAATATAGCTCCAAGTAAAGTTACCGATGAACGAAGACGAAAGAGGGGATGCCTTCCGGAGCATCCCCAAGCTTAGTCTCTTGGTTGTCCTTGAATATTACCTTGGGGTTCCTTGGGAATCCCCAAGCTTAGGCTCTTGCCACTCCTTATTCCATAGTCCATCGAATCTTTACCCAAAACTTGAAAACTTCACAACACAAAAATTAACAGAAAACTCGTAAGCTCCGTTAGTATAAGAAAATAAATCACCACTTAGGTACTGTTGTGAAATCATTCTAAATTCATATTGGTGTAATATCTACTGTATTCCAACTTATCTATGGTTCATACCCTCCGATACTACTCATAGATTCATGAAAATAGGCAAACAACACATAGAAAACAGAATCTGTCAAAAACAGAACAGTCTGTAGTAATCTGGATCAAACGTATACTTCTGGAACTCATAAAATTCTAAAATAAATTGGTGGACCTGAGGAATTTATCTATTAATCATATGCAAAAATAATTAACTAAATATCACTTTCCAATAAAAAATGGCAGCAAATCTCGTGAGCGCTAAAGTTTCTGTTTTTTACAGCATGATCGCAAAGACTTCACCCAAGTCTTCCCAAAGGTTATACTTGGCACAAATACTAATTAAAACATAAAGCCACATCTAAACATAGGCAAGATGAATTATTTATTACTAAACAGGAGCAAAAAGTAAATAACAAGAATAGGATTGGGTTTCCTCCCAACAAGCGCTACCGTTTAACGCCCCTAGCTAGGCATGATGATTTCAATGATGCTCACATAAAGGATAAGAATTGAAACATAAAGAGAGCATCATGAAGAATATGACTAGCACATTTAAGTCTAACCCACTTCCTATGCATAGGGATTTTGTGAGAAAACAACTTATGGAAACAAGAATCAACTTGCATAGGAAGGTAAAACAAGCATAACTTCAAAACTTTAAGCACATAGAGAGGAAACTTGATATTATTGCAATTCCTACAAGCATATATTCCTCCCTCATAATAATTTTCAGGAGCATCATGAATGAATTCAACAATATAACAAGCACCTAAAGCATTCTTTTCATGATCTACAAGCATAGAATTTTTATTACTCTCCACATAAGCAAAATTCTTCTCATTCGGAATAGTGGGAGTATCATAAGAGACTCGAATACTATAAATTGTTTCCACATTAAAAGAGTAATGTTCAGAAAAGGGGTAATCATAATCATGACAAGTTTTATAAAGATAATCACTACTTTTTATAGCATAAGTATCATCACAATAATCATCATAGGTAGGAGGCATGCTATCATCATTATAAATTTGCATATCAAAACTTGGGAGACTAAAAATATCATCTTCATTAAACGTAGCATCCCCAAGCTTGGGACAAACATTAATTGCAGAAAATATATTCTTAGAAACATCATATTCATCAAACATAGAATCCCCAAGCTTGGGCCTTTTCATATCATAAGCATAATCACTCTCATCATTAATAGTATGGATAGCACCAATAGTATAGCAATTATCATATTCTTCCAAGCAAGTGCCAAAAAGATTTTCAAGATCATAAGAAGTATCATTATCTTCCACAATTATATTTTCATGAGGCACAATAGTAATAGGAGCAGCATTATTTGGGGGAGATATATTTTTACCTCTCTTCCTTTTTCTTTTCTTCTTCACCACATCATGTGTGGGTTGAATCCTCTTTTTGGAGCTCCTTATTAATGTGATTGGTTGAATAGGAGGATCCTCCTCGTTACCTGATTCAACATAAGAAATAATAGGAGGGTATTGGAAAGTCTCTTCCCTTTAATTAATATTCTTTTCATCTTCTATTTATTTTCTTTTCTTTATGTAGTTGGCAATATAAAGATTTTCAATACAATTCACCGCACAATACATATAAATTTTCTCTAGATCAAAGCCAAGAAGTTTATCACGGGCAAATACTGGAAGATAGTTAGTTATACGTTTCATTTCTTCGTAACCCATAAGCAAACTAAGTTCATTATGATGTGCAAGAGAAATCAAGTCATCACAATTTTTGGAAACGATTAGATCATGAAACAATTTGCATCGGATGGTTAAATGACCACGTTCATTGCAAATCTCACAAGTATGGCCAAGAAAATTTAAATTTTCAGCACAAACATCTAGCCTTTCTTGCAACATTCTAGTTTCTAAGTACTTATGCCTCTTGCAAAATCTATCTTCCCTAATTGGTGTGTACTTGCAAACCCAATGCACTCCACAAAAATTGACATGTTTATAGGAGACATTTTCATCATAACTAATGCAATCATTAGTACTATGGATATTCAAGGAGTTCATACTAACAACATTTCAATCATGCTCATCATTCAAAGATTTAGTGCCAAACATTTTAATGCATTCTTCTTCTAACACTTTGGCACAATTTTCCTTTCCATCATACTCATGAAAGATATTAAAAAGATGAAGCGTATGAGGCAAACTTAATTCCATTTTTTGTAATTTTATTTTATAAACTAAACTAGTGATAAAACAAGAAACTAAAAGACTCGATTGCAAGATCTAAAGATATACCTTCAAGAACTCACCTCCCCGGCAACGGCGCCAGAAAAGAGCTTGATGTCTACTACACAACCTTCTTCTTGTAGACGTTGTTGGGCCTCCAAGTGTAGAGGTTTGTAGGATAGTAGCAAATTTCCCTCAAGTGGATGACCTAAGGTTTTTCAATCCGTAGGAGGCGTAGGATGAAGATGGTCTCTCTCAAACAACCCTGCAACCAAATAACAAAGAGTCTCTTGTGTCCCCAACACATCTAATACAATGGTAAATTGTATAGGTGCACTAGTTCGGCGAAGAGACGGTGATACAAGTGCAATATGGATAGTACATAATGGTTTTTGTAATCTGAAAATATAAAAACAACAAGGTAACTAATGATAAAAGTGAGCGTAAATGGTATTGCAATGCTAGGAAACAAGGCCTAGGGTTCATACTTTCACTAGTGCAAGTTCTCTCAACAATAATAACATAATTGGATCACATAACTATCCCTCAACATGCAACAAAGAGTCACTCAAAAGTCACTAATAGTGGAGAACAAACGAAGAGATTATGGTAGGGTACGAAACCACCTCAAAGTTATTCTTTCCAATCAATCCGCTGGGCTATTCCTATAAGTGTCACAAACAACCCTAGAGTTCGTACTAGAATAACACCTTAAGACACAAATCAACCAAAACCCTAATGTCACCTAGATACTCCAATGTCACTGATACGTCTCCAACGTATCTATAATTTTTGATTGCTCCATGCTATATTATCTACTGTTTTGGACTATATTGGGCTCTATTTTCCACTTTTATATTATTTTTGGGACTAACCTATTAACCGGAGGCCCAGCCCACAATTGCTGTTTTTTGCCCATTTCAGTGTTTCAAAGAAACGAAATATCAAACGGAGTCCAAACGGAATAAAATCTTCGGGAACGTGATTTTCTCACCGAACGTGATCCAGGAGACTTGGACCCTGCTCCAAGGAACAAAAGAGGCGGTCATGATGGTGGGGGGGGCGGGGCTCCCCCTGCCTCATGGGCCCCTCATTGCTCCTCTGGCGTACTTCTTCCTCCTATATATACACACGTACCCCCAAACGATCAGAACAAGAGCCAAAAACCTAATTCCACCGCCGCAACTTTCTGTATCCACGAGATCCCATCTTGGGGCCTATTCCGGAGCTCCACTGGAAGAGGGCCGTCATCACGGAGGGCTTCTACATCATCATAGCCCCTCCGATGAAGTGTGAGTAGTTTACCTCAGACCTTTGGGTCCATAGTTAGTACCTAGATGGCTTCTTCTCTCTCTTTTAATCTCAATACAAAGTTCTCCCCCTCTCTTGTGGAGATCTATTCGATGTAATCTTCTTTTTGCGGTGTGTTTGTTGAGACCGATGAATTGTGGGTTTATGATCAAGTCTATCTATGAATAATATTTGAATCTTCTCTGAATTCTTTTATGTATGATTGGTTATCTTTGCAAGTCTCTTTGAATTATCCATTTGGTTTGACCAACTAGATTGGTAGTTCTTGCCATGGGAGAAGTGCTTAGCTTTGGGTTCGATCTTGCGGTGTCCTTACCCAGTGACAGAAGGGGCAGCAAGGCACGTATTGCATCGTTGCCATCGAGGATAACAAGATGGGGTTTATTTCATATTGCATGAATTTATCTCTCTACATCATGTCATCTTGCTTAAGGCGTTACTCTGTTTTTAACTTAATACTCTAGATGCATGCTGGATAGCGGTCGATGAGTGGAGTAATGTAGTAGATGCATAATCGTTTCAATCTACTTGTCACGGACGTGATGCCTATATACATGATCATGCCTAGATATTCTCATAACTATGCTCAATTCTGTCAATTGCTCAACAGTAATTTGTTCACCCACCGTAGAATACTTATGCTCTTGAGAGAAGCCACTAGTGAAACCTATGGCCCCCGGGTCTATTCTCATCATATCAATCTCCATCACTTTAATCCTGCTTTGCTTTTTTACTTTGCTTTTACTATTTACTTTGCATCTTTATACCAAAAATACCAAAAATATTATATCTATCAGATCTCACTCTCGTAAGTGACCGTGAAGGGATTGACAACCCCTAATCGCGTTGGTTGCGAGTAGCTATCGCTTTGTGCAGGTACGATGGACTTGAGCGTTTGACAACCCCTCTCTCTCTCTATCCTCCCTCTCTATTTGCCTCTTTCTGCCCGTTTGCTTTTGTTTGCTCGTGTGTTAGATTGCTTGTTTGTCGTGATGGCTCAAGATAATACTAAATTGTGTGACTTCACCAATACCAATAATAATGATTTCCTTACCACTCCGATTGCTCCTCTTACTGATGCTGAATCTTGTGAAATTAATATTGCTTTGTTGAATCTTGTTATGAAAGATCAATTCGCCGACCTTCCTAGTGAAGATGCCGCTACTCATCTGAATAGCTTCGTTGATTTATGTGATATGCAAAAGAAAAAAGATGTCAATAATGACATCGTTAAATTGAAGCTATTTCCTTTTTCGCTTAGAGATCGTGCTAAAGCTTGGTTTTTGTCTTTGCCTAAGAATAGTATTGATTCATGGAACAAGTGCAAAGATGCTTTTATCTCTAAATATTTTCCTCCCGTTAAGATCATCTCTCTTAGAAACGATATTATGAACTTTAAACAACTTGATCATGAACATGTTGCACAAGCTTTGGAGAGAATGAAATTAATGATACGTAATTGCCCTACTCATGGTTTGAATTTGTGGATGATTATACAAAAAATTTATGCCGGATTAAATTTTGCTTCTAGAAATCTTTTAGATTCGGCCGCGGGAGGCACTTTTATGGAAATCACTTTAGGAGATGCTACTAAACTCCTAGATAATATTATGGTTAATTATTCTCAATGGCATACTGAAAGAACTTCTAATAAAAAAGTGCATGCAATAGAAGAAATTAATGTGTTGAGTGGAAAGATGGATTAACCTATTAAATTATTTGCTACTAAGAGTGTTTCTTCTGATCCTAATGATATGCCTTTGTCTACTTTGATTGAGAATAACAATGAATCTATGGATGAGAATTTTGTTGGTAGGAATAATTTTGGTAACAACGCTTATAGAGGGAATTTTAATCCTAGGCCATATCCTAGTAATCCTTCTAATAACTATGGGAATTCCTACAAAAACTCTTATGGAAATTATAATAAGGTGCCCTCTGAATTTGAGAATAGTGTTAAAGAGTTTATGAATTCACAAAAGAATTTTAATGCTTTGCTTGAGGAGAAATTGCTTAAAGTTGATGATTTGGCTAGGAACGTTGATAGAATTTCTCTTGAGGTTGATTCTTTAAAGCTTAGATCTATTCCTCCTAAGCATGATATCAATAAGTCTCTCAAAGCCATGAGAATTTCCATTGATGAGTGCAAAGAAAGAACCTCTAGGATGCGTGCTTCCAAAGATGCCTTTATTAAAGCATGTTCCTCCAATTCCTATGAAAATCAAGATGAAGATCTAAAAGTTATTGATGTGTCCCCTATTAAATCTTTGTTTTGCAATATGAATCTTGATGAAACTTAATATGATCTTCCTTTACCTAGAAGGCGTTCTAAAATTCGGAGTATTTAGATCTTAATGATGAAATTGATGAAAGTGGGATTGAAAGAAATAAAAATCTAGATGTTGCTAAACCCACTATATTGGATTTCAAGGAATTTAATTATGAAAGTTTCTCTTTAATTGATTGTATTTCCTTGTTGCAATCCGTGCTAAATTCTCCACATGCTCATAGTCAAAATAAAGCCTTCACCGAACATATTGTTGATGCCTTGATGCAATCTTATGAAGAAAAACTTGAGTTGAAAGTTTCTATCCCTAGAAAACTCTATGATGAGTGGGAACCAACTATTAAAATTAAAATTAAAGATCATGAGTTTTATGCTTTCTGTGATTTGGGTGCTAGTGTCTCTACTATTCCCAAGACTTTGTGTGATTTGCTAGATTTCCGTAATCTTGATGATTGCTCTCTAAACTTGCATCTTGCGGATTCCACTATTAAGAAACCTATGGGAAGGATTAATGATGTTCTTATTGTTGCAAATAGGAATTATGTGCCCGTAGATTTCATTGTTCTTGATATAGATTGCAATCCTTCTTGCCCTATTATTCTTGGTAGACCTTTCCTTAGAACGGTTGGTGCGATTATTGATATGAAGGAAGGGAATTTTAGATTTCAATTTCCATTAAAAAAGGGCATGGAACACTTTACTAGAAATAAAATAAAATTACCATATGAAACTATCATGAGAGCCACTTATGGATTGCCTACCAAAGATGGCAATACCTAGATCTATCCTCGCTTGTATGCCTAGCTAGGGGCGTTAAACGATAGCGCTTGTTGGGAGGCAACCCAATTTTATTTTTATTCCTTGCTTTTTGCTCCTGTTTAGTAATAAATAAATTATTTAGCCTCTGTTTTTGTTGTGTTTTTTGTGTTTAATTAGTGTTGGTGCCAAGTAGAACCGATGGGAAGACTTGGGGAAAGTCTTGTTGAACTTGCTGTAAAAAACAGAAACTTTAGCGCTCACGAGAACTGCTGTCATTTTTATTTGAAGAGTGCTATTTAGTTAATTATTTTTGCAGATGATTAATAGATAAATTCCTGACGTCCAGAAATTTATTTTAGAATTTTTGGGCTTCCATATCTTTCGCTAGCTACATATTACTACAGACTGTTCTGTTTTTGACAGATTCTGTTTTTCGTGTGTTGTTTGCTTATTTTGATGAATCTATGGCTAGTAAAATAGTTTATAATCCATAGAGAAGTTGGAATACAGTAGGTTTAACACGAATATAAATAACGAATGAGTTCATTACAATACCTTGAAGTGGTCTTTTGTTTTCTTTCGCTAACGGAGCTCATGAGTTTTCTATTTTGAGTTTTGTGTTGTGAAGTTTTCAAGTTTTGGGTGAATTCTTTTGATGGATCATGGAACAAGGAGTGGCAAGAGCCTAAGCTTGGGGATGCCCATGGCACCCCCAAGATAATCCAAGGACACCAAAAAGTCAAAGCTTGGGGATGCCCCGGAAGGCATCCCCTCTTTCGTCCACTTCCACCGGTAATTTACTTGGAGCTATATTTTTATTCACCAACATAATATGTGTTTTGCTTGGAGCGTCTTGTATTATTTGTGTCTTTGTGTCATAGTATTCCACAATCATCCTTGCTGTGCACACCTTTTGAGAGAGCCATACATGAATTAAAATTTGATAGAATACTCTATGTGCTTCACTTATATCTTTTGAGCTAAGTAGTTTTTCTCTATGTGCTTCACTTATATCTTTTGAGCTGGATAACTTTGATCTATGTGCTTCACTTATATCTTTTGAGCGTTATAATTTTGCTCTATGTGCTTCACTTAGATCTTTTAGAGCACGGTGGTGGATTTGTTTTAAAGAAACTATTGATCTCTCATGCTTCACTTAAATCATTTTGAGAGTCTCTTAAATAGCATGGTAATTTGCTTAATAATAATATGCTTGGTATTCAAGATTTGTGAAACTTTCTTTTGAGTGTGTTGAATATTAAGAAAAGATTGAAGCATGATAATTGTTTTGAGATATGGAGGTGATAATATTAAAGTCCTGCTAGTTGAGTAGTTGTGAATTTAAAGAATACTTGTGTTAAAGTTTGTGATTCCCGTAGCATGCACGTATGGTGAACCGTTATGTGACGAAGTCGGAGCATGATTTGTTTATTGATTGTCTTCCTTATGAGTGGCGGTCGGGGGCGAGCGATGGTCTTTTCCTACCAATCTATCCCCCTAGGAGCATGCGCGTAATACTTTGCTTTGATAACTTCTAGATTTTTGCAATAAGTATATGAGTTCTTTATGACTAATGTTGAGTCCATGGATTATACGCACTCTCACCCTTCCACCTTTGCTAGCCTCTCTAATACTGCACACCTTTCGCCAGTATCATACACCTACCATATACCTTCCTCAAAACAGCCACCATACCTACCTATCATGGCACTTCCATAGCCATTTCGAGATATATTGCCATGCAACTTTCCACCATCTAGTTCATCATGACACATTCATCATTGTCATATTGCTTAGCATGATCATGTAGTTGACATATTATTTGTGGCAAAGCCACCGTTTCATAATTTCTTCATACTTGTCAATCTTGATTCATTGCATATCCCGGTACACCGCCAGAGGCATCCATATAGAGTCATACTTTGTTTTAGAATCGAGTTGTTATCATTGAGTTGTAAATAAATAGAAGTGTGATGATCATCATTCAATAGAGCATTGTCCCAAAAAAAATAGAAAGGCCAAAGAAAAAAGAAGGCCCAAAAAAAGAAAATAAATAAAAAGGGGCAATGCTACTATCTTTTTTTTCACACTTGTGCTTCAAAGTAGCACCATGATATAGCAAGTCTCATATATTGTGCTTCAAAGTAGCACCATGTTCTTCATATAGAGAGTCTTATATGTTGTCACTTTCATATACTAGTGGGAATTTTACATTATAGAACTTGGCTTGTATATTCCAATGATGGGCTTCCTCAAATTTGCCCTAGGTCTTTGTGAGCAAGCAAGTTGGATGCACACCCACTTAGTTTCTTTTGTTGAGCTTTCATACATTTATAGCTCTAGTGCATCCATTGCATGGCAATCCCTACTCACTCACATTGATATCTATTGATGGGCATCTCCATAGCCCATTGATACGCCTAGTTGATGTGAGACTATCTTCCCCTCCTTTTTGTCTTCTCCACAACCACCATTCTATTCCACCTATAGTGCTATATCCATGGCTCATGCTCATGTATTGCGTGAAGATTGAAAAAGTTTTGAAAAAGTTATAGTATGAAACAATTGCTTGGCTTGCCATCAGGGTTGTGCATGATTTAAATACTTTGTGTGGTGAAGATGGAGCATAGCTAGACTATATGATTTTGTAGGGATAACTTTCTTTGGCCATGTTATTTTGAGAAGACATAATTGCTTTGTTAGTATGCTTGAAGTATTATTATTTTTATGTCAATATAAACTTTTGTCTTGAATATTTCTAATCTGAATATTCATACCACAATTAAGAAGATTTGCTTTGAAATTATGCCAAGTAGCACTCCGCATCAAAAATTCTCTTTTTATCATTTACCTACTCGAGGACGAGCATGAATTAAGCTTGGGGATGCCTGATACGTCTCCAACGTATCTATAATTTTTGATTGCTCCATGCTATATTATCTACTCTTTTGGACTATATTGGGCTTTATTTTCCACTTTTATATTATTTTTGGGACTAACCAATTAACCGGAGGCCCAACCCAGAATTGCTGTTTTTTTGCCTATTTCAGTGTATCGAAGAAATGGAATATCAAACGGAATAAAATCTTCGGGAACGTGATTTTCTCACCGAACGTGATCCAGGAGACTTGGACCCTGCTCTAAGGAACAAAAGAGGAGGTCACGAGGGTGGGGGGCGCCCCCCTAGGGTGCGCCCCTTGCCTCGTGGGCCCCTCGTTGCTCCTCCGGCGTACTTCTTCCTCCTATATATACACACGTACTCCCAAACGATCAGAACAGGAGCCAAAAACCTAATTCCACCGCCGCAACTTTCTGTATCCATGAGATCCCATCTTGGGGCCTGTTCCAGAGCTCCATCGAAAGAGGGCCGTCATCACGGAGGGCTTCTACATCATCATAGCCCCTCCAATGAAGTGTGAGTAGTTTACCTTAGACCTTCGGGTCCATAGTTAGTAGCTAGATGGCTTCTTCTCTCTCTTTGAATCTCAATACAAAGTCCCCCCCTCTCTTGTGGAGATCTATTTGATGTAATCTTCTTTTTGCGGTGTGTTTGTTGAGACTGATGAATTGTGGGTTTATGATCAAGTCTATCTATGAATAATATTTGAATCTTCTCTGAATTCTTTTATGTATGATTGGTTATCTTTGCAAGTCTCTTCAAATTATCCGTTTGGTTTGGCCAACTAGATTGGTAGTTCTTGCCATGGGAGAAGTGCTTAGCTTTGGGTTCGATCTTGCGGTGTCCTTACCCAGTGACAGAAGGGGCAGCAAGGCACGTATTGCATCGTTCCCATCGAGGATAACAAGATGTGGTTTAGTTCATATTGCATGAATTTATCTATCTACATCATGTCATCTTGCTTAAGGCGTTACTCTGTTTTTAACTTAATACTCTAGATGCATGTTGGATAGCGGTCGATGAGTGGAGTAATACTAGTAGATGCAGAATCGTTTTGATCTACTTGTCACGAACGTGATGCCTATATAGATGATCATGCCTAGATATTCTCATAACTATGCTCAATTCTGTCAATTGCTCAACAGTAATTTGTTCACCCACCGTAGAATACTTATGCTCTTGAGAGAAGCCACTAGTGAAACCTGTGGCCCCTGTGTCTATTCTCATCATATCAATCTCCATCAGTTTAATCTTGCTTTGCTTTTTTACTTTGCTTTTACTATTTACTTTGCATCTTTATACCAAAAATACCAAAAATATTATATCTATCAGATCTCACTCTCGTAAGTGACCATGAAGGGATTGACAACCCCTAATCGCGTTGGTTGCGAGTAGCTATCGCTTTGTGCAGGTACGAGGGACTTGAGCGTGGCCTCCTACTGGATTGAGACCGTGGTTCTCAAAAACTGAGGGAAATACTTACGCTACTCTGCTGCATCATCCCTTCCTCTTCAGGGAAAACCAACACAAGCTCAAGACGTAGTAGTCACCTCAAGTATCTGTGGGCATGATTATACGATATGCATCACACAATCTCAAATTCATCTATTCAACCAACACATAGAACCTCAAAGAGTGCCCCAAAGATTCTACCAGAGAGTCAAGACGAAAACGTGTGCCAACCCCTATGCATAGATTCCCAAGGTCACGGAACCCGCAAGTTGATCACCAAAACATACATCAAGTAGATCAATAAAATACCCCATTGTCACCACAGGTATCCCACGCAAGACATACATCAAGTGTTCTCAAATCCTTAAAGACTCAATTCGATAAGATAACTTCAAAGGGAAAAACTCGATCCATTACAAGAGAGTAGAGGGGGCGAAACATCATAAGATCCAACTATAATAGCAAAGCTCGCGATACATCAAGATGGTATCACCTCAAGAACACGAGAGAGAGAGAGAGAGAGATCAAACACATAGCTACTGGTACATACCCTCAGCCCCGAGGGAGAACTACTCCCTCCTCATCATGGAGAGCGCCGGGATGATGAAGATGGCCACCGGAGAGGGATTCCCCCTCCGGCAGGGTGCCGGAACGGGTCTAGATTGGCTTTTGGTGGCTATGGAGGCTTCTGGCAGCGGAACTCCCGATCTATTGTCGTCTCCGATAGTTTTAGGGTATATGGATATATATAGACGGAAGAAATACATCAGGGGAGCCACGAGGGGCCCACGAGGGTGGAGGGCGCGCCCAGGGGGGTGGGCGCGCCCCCTTGCCTCGTGCTCTCCTCATTGATCCCCTGATGTGCACTCCAAGCCTCCTGTATTGCTTTCTTTCCAACAATAACTTTTCCGAAGGTTTCATTCCGTTTGGACTACGTTTGATATTCCTTTTCTGCGAAACACTGAAACAAGGGAAAAACAGAAACTGGCACTGGGCTCTAGGCTAATAGGTTAGTCCCAAAAATCATATAAAATAGCATATAAATGCATATAAAACATCCAAGGTTGATAATATAATAGCATGGAACAATAAAAAATTGTAGATACCTTGGAGACGTATCACATGCACTCAAACACAACATCACAAGAGGCCATGTCATAGGTCGTGCAAGGCAATAATAAAAAAAAACAAAGACACTAAGACACCAACATGAGGAAGTAGATAGTGCCAGACCACCGGAGACATTGTCCCGCCATCAATCACGTGACCGGAGCGGATGACACCACCCTTCATCAATGAGAAGTGTGCAGTCAACCAACAAGAGCTCAAACTCAAGCCAGGTCCATCGAACTCTTCACGCAACGACCGAAAACATGCCACAATGCATCTGACTTAATCTCTACAAAACATCGTCACTACTGCCACCATCCCACCATTGAAAGAGCAAAGAACGATGGACTACAAAGGAGGCACCTTCTGGAGGGTCACATCACCAAAGCACCGCCATCTCCTGACCTAGAGCGGATCAAGGGTTTTCACTCAAAAGTACAGGGTGGGAAGAAACTACAACGATGCCTTCAAGAAGTGCATGATCACAAAATCCACCACCCTTGGCCTTCATTGTGCCGATCAAGGATTTCTTCCTCACAAATCTCCTCCCTTTGAATCTAAGCTCGAGACTGTTGTCGAGATGCACGTTGTGACCCAACATAGAATGCTGAAGGAAATATGCCCTAGAGGCAATGATAAAGTTGTTATTTATATTTCCTTATATCATGATAAATGTTTATTATTCAGGCTAGAATTGTATTAACCGGAAACTTAGTACATGTGTGAATACATAGACAAACAGAGTGTCCCTAGTATGCCTCTACTAGCTCGTTAATCAAAGATGGTTAAGTTTCCTAACCATAGACATGTGTTGTCATTTGATGAACGGGATCACATCATTAGAGAATGATGTGATGGACATGACCCATCTGTTAGCTTAGCATAAATGATCGTTTAGTTTTATTGCTATTGCTTCATCATGAGTTATACATGTTCCTCTGACTATGAGATTATGCAACACGAGAATACTGGAGGTACACCTTGTGTGCCATCAAACTCACAACGTAACTGGGTGATTATAAAGATGCTCTACAGGTGTCTCTGATGGTGTTTGTTGAGTTGGCATAGATCAAGATTAGGATTTGTCACTCCATGTATTGGAGAGGTATCTCTGGGCCCTCTCGGCAATGCTCATCATTATAATCCTTGCAAGCAATGTGACTAATGAGTTAGTTGCGGGATGATGCATTACAGAACGAGTAAAGAGACTTGCCGATAACGAGATTGAACTAGGTATGATGATACCAACGATCGAATCTCGGGCAAGTAACATACCGATAACAAAGGGAACAACTTATGTTGTTATGCGGTTTGACCGATAAAGATCTTCATAGAATATGTAGGAGCCAATATGAGCATCTAGGTTCCGCTATTGGTTATTGACCAGAGATGTGTCTCGGTCATGTCTACATAGTTCTCGAACCCATAGGGTCCGCATGCTTAACATTCGATGACGATTTGTATTATGAGTTATGTGATTTGATGTACCGAAGTTTGTTCGGAGTCCCGGATGAGATCACGGACATGACGAGGAGTGTAAAAACGGCCGAGATGTAAAGATTCATATATTGGAAGGCTATATTCGGACACCGGAAGTGTTCCGGGTGATACCGGGTCACCGGAAGGGGTTTTAGGCAAACCCCAACAAAGATATGGGCTTAATGGGCCAAGTAAGGGAACAAACCAGCCCACAAGGGGCTGGTGCGCCCCCTATAGGGCCAGCCATGTGAGGAGAAAGGAAAAGGAGAGGAGGAAAAGGAAAGTATGAAGTAGGACTCCTACTTCCTTCCCCTCCCCCTCCTTCTTTCCCCTTGTCCAAATATGGTAAGGGGGGGAGCGAATTGGACTAGGGGCCCAAGTAGGATTCCTCCTCCCTCCCTCTCCCTCCTTTATATATGTGGGGAGGGCACCCCTAGAACACACATGAATTGTTCCTAGCCGTGTGCGGCGCCCCCTCCACAGTTAACACCTCGGTCATATCGTCGTAGTGCTTAGGCAAAGCCCTGCACCGGTAACATCATCATCACCGTCACCACGCTGACGTGCTGACGAAACTCTCCCTCAGCCTCAACTGGATCAAGAGTTCGAGGGATGTCACCGAGCTGAACGTGTGCAGATCGCGGAGGTGCCGTGCGTTCGGTACTTGGATCGGTTGGATCACGAAGACGTTCGACTACATCAACCGCGTTACTAAACGCTTCCGCTTTCGGTCTACGAGGGTACGTGGACACACTCTCCCCGCTCGTTGCTATGCTTCTCCTAGATAGATCTTGCATGATCGTAGGAAATTTTCGAAATACTACGTTCCCCAACAGTGGCATCTGAGCCAGGTCTATGCGTATATGTTATAGAATACAAAGGAGTGTGGGCATGGGTATATACATATTGCTTGCCGTCACTAGTTGTTTCTCAATTCGGCGGTATTGTTGGATGAAGCGGCCCGGACCGACATTACATGACCGCATTCATGAGACTGGTTCTAATGACGTGCTTTACACACAGGTGGCTAGCGGGTGTTAGTTTCGCCAACTTTAGTTGAATCGAATTGAATGAACAGGGTTCTTTCCGAAGATCAAAAGGCAATCACTATACCGCGTTGTGGTTTTTGATGCATAGGTAAGAACGGTTCTTGCTAAGCCTGTAGTAGCCACGTAAAACTTGCAACAACAAAGTAGAGGACGTCTAACTTGTTTTTGCAGGGTATGTTGTGATGTGATATGGTCAAGACGTGATGAGATATAAATTGTTGTATGGGATGATCATGTTTTGTTAAAGTTATCGGCAACTAGTAGAAGCCTTATGGTTGTCTCTTTATTGCATAAGATGCAAGCGCCATATAATTGCTTTACTTTATCGCTATGCGATAGCAATAGTTGGCGAGACGACCATGTGACGACACGTTGATAAAGATCAAGATGATGGAGATCATGGTGTCATGCCGATGACGATAGAGATCATGACGGTACTTTGGAGATGGAGATCAAAGGCGCAAGATGATGATGGCCATATCATGTCACATTTTTTGATTGCATGTGATGTTTATCTTTTATGCATCTTATTTTGCTTAGTACGATGGTAGAATTATGAGATGATCCCTTACTAAAATTTCAAGGTATAAGTGTTCTCCCTGAGTATGCACCGTTGCGACAGTTCTTCGTGCTGAGACACCACGTGATGATCGGGTGTGATAAGCTCTACGTTCACATACAACAGGTACAAGCCAGTTTTGCACATGCAGAATACTCAGGTTAAACTTGACGAGCCTAGCATATGCAGATATGGCCTCGGAACACTGAGACCGAAAGGTCGAACGTGAATCATATAGTAGATATGATCAACATAGTGATGTTCACCATTGAAAGCTACTCCATCTCACGTGATGATCGGACATGGTTTAGTTGATATGGATCACGTGATCATTTAGATGACTAGAGGGATGTCTATCTAAGTGGGAGTTCTTAAGAAATATGATTAATTGATCTTAAATTTATCATGAGCTTAGTCCTGATAGTATTTGCATATCTATGTTGTAGATCAATTGCTCGCGTATAGCTTCCCCGTTTTATTTATGATATGTTCCTAGAGAAAACTAAGTTGAAAGATGTTAGTAGCAATGATGCAGACTAGCTCCATGATCTGAGGATTATCCTCATTGCTGCACAGAAGAATTATGTCCTTGATGCACCGCTAGGTGACTGACCTATTGCAGGAGGAGATGCAGATGTTATGAACGTTTGGCAAGCTCAGTATGCTGAATACTTGATAGTTTAGTGCGCCATGCTTTATGGCTTAGAACTGAGACTTCAAAAACATTTTGAAGACCATAGAGCATATAAGATGTTCCAAGAGCTGAAATTGGTATTTCAGACTCATGCCCGAGTCGAGAGGTATGAGACCTCTGACAAGTAATTTGCCTACAAGATGGAGGAGAATAGCTCAGCTAGTGAGCATGTGCTCAGGATGTCTGAGTACTACAATCACTTGAATCAAGTGGGAGTTAATCTTCCAGATAACATAGTGATTGACAGGGTTCTCTAGTCACTACCACCAAGTCACTAGAACTTCGTGATGAACTATAATATGCAAGGGATGACGTAAAACGATTCCTGAGCTCTTCACGATGCTGAAATCGGCGAAGGTAGAAATCAAGAAAAGCATCAAGTGTTGATGGTTGACAAGACCACTAGTTTCAACTAAAAGGGCAGGGGAAAGAAAGGGAACTTCAAGAAGAATGACAAGAAAGTTGGCACTCCCATGAAGAAGCCCAAAGCTAGACCCAAGCCTGAAACTGAGTGCTTCTACTGCAAAGGAAATGATCACTAGAAGCGGAACTACCCCAAATACTTGGCGGATAAGAAGGATGGCAAAGTGAACAAAAGTATATATGATATACATGTTATTGATGTGTACTTTACTAGTGTTCATAGTAACCCCTGGGCATTTGATACTGGTTCAGTTGCTATGATTAGTAACTTGAAACATGAGTTACAAAATGAACATAGACTAGTTGAGGGCGAGGTGACGATGTGTGTTGGAAGTAATTCCAAGGTTGATAAGATCACCATCGCACACTCCCTTTACCTTCAGGATTAGTGTTGAACCTAAAAAAATGTTATTTGGTGTTTGCGTTGAGCATAATATGATTGGATCATGTTTATTGCAATACGATTATTCATTTAAGTCAAAGAATAATTGTTGTTCTATTTACATGAATAAAACCTTCTATGGTCATACACTTAATATAAATGGTTTATTGAATCTCGATCGTAGTGATACACATATTCATAATATTGATGCCAAAAGATGCAAAGTTGATAATGATAGTGCAACATACTCGTGGCACTGCCGTTTAGGTCATATTGGTGTAAAGCGCATGAATAAACTCCATGTGAATGGACTTTTGGAATCACTTGATTATGAATCATTTGATGCTTGCGAACCATGCCTCATGGGCAAGATCACTAAGACTCCATTCTCTGGAACAATGGAGCGAGCCACTGACTTATTGGAAATAATACATACCGATGTATGCGGTCCTATGAGTATTGAGGCTCGCGGCGGGTATCATTATTTTCTGACCTTCACAGATGATTTGAGCAGATATGAGTATATCTACTTAATGAAACACTAGTCTAAACCATTTGAAAAGTTCAAAAAAAATCAAAGTGAAGTGGAGAATCATCATAACAAGAAAATAAAGTTTCTACGATCTGATTGCGGAGACAAAATATTTGAGTTACGAGTTTGGCCTTCAGTTAAAACAATGTCGAATAGTTTTGCAACTCACGCCACCTGGAACACCATAGCATAATGGTGTGTCCAAACATCATAATCGTACTTTATTAGATATGGTGCGATCTATGATGTCTCTTACCGATTTACCACTATCGTTTTGGGGTTATGCATTAGAGACAACTGCATTCACGTTAAATAGGGCACCGTCTAAAAATCCGTTGAGATGACACCGTATGAACTATGGTTTAGCAAGAAACCTAAGCTGTCGTTTCTTAAAGTTTGGAGTTGTGATGCTTATGTGAAAAAGTTTCAGCCTGATAAGCTCAAACCCAAATGGGAGAAGTGCGTCTTCATAGGATACCCAAAAGAAACTCTTGGGTACACCTTCTATCACAGATCCGAAGGCAAGAACTTTGTTGCTAAGAGTGGATCCTTTCTAGAGAAGGAGTTTCTCTCGAAAGAAGTGAGTGGGAGGAAAGTAGAACTTGATGAGGTAGTTGTACCTTCTCCCGAATTGGAAAGTAGTTCATCACAGAAATCAGTTCCAGTGATTCCTACACCAATTAGTGAGGAAGCTAATGATGAAGACCATGAAACTTCAGATCAAGTTACTACTGAACCTCGTAGGTCAACCAGAGTATGGTCCGCACCAGAGTGGTATGGTAATCCTATTCTGAAAGTCATGTTACTAGACCATGCCGAACCTACGAACTATGAGGAAGCGATGATGAGCCCAGATTTCGCGAAATGGCTTAATGCGATGAAATCTGATATGGGATCCATGTATGAGAACAAAGCATAGACTTTGATCGACTTGCTCGATGATCGGTGAGCCATTTAGAATAAATGGATCTTCAAGAGGAAGACGGACGCTGATAGTAGTGTTACTATCTACAAAGCTTGAATTGTCGCAAAAGGTTTTCAACAAGTTCAAGGTGTTGACTATAATGAGATTTTCTCACTCGTATCAATGCTTAAAAGTCTGTCCGAATCATGTTAGCAATTGCCACATTTTATGAAATCTGGTAAATGGATGTCAAAACTGCATTCCTTAATGGATTTCTTAAAGAAGAGTTGCATATGATGCAACAAGAAGGTTTTGTCAATCCTAAAGGTGCTAACAAAATGTGCAAGCTCCTGCGACCCATCTATGGACTGGTGCAAGCATGTCAGAGTTGGAATTTACACTTTGATAAGTTGATCAAAGCATATAGTTTTATACAGACTTGCGATGAAGCCTGTATTTACAAGAAAAGTGAGTGGGAGCACTACAGCCTTTCTGATAAGTATATGTGAATGACATATTGTTGATCGGAAATAATGTAGAATTTTCTGGAAAGCATAAAGGAGTATTTCAATGGAGTTTTTCAAAGAAAGACCTCGGTGAAGCTGCTTACATATTGTGCATCAAGATCGATAGATAGAGATCAAGACGCTTGATAAAAATGTTCAATGAGTACATACCTTGACAAGTTTTTGAAGTAGTTCAAATTGGAACAATCAAAGAAGGAGTTCTTGCCTATGTTGCAAGGTATGAAGTTGAGTAAAGACTTAAAACCCGACCACGGCAGAAAATGTAAAGAGAATGAAAAGTCATTCCCTATGCCTCAGTCATAGGTTCTATAAAGTATGCTATGTTGTGTACCAGACCTATTATATACCTCACCATGAGTTTGGCAAGAGGGTACAATAGTGATCCAGGAGTGGATCACTGGACAAAGGTCAAAATTATCCTTAGTGGAATAAGGAAATGTTTCTCGGTTATGGAGGTGACAAAGAGTTCATCGTAAAGAGTTACGTCGATGCAAGCTTTGACACCAATCTGGATGACTCTAAGTCTCGATCTAGATACATATTGAAAGTGGGAGCAATTAGCTAGAGTAGCTCCGTGCAGAGCATTGTAGACATAGAAATTTGCAAAATACATACGGATCTGAATGTGGCAGACCCGTTGACTAAACTTCTCTCACAAGCAAAACATGATCACACCTTAGTATTCTTTGGGTGTTAATCACATGGTGATGTGAACTAGATTATTGACTCTAGTAAACCCTTTGGGTATTGGTCACATAGCGATGTGAACTATAGAGTGTTAAATCACATGACGATGTGAACTATTGGTGTTAAATCACATGGCGATGTGAACTAGATTATTGACTCTAGTGCAAGTGGGAGACTGAAGGAAATATGCCCTAGAGGCAATAATAAAGTTGTTATTTATATTTCCTTATATCATGATAAATGTTTATTATTCATGCTAGAATTGTATTAACCGGAAACTTAGTACATGTGTGAATACATAGACAAACAGAGTGTCCCTAGTATGCCTCTACTAGCTCGTTAATCAAAGATGGTTAAGTTTCCTAACCATAGACATGTGTTGTCATTTGATGAACGGGATCACATCATTAGAGAATGATGTGATGGACATAACCCATCTGTTAGCTTAGCATAAATGATCGTTTAGTTTTATTGCAATTGCTTTCATCATGACTTATACATGTTCCTCCGACTATGAGATTATGCAACTCCCGAATACCGGAGGAACACCTTGTGTGCTATCAAACATCACAACGTAACTGGGTGATTATAAAGATGCTCTACAGGTGTCTCCGATGGTGTTTGTTGAGTTGGCATAGATCAAGATTAGGATTTGTCACTCCGTGTATCGGAGAGGTATCTTTGGGCCCTCTCGGTAATGCTCATCACTATAAGCCGTGCAAGCAATGTGACTAATGAGTTAGTTGCGGGATGGTGCATTGCGGAACGAGTAAAGAGACTCCCCGGTAACGATATTGAACTAGGTATGATGATACCGGCGATCGAATCTCGGGCAAGTAACATACCGATGACAAAGGGAACAACGTATGTTGTTATGCGGTTTGACCGATAAAGATCTTCGTAGAATATGTAGGAGCCAATATGAGCATCCAGGTTCCGCTATTGGTTATTGACCGGAGATGTGTCTCGGTCATGTCTACATAGTTCTCGAACCCATAGGTCCGCACGCTTAATGTTCGATGATGATTTGTATTATGAGTTATGTGATTTGATGTACCGAAGTTTTTTCAGAGTCCTGGATGAGATCACAGACATGACGAGGAGTCTCGAAATGGTCGAGATGTAAAGATTCATATATTGGAAGGCTATATTCGGACACCGGAAGTGTTCCGGGTGATACCGGGTCACGGGAAGGGGTTCCGGGAAAATCCCGAAAAAGATATGGGCTTAATGGGCCAAGTAAGGGAACACACCAACCCACGAGGGGATGGTGCCCCCCCTATATAGCCAGCCATGTGGGGAGAAAAGAAAAGGAGAGGAGGAAAGGAAAGTATGAAGTAGGACTCCTACTTCCTTCCCCTCCCCCCTCCTTCCTTTCCCCTTGTGCAAATATGGTAAGGGGGGCCGAATTGGACTAGGGGCCCAAGTAGGATTCCTCCTACTTGGGCGCGCCCTAGGCTGCCTCCCTCCCTCTCCCTCCTTTATATACGTGGGGAGGGCACCCCTAGAACACACATCAATTGTTCCTAGCCGTGTGCGGCGCCCTCCTCCACAGTTAACCCCTCGGTCATATCGTCGTAGTGCTTAGGCGGAGCCCTGCGCCGGTAACATCATCACCATCGTCACCATGCCTTTGTGTTGACGAAACTCTCCCTCAGCCTCAACTGGATCAAGAGTTCGAGGGACGTCACCGAGCTGAATGTGTGCAGATCGCGGAGGTGGCGTGCGTTTGGTACTTGGATCGGTTGGATCGCGAAGACGTTCGACTACATCAACCATGTTACTAAACGCTTCCGTTTTCGATCTATGAGGGTACGTGGACACACTCTCCTCGCTAGTTGCTATGCTTCTCCTAGGTAGATCTTGCGTGATCGTAGGAAAATTTTGAAATACTACGTTCCCCAACAAATGCAACCTGCCACATGTCATGTTGTCCGAGCGGCTAAGGTTGCTGACTAGCACATAAGTCGTAGCTATTGATAATCCTCAAGTGCAAGGAATCATTGTAGCAATTTCCAAAGGTGGAAGTGATAGGCATGGAGTATCGAACCCACAAGGAGCTAAAGGTAAGATCAATATTATCTCAAGTCCTATCTGCCACTGATACGACTCTACGTACACTGAACATTTGCTTCCAACTAGAAACGAGAAATAAAACTACGTTGTGGGTATGAAGAGGATAACTTTGCATGATATCGGAGAACTAAAATATAAAAGTAGGTGCTGTTAACATAAAGTTAGAATATATTACTATATATTATAAATAGCGAGTGTGGAATAATGATGGGTCGATGTGTGGAATTGTCCTAGGCAATTGTTCACAAGATCGGTAATCATTATTGCAATTTCATATGAGGGAGAGGCATAAGCTAACATACTTTCTCTTCTTGGATCATATGCACTTATTATTGGAACTCTAGAAAGCATCCGCAACTACTAAAGATCATTAAGGTAAAGCCCAACCATAGCATTAAAGTATCAAGTCCCCTTTATCCCATACGCAACAACCCCCTTACTCGGGTTTAAGCTTCTGTCACTCTAGTAACCCACTATAAGAGAATCATGAACGTATTGCAACACCCTGCAGTGGGAATCCTTTACGTGTGCGTGGCACGGAAGGCACCATAGGACAACACCAAAATAAAACATACAACTCAAACCAATCTAGATCATCATTCAACCCAAAGGACAAAAGAAATCTACTCAAAACATCATAGGATGGCAACACATCATTGGATCATAATATGTGGCATAAAGCACCATGTTCAAGTAGGGGATTACAGCGGGGTGCGGGAGAGTGGACCGCGTAGAAGAGATGAGGATGGTGATGATGAAGGTGATGTTGATGAAGATGATCACCGCGATGACGATTCCCCCGATGGCACTCCGGTGCCACCAAGAGAGAGGGGGAGCAGTTCTCCCCTTTGTGCTTCCTCCTCCATGACCTCCCCCTTAGATGGGGAAAGGTTATCCCTCTGGTCCTTGGCCTCCATGGCGATGGTGACCCCTCTGACTTCCTCCTCCATGGCCTCCGGTGATGTTGGCCCCCTCCGTCAGGGTGCCAGAGAGGGCCTAGATTGGTTTTTCATGGCTACAGAGGCTTACGTCGGCGGAACTCCTGATCTAGGTTTCGTTCTGGAGTTTTTGGGATTTATAGGAGTGTTTGGCGTTGGGGACAAGTCAACACTACAAAAAAATATACTTCCGTGATGATACGTGTTTGTCACAGTAGGTCGTGTTTTCTGTCATGCATGTACATCCATGACGATTTTATGACAGAATCAAGATAGTCATACCTGTGCTGTCGTAGAAGTGTTCCATGACATTACCAAAATTATCATCACGGAAGTGTCCACTTCCATGACGATAAATCGCGCGTCACAGAAGTGCTTTCGTCAAGGGTGACCGACACGTGGCATCCACCATAACGGAACGCTGTTAAGCTATCGGGTCGGGTTTTGGATTCGATAACCCGTTAACAGCCCCGACCAATGGGGATTTTCCACATGTAAAATCATCATTGGCTGGAGGAAACACGTGTCGGCTCATCGCTGAGACAGATGTCATCCACTCATTGGACAGAAGGCTCCTATGATACGTCGACACGGGCACGGCCCAACAGAGGCCCATTCCTGTGAAAAGGCCGGCCCGTTTGACTTGGTCAAAAGGTGGCAGGCCGACCCATGGAATGCCTGTTAACGACCTATTCGCATATAGCCCATTTACATCCCACTAACCCAAGGCCCGTTACGCCCTATTCGAATTAGGCCCAGTAGCGTCATATGGGCCATCCAATATGATTCCAGCCCGTTTTCACTTCTGGCCCATGTATGGCTCATGACGTCTTTCGGCCCATATGAGGCCCTATGTAACTCTTGGCCTATTAACGGCCTGTGGTGAAACTGGCCCGTAATGAACAGTGTATCACTTTACACCCATTAACGGCCCGTGGTGAAACTGGCCCGTAAAGAACAATGTATCACTTTATACCCATTAACGGCCCATTATTCCGTTGGGCCGTTTCCAGCCCATGTTATGTTTCGGCCTTCTCAGAGCCCATTTATTCTTGGGCTATTTTCCAGCATTCGTTTACTTACGGCCCGTTACTATCATTTTCTGCTTATGGGCCAAATTCAGCCCGTGGTTACAGTCGGCCCGTTTGTGGTCCGTTAATACGTTGGGCCGTTTTCATAGCGTCATCAAATGCGGCCTATTAACGATGGCCCGTTATGGTCGGCCCATGAACGGACGATTCCAACTCTAGCCCGTTTATGGCCAGAATGCGGTCTGTTTGGCGCATGTTTGGCCAATCGATCATACGGCCCGTATAAGGCCCATTGATGATACGGCCCGTAGAAGGCCCATTGTTTCTACGGCCCGTATAAGGCCCATTGTTTCTACGGCCCGTAGAAGGCCCACTGTTTCTACGGCCCGTAGAAGGCCCACTATTTATACGGCTCGTAGAAGGCCCACTATTTCTACGGCCCGTAGGAGGCCCAGTGTCACTACAATAAATATTAGCCCATGGTTATTGTGGCCTAGTTTTAAAAAATAGGTTATTGCAGCCACTAGCAAACAGCAGAAAAAGAACTGCACTGACTACAAGCAAACAAATAAACAAGACAACAAGGAAATAAATAAGCAAGCAACTTACACTAGGCTATCACGGCTATTACACATATTACATCCAATGGGCATCAAAGTTCGCCATCAGTGCAAGTATAGGGAACACAACAGCATATAAACACCGCAGCAAAACAAGTCCAGAACTGAAACCACTTCAGAAGAGCTCAAGAAACAATATCCTGGGTACCCATAATGCTGGCAAGATGCTTAGCAAGCTTATTAACTTTCTCTTGTTTGGCGCTTAAGTCTTCCAACGCTTGCTGTTGCACCAGAAAGTATGCATCTGAATTATGCAGGGACTTCCTCAGTCCTTCAGCTTCCTGTCGCATAACATCTGATCGATGTCTTTCAACTTGAAGTTGAGACTCAAGAAGCCGAACTGATTCAAGCAACGAGTTCGAAGAGCTGGTGCCAACAACGGTAGCTAGTAACTCGAACACTACATCAAGACAGGACTTTGGGGTTGTCTCAGTGTCTTCGATATAGTTTTTATCAGGTTTCTTGGAGACCAACAGGGATGTCTCACTATCTTGAACCTTATCTGCATTACTTCCTTTACCATTGCATAACAGGGTACTCTTCTCCAATATTTTATCCGCGTCCTAAAAGAGAAACAAACAAACACATCTCAGGTTTACAATGTAGTATATGAAACTCATTTTGGTAAACCAGTTCAGTAGTAAGGTGGACAGGATAGCAGCATGAAACAAACATATATCTATGTAGTATGGTCACTGTATGGTCTATATCATTCTAGTTTATGTTGCCAAATCAAGATAGATGCAGTTCGAATCATATCTATTTAAGACAAAGCAGCATAGACAGAATATAATTGTGGGAAACTACATAGCAATAACAACACTTGTAATGTGCATGGCATGAGAACATAACTATTTATTCAATTGAAACTGAAATCAACATAGAGCAAGTTACAACAGCAAATAGCCAAACACATTGAAGAAACGAGTTTAAAACATACCTGTTGCACCATTGGAGTTTCAGTTGCATCCTTTAAATTTGAAATTAGTTGGTATCAGTAAATACAGTGATGCAAGAGCAAAGTAGTATGAACCATAGCTACGGAACCTGACCTGAGAACAATTCTTCTTCTGCTTTAAGGGTTGACTTCGGGTTTGGAGTGGTGGTCCTCGTGATTTGGGCACTGCAGTTGCCTTACTAACTGCTCGTGTTTGGGTGCTCTGTGGTGAAGACGGTGTTGTGTCAACGGGAACTAGGCGTCTATCTACTGGGGTTGGGGTTAGAAGGGGTGTAGCTAGTTCTCTGTCCAACTGAGTAGGGGTACAATCTGCATGAGTGTGGGTTATGTGTGGTGGGGCTGGTTCTTGGGCAAGTACAACCGTGGTTCTATCTGCATCGACAGGTAGCATGATCTTTTCTGAAGACCATGTTTTTAGTCCCACAGATACTGCCATCACTCCCTCCAATTGAAATGGCTGATAAACAAGAAAAGTAATTGAATGTACAGACATTGTAAGATAGACAGGTGCAATGGATAGTAGGGAAGAAAACAGGGCATGAAATAATTCACATTTATGTTTTCTAAGCAAACAAAATAGCAGGACATAATTTCACATATATGATGGCTAATTAAACAGGATAGCATGACACAATTTCACATGTATGGTGGCTAACTAAACAGGATAGAATGACATACTTCAAAATATGATGACTATTTAAACATGATGACATGATATAACTATACGATGTGTCTATTAAAGTGGTTGGCATGCCATAAATCACAAACATGCCGTCGATGGAAACATGATGGCATGATATAATTCATGGATAGAAGGACATAATTTAAAATATGATGACTATGTAAACAGGATGAGATGATATAACTATATTACGTCTTTAGAAAATGGGTTGGCATGCCATAATTCAGATACATGATGTCTATGTAAACATCATGGCTTGACATAATTCAAATATATGATTTATATACTAAGGAAGTGAGCAGAGGGCAATCGCATATATGATGTGTCAACTAAGGAGATGGCATTCAATATTGTGTATATGATGTAAAAACTAAGCATTGCAATACAACATATGCATTATATGAGTAATATAACCCTGCCAAGTTTGAGCATACACCTCAGGGGGATAATAGGACTAGTTATCCGCCTCTGAATCCTCCTATGAAGAGCTATCTGTAACCAGCAAGATATCTGCTTCAGCAGGTAGCATTGTATGCTTTGAAGACCTTGTTTTCACTCCAGATTTCTCCATCACCAATTCAAATGGCTGATGCACAGGAAGAGCAGTTGAATATACGAACATTGTCGACAAAAGCAATGAGAAATACAAAAAAAGGACGGCATGATATAATTCACATATATGACGCTTGCCTAAACATCATGGCATTGCATAATTCACATACATAATGCCTTGCAACAAGATAACATTGCATAATTCACATATATAATGTCTTGCAACAAGATGGCATTGCATAATTCACATATATGGTAATTAGACACTAAACAGGTGGCATTCACACAAAGCATGTCTAAACTAAGAAAATGACATAGCAATGCAAGATAACATAACCCTGCCAAGTTAGGGCATGCACCTCAGGGGGGGATATGACTGGTCATCTGTCTCTGAATCCTCCTCTGAGGAGCTATCGGTAACCAGCAAGACACGCGCTTCGTCAGATAGCATTGTCTGCTCTGAAGACCTTGTTTCCACTCCAGATTTTTCCATGACCGTGCCGAATGGCTGATGCACAGGAAGAGTAATTGAATGTACTAAAATTGTTGACAAATTTAACACGTAATAAAAAAATGATGGCATGATATAATTCACATATAAGATGACTGGCTAACCAGGGTGGCATTGCAAAATTCACATATATGATGCCTGGCTAGACAAGATGGCATTGCATGATTCACATATACGATAAAGAAACTAAACAGATGGCATTGACACAAAGCATGTCTAAACTAAGCAGATGACATCTTTAATGTGTACAGTAAGCAATGCAAGGCACCATATGCATGATATTACCAACATCAGCATGCCAAGTTAGAGCGAAGACCTCATGGGGTAAATAGGAGTGGTCTTCTCCTTCTGAACCCCCCTCAGAACAGTTATCTTCCTCTTGATTATGATCCGAAATGGGTGGAGGGGGGCTACCTTTGCGCCCACCATGGAACGATGTCTGCATGAAATTTTATTGCCACGCAAGGCTCGTCTCTTTTGCTCTACATGATCAGTTCCATTGTGTACAATAACTGGCATGCATAGAAATAAAACATAGTGAGATTATGTAAGGAGTGCATGCACAAATCCAGAGTGATGGTAGCAAACTGTGGATAGACCCAAAACCAATGATAGCAGGCAGATAATAGCTTTAGTTAAAAAATACAGATAATGGCTCCTTTAATGTTTGTTTGCACCCAACATGAAACTCATAGTAGACACCGGGGATTAACCAGATAGTAGACAGATAGTACTGATTGCTGCCCCAATATGTGCCCCACAACCATTTAAAAACTCAAGTTTCAGCATTAGTTTGGACCTGACTCAGAGTCTAATAGGTGAACACGACGATAATGTAGCATGTCATCATATTAAGCGACGCATAACATAAGCAGACACGGAAGAGTGCGACCTCTCTTGCGGACCCGTGTAGTCCTCAAGGTCATCTGCTCAGTTGATGATGGTAATGCAGTTGCCGTGGCTGCCAGCGGCGGGGAAGAAGATCTGAGGCGGCGAAAGACAGTCTGGAGAGCGGATCCCTGCTGTGGTGAACCCTTCCGTCATTGGAGCAGCTGAGCTGGGGTGGAACACAGCGCCGCAGGAGCAGGACAAACCACACAAGGTTTTCTTTGACACATATCTGTAACAAAATTAATTGAGTAAGGGCTTGTTTGAATTTGAGGATTCTAACAATGCAGGGATAGGAAATAGACAGGAATAGGATAGGAATGCACGTGCAAAACAGAGAATTTAAAAACACAGGATTTCTGCCAATCTGGGTATTTGATTCACAACAATTGGAAGATCACAGGATGCAAAAAAGCATGGTGAGATTAAGTCAAACCACAAGAAAATGTACGGTTATAATGCAATTATGCTACTATCTCTTAATCTTGTGCTTGATGAATAGGAATATGAAAGGGAGGAGAAGTGGAAATTAGAACTCCTATGGTTTTTCTTTCAAGGAGACACTAAAGGAACAAATCGTACAGTTTTCCTTTGCTCCATTCCTTTGCACCAAATTCATGAAAAGTAGTACCATAGGAAACTTTCCAATTCCGATGTTTTTCATTCACTTTTCCTTTCAAGCACTGGCGATTCTAGTAGGCAGGCTTGAGCAAGGAAAATCCTACACTAAAAAAATGTTTTTGTGCTACTTCTATTACTTTGGACCCAGGCCACTGCCATACTAGCTCAACTCCCAGGCTCATCGACAAATGCATAGCTCAAACGCGTAGAGATAAATAATGATGGCGTTCAAGAGAGTCCATCACGAATAGCTAAGTTGCCTGGTACCTCACTGCTTGTCATATAGTAGGATAAAATAATCATATTTCCCGTTACTACGAGTGCTCAGTGGACAATATATATAACATGTAGAGTAAAAAAGAGATGCAACAAGTGTACAACCTCTTTGGCGAAGCCATGTCGATCTCAACATGATTGGGTTGGCCGGTGAGGATGCTCCGGCTGACTTGGCTGTCGGAGGAGGGGAAGAAGATCTTAGGCGTCTGGAGATGGAGCCCGAGGTACTGCTCCGCTGTGATGGATGGTTTCTTCGTTGGAGCAGCTCCGGTGAGTTGTACGACGCCGAGGCTGAAGTAGGACAAGAGAGACAACAAACAACGTTAACCTGAGTGGAATTCTAATAGCATCTCCAATACATGACGTAAAATACATAACCACAAAGTGCTAGATGTAAAATACATCAGCCGCTCATCTCTGAACTTAACTGTCGAAACTGAATGTAAATGTTGAAACTGAACTTAACTGTCAAAACTGAACTTAACTGTCGAAACTGAATTTTGCTGTCGAAACTGAATTTTGCTGTCGAAACTGAACGCACCAGCATGGTGAGGCTACACGTTGGTCGACTGACTTTTTCATCTCTGGTCAGTCGATTTTGCAGCCGTTGGATACGAAATCAAGGTCATGCGGTTCATCTTCAACCTCCACCCCCCTGAGCCGCCAGCCACCACCGGCCAAACAACAGCCCCTCGCCGCCCGCGGCCGGTGGTGCGCCGCCTCGCCCACCCCGAAAACACTCCCCACCGCCGGTCCGCCGCCGCCCCGGCTACCCCTCTAGGCCCCCCGTGCCGAGCTTTTTCTTCGGCGATCCCCCCGCCACCGCCGGCGACCACTGCCCCCATCCTGAACCCTAAGATAGATAGTGGGGTACCTCTCCGGCGAGCCCTCCTCCCCGCCGCAGCTGGTTCTTCCTTCACCCCGGCGAGCCCCCTACCCCCTGAAAATCGACTGACCCAAAAGTCGATTCAGTCAACTGAAGTGTAGCTAAATTGAAGCAGCATCGCAAGCAAGAGCAAGAGCGAGAGCAGCAGCGCGAGCAAGAGCAGACCAGGCAGGGGACCGAGAGCAAGAGCAGAGCAGCATCGCGAGCGAGAGCTAAAGCAGCAGCAGCTCCTACTGATGTGGACGTCGCTGCCGAGGGAGCGACACCATGGAGGAAGTCACCGGCGACGCCGCCGTGGATGGAGCCGCGCCGTGTCGGCTCGGGACCGAACGCCGGTAGCACCGTGAGATCGAATCAAGAAGAAAATGTGGCGATTAGTGTACAACCTCTTTGGTGGCACCGATTAGGCCGCAGCTTCATCCGAGGAAACGGTGATGATGATGCTCTTCTGGTGGTGTAGGTGAAGACGGCGGTGTGGGAATGGAGGTGGTGCAAAAGGCGAGGGGAACGTCGGGGCAACTCCTTGGAGGTGGAGGATGGGGTGGCTGAACCGACGGAACGATGAGATCGACGACGGATCCTCATCCGGTACAGTGGATGAGGGACGTCGAGGTGTTGCTGTGGACCATGTTGTCAGGGAAGAGGCTCCGGCTGGGCGGCGGACGGAGCAGGGTTTGGGGTTTCATCGCGGGTTTTTGCGGCCTCGATGTACGAATGGGTGGGTGGATGGGATGGCAGTGGGGAACCATGGCTTAGAGACGCGCTTGTCTAAAATGTGGGGTAAGTTACGAAAGTGCCCCCACCGATTTGAGGCGGTTCTTTCGGTTCAGGGGTACCACGGGCATTTTGCGTGTCGAGATTTCACAGGAGGTGGGAGTTTTCGCGCGCGTTGTAATTTCGGAATAGCAAGGTGCGGGTTGAGATGGAGGGAGTTGTCAGAGCACAACGAGACAAAGATATATCTTAAATATTTCGGGCTAACAAGGCGCGGGTTGAAGAGCGGGAGTTTCGTAGCACGATAGACAGAGACACTAGCTTGAATTTTTGGCATAACAAGGCGCGGCTTGAAATTTCGGAAGAACAAGCTTAATGTGTACCCAAAAAAAGACAATTTGCACCTCAACACGCACAACACACACACAAACACCATTTAGACTAGAGTAAGGTACACGTGCATTGCATGCATGAGATTTGGCAACCAAATTATGAATAAATACCACATTATAGCATGCAAGCTTTGAGTCATATATGCATGATGTAGATGTTCGTTTAATTCTTATAGTTCATTTCATTCAAAATCATCTAGTTTTTATAAGAAAGCTAATCTATTTTAAGATTTATGGAATTGTGCGTCGTAAGACATAAAGTAAAAACAAATAATGGCAAATCATATAGAAAAACATTTGAGCAATTCTGATATGGAAGATTCTAGAAAAAATAAGAAGTGCTTGTGTTTTGATGTTTGTGCATTATGCTTAAGTTCAACCTTGGAGTCTTCTAGATTATACATGTGGCGAAATCTGGTGGAATCTAGATGATATCCAACGGCCAGTAGTGCTCAAATTTGCCATCTTTGGACCATCGGATTCTCCTCATCCAACGACCATATTTCAAAGTTAAAGTTACCCGCACACAATATTAAAAAATATAAAATATAATATATAGGGGTATAGATATAGATATTTGATGCGAAAGCCGCCCATCATCTCCAATTAGAATAGTGTGTCCATGCACGGATGCGACATGGCCAAATGATGTCTGTCATCGGCATCTCAAATTCAAATCAGTTTGACCTTGTTCAATGTGTATACATTACTACATGCTCGTTTCCAAACCACACCGCGCAGATCTCCATTATATTCATGCATGCATGGGTTTCAAACATCAGGATCTCTTATTCAAATATTTGAATTCAACTTTACATTGATTATGACCTCACCTATTCTTTTACACCCACACAGTAGTCTTCTCTTTATAATTGTACCACTAACTTTCTCTCGTGCATGCATGCACACACACTACCAGTCGGCATTATCCATCGCACGCATGCAATCTTTTTCTTCAGGTCGGTCTCCCATGAAGGCACACACCCACACACATCCCCCTCTCCATCATATCGGGCATTCTTTATCTCTCACGCGTGCATGTGCAATGACCGATGTTCCTCTATGTATGTGTGTATATAGCTAGGTCTTTCATAGTTTTCCACACAAACCGATCAATCGATATATCTAGTGAGGTCTCACCCTCATTCCCACGTCCACATCAATCGATCTATACCTCTCTATATAGAGATTAACATATATAGCTAATACACCCACATTAATTATATATCCAACGTCCCCCTCTCATCATCCATGCCTTCCGCTTCATCTCTCAGACGCGTGCACAATGGCGAAGACAGGGGCAGTAAGGGCCCTGCCCCCTTCCCCCTAACATCACCATATATCGAGGCTAATATGAATGTGATCATTAGACAACTGCTGCTAAAAATGGTTTAAGTTCATGAATTGACCCTCCTCATAAAGGATTATCAATGCTTGCCCCCTAGCTCATTTATTTTTCATGGCTCCGCCACTGCGCGCAACAGCGCACGTGTTCGCCCCCTCTCTCTAAATATCGATCTCGCAATTGTGCATTCCTTCATAGTCTCCCTCCACTCGGCCCCTCGCACCATCTTCTAGCCCCCACCAGATTTTGCCACATGTACAATCTAGCAGACTCCATGGTTGAACTTAAGCATAATGCACAAACCTCAAAACAACAGTGGTTCTCTTTTGTTCTAGATTCTTCCGTATCATAACTGCCCAAACTTTTTTTCTTGTTGAATTGCCATTATTTGTTTTTACTTTTTGCTTTACAAAGCACAATTCCATGAATCATAAAATAGATTAAGGGCTTCTTTGATTCAAAGGATTCTCAAAGGAATTTTGGAGGATTCCAATCATTAGGGATTTTTCCTATCTTGGTTGTTTGATTCGTAGTAAACCATAGGAATTTTTCCATATGATTCATTTGCGCTAGATTTCATAGGAAACATCCCATCCACTCAAACCTCTTTGAAAGAATTCTGTGTTTTTTCTATGCACAATCAAACACTCGTACAATCTTGTAGGATTCAAGACGACATTCCACTATAATCCCATGTTTTTCCTATTCCCACGTTCTTAGCTTTTTTATAAAAACTAATTGATTTTGAATGAGATGAACTATAAGAATTAAACGAAGGGCTACATCAGGCATATATGACTCAGAGCTTACATGCTATAGTGTGGTATTTATTCATAATTTGGTTGCAAAATCTGATGCGTGCAATGCACGTGTACCTTACTAGTACTTCGAGTATGTGCAAAACACGTAAATTAGAATACCAATGGCACGTTACACAGTGTCTCTCTTACAGTTCATGAAGCCACATGTCACATGTGGAGGCGTTGTTGTGACCTCCTTGCGTGGATTGATCACGGTGACGTGCTGCTGGTTCCAGAAGAATGTACTCGTCCTCCTTGAGCCATACTGGCGGTACATGCACGAAGTGAAGATGTGCACGCACGCCACGCACGCACTCATTCTCTTGCACGCACACGCGGGTACACGAGCGGACACAATTTTGTACCAAGATCCACCCCATGTGATAATTTGACGCGTGTAAAGTCGTTCACTTCATTGATGATCAATTAATACAGCGCATGCAAATTGAGTGGACATGAGGGCGGAAGAAAGACATTATTACTCCACTGCGCGCATGCGAGTAGTTAAATCGTGGGTTTCTAGTAGTACTTCCATTGGTCTCCTTCGTATTTTGTGCCAATTTTTGACAGTAACATAATATTTACACATTTGAGCAGTGTAGTACTTGAAATTTATGTTCCGCTAAACTCATCGGGAGCCGTTTCAGGCCTCGAAACGAAAACCATCAATTAATCTTTACCTTGTTCCCATCACATTCGAAAGCCTGCTCACACCTACTAGTACGTACCAAACCTGAACATGTTCCCACTATGCAGGTATTAGTACTAGTGCTAGTACTTAGGTTATAAAAAGGGGAACTACCTAACCGAAAATTACTCTACCTTTCCTCCTCATAAGTGCTTCTTCTTCGTCCGTCGTTGCCATGGCCGGTGAGCAAAGCTCTAGGTCGAGAACTACTCGTAACAAGGGAGCGACAACCAAGGCTGCGGAAAAAAAGAGAGGGCTCGCCGCCACGCAGAGACCTCGAAAGATCTCTCACAGGCAGGCAATGGCTCCCAGGAGCGCCCTAGCCGCGGAGGCGAACATGCCGAGCCGGCGGAGCTGGAGTCGTTATCCCTCGACGGCATGCCCGATTAGCTCAATAAGCACCTCAATAAGAAGAAGGAGTTCATCCAAGGCTTGATGGAGTTGCTGAAGGAGAGCCTCGACGACATGCCCGCTGAGCTCAATCAGCAGGGGGAGTTGACCGCCGGCTTGGTGATGCTACTGAAGAAGAGCATTGCCTCGGAGAAGAAGGCGACCGGCAAAATCCTGCGATTTCAGGAGGACAAGGCGAAGCTCTGCCACGAGATCGACCTGTTGAAGGAGAAGAACGCCGGCTGGAAGAAGCTGCATGAGAATAGTAGTTCCTCGATGAAGATGCTGCAGGCCCTCGTCATGGAACAGAAGGAGGAGTTGGCGAAGCTCTCCATCGAGCACCCGGCTGCTGTCAAGGTACGTAATGCGGCTGTGGAACAAATGATGAAGGCTCGCGTCGAGAAATCCCGCGTCATGGACATAATGAAGAAGATGGCGGAGGAGAGGCGCAAGGAGATGGAGGTCGTGGAGGCGATGAAGAAGCATTTATGACTCCGCGGCGAATTAGATCATTTGGGGTGATAATCTTCCTTCTTCTTTTGCTCCTGTGTTTCATCTTTTGCTTCGAGTGTTTCGCCGCACGTGTCACGTTCTCTGCGAGGCATGAATAGAACAATGTTTTTTTTGAGGGAATGAATAGAACAATGCTAACAATGATATGACTAGCAAATTAGATCATTTTTCATCGCCATATGGCACTGGGCTGCCGTGTTTCGTGCTCCTCCGTCGCAGTACTACTCCAGTGGAAAACTTGAGTATACCACACGGTTCTTTGCTCCTCCTCGATCAGGTCGTCGGCGCATTTATATGAGCAGTCAAATCACAAGGCCCCGCCTTCTAGCAGTAATGAGCCGTCAAATCACAAAGGCCCTCGCCTCTCGTGAAACCGACCAAGCTAGACTGCCCCGCCCTCTAGCCTTTTAAAAAACGTATACTTTTGTACAACAGTAGTATCGATGGATTGCACCATGGAGCAAAACTTGAAATTAAAAAAGGTGGTACATATAGAGAGGGCTCGTCGCCAAATTATGCATATAGTACTATTAAAAAGGCTAGTCACAATAATGGTGTCCAGCACAACCCACCCCTCAAATAAAACTAAGAGGGTGCTTGTATACGTTTTAGTCCCATGACTAAAAGTAGTGGGACTAAAACATGCTAGCCTCACCCATGCTTGGATCCAAATACTAAAAAGGCTAAAATCAAGTTAATGAGCACTTATTATCCTCCAAACCCTCCAATCCAGAACTCGCCTGTGTTAAAAGAGAGGAGTTAAATGAGTAGAGAGAGGACTAATTGTGACGCCCCGAGACCGTTGCACCAGGTGTCGTCCAGTTATTCGCTGTTGTTGCCATGTCATTCGCTTGCGTGTTGCATCTTGTCATGTCATCATGTGCATTGCATCATCATGTTTTCAAAACTTGCATCTGTTCCGGTCTCCTCGTTCTCTGTGTTGTTCGTTCTGAGCCCAGACACACTTGCACGCGCCTGCGGCATGTCCGAAATAGTATTTTATAAGTGGCCGGAAAATGTTCTCGGAATGGGATGAAAGTTGGCATGTGGTGTTGTTATGTTGTTAGTAGGTCGCCTGCCAAGTTTCATCGCATTCAGAGCTCATTTGATAGCCCAACCGTGAACTATAGCGGCAATATAGCCGGTCTAACGTCAGACGTTTTCGGTCTCCGGAAACAGTCACCGGGTCTCTCTCTCTCTCTTCTCTTCTCTCAGCCCAAAGCTTTCTGCACAGTCCGCTACCAACCCCCTCCTTGCACAGTGCATGGGCTCCTCACGCGCGCGCCCGAAAGCTATCCCGGACCTGACCCAGGCTGTCGCTACCGTTGTGTCCGGATCAGCCCCAAACATTTACAAAACGTCTCCGTTTTGTTAATTGGGCTTCCTAACCTATATTTTTCTCGACCGCCCGATAACGATCGGATGGACCGTATAGCCCCTAAACTTAATCCCACCGATATATATATATATAAGAGGACCAAACCCTAAAATCTAGGGAGATGTCCCATCCATCAAATCCTCCGCCGCCGCCACTGTTTTTCTCCCACCTCGGGATCCCCTTCGCACCAACCACACACTACCTCTCAATCCCCACTCAGCCAACCACCGAGACCACAACCACCTCCTCCCACCTCAGGATCCTCCCAGATCCCCATCATCAAACCCACACACCTCGCCGGTCTCCGCTGCTCTTTGCTTCCCAATCGGTGCCAACCACCGAGACCATAGCCAGACCTCCCCTGCTCCTTTCCTTCTCCTTCCCTGCCTCTACTCCCTCCTCTCACATCTCTCTCTTTCTCTCTGTACAGCTGCAACAGGGAGCACGCCAGGTGCCATGGCCGCCGAAGGAACTCCGCCGCCTCACCGAATCCACGCCTCCATCTCTCCCCTGCATCAAGGTCGCCATCCCTGCCGGACCTGCAGGATGCCAAGTCCAACGCCATGGGCACCTCCTCTGCCCGATCCCGCCTCTGTCTCGACTTCGCCGTGCTCCTCCTCTACCCCGAGCCTCTGCCATGACCAGCACCCGAGCAGCAGGGCCGCCAGCGTGCCCGTTGCCTCCTTCTCGCGCGCCTGCCGCCCTCGCCTTCTCTCTTCTTCCCCTTTTTTTGTTCAGCTTCTTTGATTAACTCTCTCTCTCCCTGTCCTTGCCTCGAACAGGAGCACCAGCCGGCGCCACCATCATTGGAGATGGGCTCCCGCCGGCCGAATCCGACGCTGCCCGTGTCCTCGGCCTTGTCCCCGCCTCCAGGGCGCCGCGCCGCCCACAGGAGACCACCTGCGCTGCCCGCCAAGTCCCTGCCGCCCCTGCATCCCCTGCAACGAGCTGGAGCTCGCCCGATGCCACCTCGCCTCCCCGACCCGATTGGACACCAGGTCCGGCCATCTCCAACGCATACCCGCCGGTTCTCGTCGACCCCGTCGCCAGAACCTCCCCGGCGCCTACGTCGCCCTGAACCTATCACTGCAGTTTTCCTTCAGAACAAGAAGATCAGCTCACCACCCTGCTCGACTGGATTGACCGCACCTCCACGCGCCCGGGCTGCCTCCTCTTCGTTCGTTGACCGAGGCCCAGTCCCCACTTCCACAGATCTGGGCCTTTGGCCCATGGTGAGCAGCACCCGAGCCCCTGTGCAATGTTGGGCCGGCCTCTGTTTCGGCCCATAGGTTTTTTTCCTTTGTGCGATTTTATCATTTTCCAGAGACTATGGTTTTTTTACAGAAAAGCCCCTGTTCTTCATGCATATAATAACTCTCAAACCATGTATCATATGTAAAAACTTTCTATATGAAACTTGTTTAGAATTTTGTCTAGATTCATAATATCCAACTTTCATCTATGTTTAAAATGCTTAAGATGTTGTTTGTTTAAACTTTCTTAATTAACTTGCTAAAATGATTTATTTCATAACTAAATAACTGTAACTCGGAATTTAATAAACTTTATATGTAAGTGGGGTAGAAAAATGCCTAGTTTAACACGGTGGCCTTACTTTGCATGTTTAACAACTCTAAAATAATGTTTAGGGCAGAACAGTACCAAATCTATAATATGCTCATGAGGAGTTTCCGGACTTGTTGTTCGTTGCTTCCGGCCTCATTTAAACTTGACTAGATAGGTAGTTTACTTTGCTTCACCATTGCCATGCTAACAACATTTAATCTTGTTGGGTACATAAACGAGAGAGAACTAAATAAGTCATGTGGTGTTTTCTTCAATATGTAACTCTGTTGCATAATGAGCTCCACTTAATTTGTAGTATTGTTTGTGCACTTTGCCATGCCATTCTTCATTAAACCGGACATGCATCATACTCGATTGTGCATCATGCCATGTTGATGTGTTGGTTGTTTACTATGTTGTTTGCTTCTTTCCGGTGTTGCTTCTTCGGGTGGTTCCGATAACGTCGCGTTTGTGAGGACCCGTTTGACTACGTCCGTTTGTCTTCTTCATGGACTCATTCTTCTTCCTTGTGGGATCTCAGGCAAGATGACCACACCCTCGAAATCACTTCTATCTTTGCTTGCTAGTTGCTCGCTCTTTTGCTATGCCTATGCTGCGATACCTACCACTTGCTTATCATTCCTCCCATGTTGTTAAACCAAGCCTCTAACCCACCTTGTCCTAGCAAACCATTGTTTGGCTATGTTACCGCTTTGCTCAACCCCTCTTATAGCGTTGTTAGTTGCAGGTGAAGATTGAAGTTTGTTCCTTATTGGAACATGGAGATGTTGTTCCTTGTTGGAACATGTTTACTTGTTGGGTTAGCACAATATCTCTTATTTAAATTAATGCATCTATATACTTGGTAAAGGGTGGAAGGCTCGGCCTTATGCCTGGTGTTTTGTTCCACTCTTGCCGCCCTAGTTTCCGTCATATCGGTGTTATGTTCCTGGATTTTGCGTTCCTTACGCAGTTGGGCTATTATGGGAACCCCTTGACAAATCGCCTTGAATAAAACTCTTCCAGCAATGCCCAACATTGGTTTTACCATTCGCCACCTAGCCTTTTCTTTGCCTTGGGTTCTGCAGACTCAAGGGTCATCTTATTTTAAGCCCCCCCGGGCCAGTGCTCCTTTGAGTGTTGGTCCAAACAAGAGTCATGTGCAGCGCCACCTCGGGGAAACTCGAGGTTTGGTTTTAGTTGTATGGAGCGCTCATCTGAGTGTGCCCTGAAAACGAGATATGTGCAGCTCCTATCGAGATTTGTCGGCACATTCAGGCGGTGTTGCTGGATTGGTTTTAACTTGTCGAAGTTGTCTTGTAGAACCGGGATACCGAGTCTGATCGGAATGTCTTGGGAGAAGGTATATCCTTCGTTGACCGTGAGAGCTTGTCATGGGCTAAGTTGGGACACCCCTACAGGGATTTGAACTTTCGAAAGCCGTGCCCGCGGTTATGGGAATACGGGAATTTGTTAACGTTCGGTTGTAGAAAACCTGAAGTTGACCTTAATTAAAATACATCAACCGCGTGTGTAACCGTGATGGTCTCTTTTCGGCGGAGTCCGAGAAGTGAACACGGTGTTGGAGTTATGTTTGACGTAGGTTGTTCTAGGATCACTTCTTGATCATAGTTTCTCGACCGTGCTTCACCTTCTCTTCTCGCTCTCATTTGCGTATGTTAGCCACCATATATGCTAGTCGCTTGCTGCAGCTCCACCTCATACCTTTACCTTACCTATAAGCTTAAATAGTCTTGATCGCGAGGGTGCGAGATTGCTGAGTCCCCATGACTCACAGATACTTCCAAAACCAGTTTGCAGGTGCCGATGATACCGTGCAGGAGACTCAACCAAGCTCAAGGAGGAGCTCGATGAAGATCTTGTCCTTTGTGTTGTTTCGTTCTAGTTGATCAGTAGTGGAGCCCAGTCGGGGTCGATCGGGGATCTGTGTAGCTTTTGGGGTAGTCTTCTTTCATTTTGGTTCCGTAGTCGGACCTTGTTTGTATTTGGCTAATGTAATGCTTTATTCATGTAATTGTGTGAAGTGGCGATTGTAAGCCAACTATGTATCTTTCCCTTATGTATTACATGGGTTGTGTGAAGATTACCTCACTTGCGACATTGCTTTCAATGCGGTTATGCCTCTAAGTCGTGCTTCGACACGTGGGAGATATAGCCGCATCGAGGGCGTTACACTAATCCACATTTTAGTAGGGGTACCCCTGACTAAAAAATTTTAGTCTCAAGACTAGTTTTAGCCCCTCTTTAGTCAGGGGTGCTTGGAACTTTAGCCTCTTAAAGAGACTATTTTTAGTCAAACTAAAATAAGTCCCTTGGATCCAAGCACCCTCTAAGCATCCTGGAATTCTTTGACAAAACTAAGCACCCTGAAATTCTTTGACAACTAAACTGTGGGCTATATGATGTTGGCCATATATATTGCACGTATATAATGTGAAGAAACGAGTGGTAGTACTATACCAACTAAAAGATGAAATGTAAGAAATACTAGTATCTACGTACTGAAGAGTTAAAGTAACGAGAAGAAACATAACATAGTTCTGCTGGGGGCTCAGCACAACACACCCCTCAAATTAAATTAAGCACACCTGAAATTAAACTTTGCAACTATTTTGGTAGACACTGCATTAGAACCACCATGAGCAACGACACTGCCACCTTACTCGGAGTCCTCGTCCACGTCCTCGACTTCGTCCTTGTCCCTCTTCCTCTTGGCCGATACTTCTTTGCTTGAACCGCACACTTGGCTTTTGCTCTTCATCCAACCCTAGTAGATATTGAAGCAAAGGTAGCCATCCATTGCAGCGTAGTGGATGTGGTCTATATCCATTACATTCCACTGCCATGCATGACAATGAAACGTGTATGGAGGTTTCTCTAGTTTACCGTACGAAGGATGAACCATGGCTCCTGCCAGGGTCAGCATTGAAGGCTGACGAGAGGACACCAGCTGATTCTTTTGGAGGTCGAAGGTGTTGCCTACAACGAGGCCTATCCAACGCAGGACTTCTTTGTCGTTACCAAAGTCTACAGTAACGAATTTGACTAGGTTGCTCTCGAGGAAGTCCTTAAAATCCTGGCACTCAACGTCGGCATGGCATATGTGGTAGACTAAGCATAAGTCATTGACGGTGTCCTGGACTAGGGGGTACTCACCACGTCGTCTCCCTATCAGTTGGATTGGGCTGAGGACCCCCAGGGCCAGTTCGGACAGCCGATGACATATACAAGGAAGATTCCTCAAGACTTGGCGATCAAAGACAATGACTCCTCCCCACCGGCGTATTCGACTAGGACTCTTGTTATCCTAGGGCTCTGGTATGTTATATAAGCCGAGGCCAGGCTAGTCGATAGATTATTATGATATTACTCAACATACCTCTAGGGTTTATACCACAACATATGATCTCGAGGTAGATCAACTCTGTACTTGATACTCCACCAATATAAACAAGAGCAGGACATAGGGTTTTACCTCCATCAAGAGGGCCCGAACCTGGGTAAAACATCGTCTCCTTCGTTCTTGTTACCATCGACCTTAGACGCACAGTTCGGGACCCCCTACCCGAGATCCGCCGGTTTTTACACCGACATTGGTGCTTTCATTGAGAGTTCCGCTGTGTGATCGGCAAAAGGATCGATGGCTCGTCTGCAGATTAACTACGACGCCGACATCTTCGTCACTGGCTCGACTAGTCACCTTGGCTTGACCGAGGACTGTGCCCTGCCTCCGATCGTCATGTTCATATGAGGGCCTTCATCAAAACCAACTCCGATCTCTCTCAAGATCATGGAGGAATCGTCCATGGAGCTCGGGGGCTCAACGTCAACATTGCCCTCGGGCGACCGTGCTATTTTTCTGGATAGCGAACGCGTATCCGCCGTCACCGCCTCGAGTGTCATTTTAACGATCGCTTCAGTGGAATTGTGCGGAATCGAGTCTACAACAACCTTGGAAAATTTTGTCGAGTTCTGATGGAGGAATCTCTGACAATCTACGATATACCAGAGCCCTGTCAAATCCAGATGGGAATCTGGACGAGTTTAGGGCGTGGTCTCGAGAGCCCAACTCGGAAGTCCTTTGAAAGATCCAACCGTTCATCTGTTGCGGAATTCCCATCTGTACCACCCCTCAAAATTCAGCTCGATCCGATCGTCCAAACTCCGGGAACCTTCCCATTAGTGCATCACTTTTCAGATATGTTTCCTACGTGAATACGGATCTTCCCGAATTCAAGTTTCTATATGAACGTGATATTTGACAACCTTTTTAAAAGGAATTTTATTCTAAGGTATTGTGCATTGTTTTTAAAACGCGCCAATAAAATTTTAATCCTCCTCTGAGGTAATCTTCGCCATCATGCTGGTGTCAAACCAGTCCGACAATATAGCTCCACGACTGCCGACCTACGCTAGACATGTCGTCGCTTTTTAAGCCAAGCTCAACTTCTTCGGATACTCACCTCGGCGAGCCGAATAAGAGTTCGGAATCGCTAAGGATAAATCATCACCAACATCGCCGCCCCACGGATTACATGGAGCAGGCACACTGACATCGCCGCATGGTCACTTCATCAAGCCAGCATTGGCCGCGTCACAAGTTACGACCTGGGTCGGCATGGCTGCACTGTTGCTTCTTCAAGCCAATGTCCATCACGCCGAACTACTTCAACTCCTCGGCTGACATGGCAGCTACAACAACTCCTCACCGGCCTGCTCCGTCACCTCGGCTAGACCGGGGACTTGGCTATTTCTTCATCAACATACTCCGGTGACTTCGGCGTCACCAGCCGACCAGCTTCGTCATGTTAGCTGGACCGAGGGCTTCGCCTTGGCAAGCCAACCTTTGCCAGCATCACCAGGCCATCGCTTTATCACCCATCAGGCAATTGGTGTGTGGATCGATTCCCGATTTTGGGAGTCGCTTTTTTTCAGAATGCTACAACAAATAAGCCAGGTGCTATTAATCCTAAAAATATTTGCTTGTTGGGTTTATTTTTAAGGAATTATTACTCTGGTTTGTTCCATCATCTATACACAGGTCTATCAAATGGCGGCCACATTAAAAACGGTCGCGTGGTGGTTTGGTCAGTTTCCGTACATAGTTCGGCGAACGCCGCATCCGGAGCCTGGACCGCCCTGCAAATTCAGGCTTTGTCACGCCTTCACTTCGTCACGTTGATGCCTTGCATCAACATTGGCTTCGGCGTCAGGCCACATTTCTTTAAATAAATTATTTTTGCATAAAGCAATTATGCAAGAATTATATATATATTATTATTATTTCCTGGACCGCACTGTTTTATGTGTGCAGGTAATCGATTTTGACTGCGTTAGGTGGTCACTACTCCGGGGTGCCGAGCCCCTTGCTCGGACACCTCGGGCCTGGGGGCTGGGACCTCGGCCATGCCGAGGACTGCGAACCTTGTCGGAGCTGCCACAGATCAATGGGCGTCTTCGTCCCGCCACAAGCCCGAATCGCGTCATCAACACCAAGCACATTAACCAGCTAAGTTGCTTTCATGCTCAAAAACTTTCAGTTTTAAATTTTGTTTGGTTCGACCAAGCATTATACTTTTCGGCACAAAGTTGTTTGTGACAAAGTTCCTTGTCAAAACTTTGTTTGTGACGCGCATATTCAAATACCCCGTTTATTTGGGGGCTCCCTTGATGGAGCTTTTCCTCTTGCATATGATTATACTTGTACGGCTTCGTTCCTTGTTCGTGTATTATGCCACAATATGCACCATATTGACCTAAGAGATTTGCAAGATGGGTTGCCTCACTCCTGTGCTTACCCCTGCGTTCCCGATTGTTTGGCTAGGGAGTAAAGGGAGCACCTCTGCGATTGTCACGACCGGGTCATCCGAGCTCTGACCTCAGATTGGGTGAAGCCGAAAGCTAGCGCTCTTATTGTTTTCAATCATGGTAGGCACACAACGGAACTCATGAGTACATCTATTGCACAAGTCTCATAGTAATAATGAGCACCGAAGAAAGGTATCGGTGAGGGTACTATTTTCTTCGAAGATGCTTCTTACACTTCGTCAATAATATAGCATAAGTTCCCTGAGCGCGCTTTGTCTGTTACAGCCTTATGGCCTGGTCATCGGAAACACCGTCGATACTCTCGACAAGTGGAGTACATGACACTTTTCGGCCCTTGGCTGAAGAGGGAGAAGCCGACGGTCGGTTAAGACGCGTTTAAAGTTCGGGTGAACACATATATGATATAAGTACTTCGGTACATACAGTCATTATACATAAAATTCTTTTACCCAAGTCACTTGGGGGCTCTTAAAATTTATATGAGCTGTTTTATAGTAAATGTGTTTTCTTCTTGGTCGTTGCAAAGTCTTTTTCTACCGGTCCTTTTTCGACTCGAGTTTATGGTCAATAGCCGGATAGCCTGTCTTCTCTCTGAAAGCCACTTGAGTTTAGTTTGCTAAACTGACCTCGGAGAAGTACTCCGCCTTTGGGATAAGGAGCTTGAAGCCGTAGGCTGACCCGCGTAAAGTCTTGAGATCGGATGTGTCATGTTAAACCACTATAGAAGCACAATTTTTTCTTCCAATTTTCGGATTGGCACCGGACACTTGATCTTGTTCGGACGTCAAGTTTTTACTGACGTTTTTCTGTTTTCCAAGCTTATGGCACTTTCAAACTATTTGTGTGTTTTCAGCACAAGTCTCGCAGTGCAACGCCGGACACCTTTAGAGATTCGGCAAAAACATTTTCGGATATTGCTATATATGCATCGGTTTCAAATTGTGTCTTCGGTCAATAGTTGGGTTGCCCGGCTCCTGCGTTTGCCTCCTACGTTCCGCTTTGTTTGGCTAGGTGTGCAAAGCGAGAACCACTGCGATTGTGCTTCCAGCTCACATGGTTAAGCACCTCAGTGGAGAAAGCCAAAAACTGACCGTCACAATAAGCGTAAACTGGTCAACGATCCGATGACTGTGTTAAATTATGGGCCATTCATAACATTGGCCAAAGTGTTTACTGCTTGACCTCAACTGTCGCCGAACACTACCAGGGGCGCGTAACTGGCCTCCCAAACTAAATCCTCAATATTTTGCTCTTACATTAGAGCTGAGGTTTCATGATCATGCTTAGCATGACAACCCAAAGAAAGGAACCGATAGAGGGACTATTTTCTTTGGAAGACATTTCTTATGTTAAACAGTAATATAACATATCTCTCTGCGTACCTTTGTTTATAAAACCGTATGGCCAGATTGCCTTGTTTCTCGTAAATCTTTGCCCTCATAAAGGCTTTATAAAGTAGGACAAACACTCCTCGGCTACTGGCCGAGGAGGTGGAAGCTGATGGTCGGTCAACAAAGTTTTGTACAATGCAGATCCGAGCATTAATGACGTAAAGTACATGGATACATAGAGTCATTACACATAATTTGTCATTTTACTATGGATATCGATCCTTAATTAGGCAACCCGTGCCCGCATTAAGGCTCAGGGGCTACTGGGCTTCGGGCTTATTATTCACAAATATTAAAGGGGCACGTCGATCCATTTATCTGGTGTTGCCACCCGACCAGTGTCTCGGGGGCTACTGCATTGCCTGTCCAATGCAGAAAATTTTAAGTGCAATAGAGTTTCCAAGGAGATTTTGATCCTCAGGTTGGTCGGCCGCACCCAACCTGAGTCTCAAGGACTGAGCATGCCGCTTTTTGTGTGCCGAAGTATTCTGCCAAGCTAGGACTTGATCCCCAGGCCAATTTTGCAAATCAACCTGAGTCTCAGCGGCTACTGGGATCAGCGGTCGTATGTCATCCTTCAGGTGCATCTCGGGTTTTTGACCGATACACACCTTGAGGGCTACTGGCTATATATCTTGTCAGAGAATAAACTGCACCAATAAAAAATATTGAAAAAAATAGTCCCACAGTCGGGGTGGTGCACCACTGAGAGAGTCCTGGATTAGGGGGTGTCCGGATGGCCGGACTATACCTTCAGCCGGACTCCTGGACTATGAAGATACAAGATTGAAGACTCCGTCCCGTGTCCGGAAGGGACTTTCCTTGGCGCGGAAGGCAAGCTTGGCGATGCGGATATTTAGATCTCCTACCGTTGTAACCGACTCTATGTAACCCTAACCCTATCCGGTGTCTATATAAACCGGAGGGTTTTAGTCCGTAGGACAACATACATATCAACAATCATACCATAGGCTAGCTTCTAGGGTTTAGCTTCCTCGATCTCGTGGTAGGTCTACTCTTGTACTACCCATATCATCAATATTAATCAAGCATGACGTAGGGTTTTACCTCCATCAAGAGGGCCCGAACCAGGGTAAAACTTCGTGTCCCTTGCCTCCTGTTACTATCCAGCCTAGACGCATAGTTCGGGACCCCCTACCCGAGATCCGCCGGTTTTGACACTGACATTGGTGCTTTCATTGAGAGTTCCTCTGTGTCATCGCCATCAGGAAGGATGCATCACCCCGTCTTTAAAGATGGCACCGTTACTAAGGGAGCTTTGGCTGTCGGCCAAACCCTCCGGCTAGGTGGTTTTCTTATGACCGCTTGTTCGGCCTCTGCGCCGACGATGACTTCTCGAGCCATCGAAAACAATCTTCATGTCAGCTCGGAACTCGCCGAGCAGTTAGATCCAATGGAGCTCTCCTCCATAAATGAGCTCTTGGATCGCTTCGCCGCCCTGGGAGTCGCTACGGATTACGACCAGATTGGGCCTAAACCCGATCTGAGAGAGATTAACTCTCCCCAAGTCACCCATCACGTTGCCGTGGTAGAGGGACAGTGCGGCGGCCCTTCATCTATCTTAAGGACTCGCTACGTCCGGATTCCCGACCCCTCCAAGCCGGATACCCGCGGAGGGGAGGATATCACTCAAGACCTGAACTTAGAGTCAGGCGACGGGCTGGATTCATTGGACAACACCCAGGGATCCAAATTTTCGAGTTCAGAAATTCCTCGGCCTCTGAGCCTCGGATGGGGTGAGGCTTCGGATTTAACTCCACCCACCCACCCCAACATAAGTGATCTATCCAAAATCAGGCAAGAACCCGACGAAACAGTACATCATTACTGGGCCAGATTCCTCCTGGTTAAGAACAGGCTAAGGGATTGCCGCGAGGAAGACGCAATCTCAATCTTCTGCAATAATTGCACGGACCAGGGAATACTCAACGCCATAAGTCGCCGTGATATTACATGCTTCGCTGACTTGGCGTCCATTGTACGAAAGTACTGTGCGATGGAAAGCGCCTGGAAAACCAAAATAAAATTTTGGGACAATCCGGCCCTAAATACAAACCCAGTCCGAAATGAAAGGGTGCATCATAACGTGACACCCGAAGTCAAACACCAAAAAACAAAAACCCTCTACAGGGCATGGAACCATACTGGAAGGATGGCTTAATGGACCCTGTAAAATTCACAGTACAGAGGACGCCACACCAACTCACAACCTTAGAGCATGTTGGATACTCTGGCAGGTGGCCAAAATTGGCGAAAATCTCCTAATTCCGGAGGCCACAGAAAGCCACCCCAGAGACACCAATACGGTATTAACAGTCTTCGAGACTTTCGCATCAAATAATATGCGAAAAAGGACACTCCACAGCCTTGCCGAAGTCTACCAAGTAGCAACAATAAACCCATGGAGTGACACGGCTATCACCTTTAACGCCAGTGATGAGCCTAAATTCCGAACAGCCCAAGCACCAGCCGCATTGGTCCTCAGTCCAATAGTGGACAACTTTCATCTTACCAAGGTACTCATGGACGGCGGCAGCGGATTGAACCTCATTTACGAGGAAACCCTTCAAAAAATGGAAATAGATTGGAACCGCATCGAGCGAAGCAGCACAACCTTTAGAGGAATAATCCCCAGTCGAGAAGCGCGCTGTACAGAAAAAATCACACTAGATGTGGTGTTCGGCACGCCGGATAATTACAGGTCCGAAGAGATCATGTTCCATGTGGCTCCGTTCAGCAGCGGTTATCACGCTCTGCTGGGGCGGGAGGTGTTTACAATCTTCCAAGCAATACCCCATTACGGGTACATGAAGCTCAAGATGCCCGGGCCTAACGGGATCATCACTCTCGCTAGTGATCCGGACATAGCACTCTATGCCGAAAACAAGACAGCCGCACTGGCCCTGGAGGCACTATCCGAAGCCCTAGCGGCTGAGGAACTGACTGCGCTGCGCTCTACGGTGAATAGGGACGATGTGGTACTCGACAAAAGATCCAAGTCCACCTCCTTTAAACCGGCGGACGAAATAGTCAAATTCCAAGTCCATCCAACGGACCCAAATAAAACAGCTTCCATCGGGGCACAGTTAAACCCTGATGTAGACGCCGCACTGGGAGAGTTCCTACGAGAGAACTGGGACATTTTTTCCTGGCACCCTTCGGACATGCCAGGAGTCCCACGCAGGCTGGCCGAGCACAGCTTAAATATTCAAACAGGATTCAAACCTCTCAAACAGGCTCTTCGGCGTTTTTCCGAACCTAAGAGACAGGCTATGGGAGAGGAGCTAGCAAAGCTATTGGAGGTCGGATTCATCAGAGATATAAAACATCCGGACTGGCTAGAAAACCTAGTGATGGTACCAAAGAAGGACAAATCCTGGCGCCTGTGCGTTGATTTTAAAGACCTTAACAAGGCTTGCCGAAAGGATCCCTTCCTCCTCCCACGCATCGATCAAATTATCGACGCTACCGCAGGACACGATTCGTTGTGTTTCCTCGACGCATATTCCGGCTACCATCAAATCAAGATGGCAGAATCAGACCAAGCCGCAACGGCATTTATCACACCATACGGCCCATTCTGCTTCAACACAATGCCCTTCGGGCTCAAAAACGCCGGCGCAACATATCAGCGCATGATTCAGACATGTCTGGCAAGCCAGATTGGCAAAACAGTGGAGGCATATGTAGATGACGTGGTCGTCAAAACAAGACATGTCGAATCTCTAGTAGACGACTTGAGGCTCACATTTGATAACCTCCGAACATACGACATCAAGCTCAACCCGGAAAAATGCGTTTTCGGCATTCCAGCTGGAAAGCTCTTGGGCTTCATTGTATCCGGTAGAGGAATCGAAGCAAATCTAGCCAAGATCCGAGCTTTGTCGCAATTGGATATCCCAAAGGACCTCAAACAAATACAAAAGTTAACCGGATGCGTGGCGGCTCTAAGCCGATTTATCTCCTGCTTGGGAGAAAAGGCCCTACCCCTTTACCGCCTCCTTCGGCGTATCGAACACTTTGAATGGACGGATGCAGCCACGGTCGGACTCAAGGAAATAAAAGCCATACTGGCAACAAACCCAGTCCTGGCCGCGCCAAATATTGGTGAACCAATGCTATTATACATTGCAGCAACACATCAGGTTGTAAGCGCAGTGCTCGTCGTCGAACGAGAAGCGGACGGACACAAATTCCCCCTTGAAAAGCTGGTCTATTATGTGTCCACTGTCCTCAGTCCTTGCAAATCACGGTATCCGCATTATCAAAAGATCGCATACGCGGTATTCATGGCATCCCGGAAGCTACGACACTACTTTCAAGAGTGTTCAATAACAGTAGCCTCGGAAGTACCACTTAACGATATTATAAACAACCGTGACGCAACAGGCCGGATTGCAAAATGGCCAGTTGAGCTCCTTCCGTTCGACATAACTTATAAGCCACGTTGAGCCATCAAGTCGCAAGTCTTGGCTGAATTCGTCGCAGAATGGACGGAGGCCGAACTCCCTAAAGAGTACGGCACATATTCAAATTAGATCATGCATTTCGACGGCTCCAAGATGTTGGCCGGACAGGGGGTTGGCATCATTTTGACATCCCCCATAGGAGACACAGTTCAATACATACTCCAGATTATGTACACGGACTCCAACAATGCAGCCGAATATGAGGCCCTTTTACATGGTCTCCGGATGGCAGTATCCATGGGCATTCAACGCCTAGAGGTGCGCGGGGACTCGAACCTCGCAATATCCCAAATAAATGGAGACTTCGATGCCAAGGATCCAAAAATGGCAGCTTACCGCATCGCCGTCCTAAAAATGTCAGCTCGGTTCGAGGGGCTTGAATTTCACCATATAGCCCGGGAAAATAATCAGGCGGCAGATGTCCTGGCACGCATCGGCGCAAAACGCGATGTAGTCCCCCCAACATCTTCTTGGAAAGGCTGTTTAAGCCATCCATAGTATGGGAAGGGGAGCCGAACAATAACACCATGGACCCAATCGCACTGCCCGACACCAAACATTCTGACACAATCGGAGGCTCTGCCAATGAAATAACACCTTCAACCCACGGAATAATGGCCGTCATCGCCCCGTGGACAGAACCATTCCTCGCCTACCTCACTAGGCAGGAACTCCCCGAGGACCAAAATGAGGCACGCTGCATAGTGCGGTGATCCAAAGCCTACAGAGTCCACGAGGGAGAGCTTTATAAGAAAAGCACTACCGGAGTCCTTCAAAGGTGCATCTCTGAAGAGGAGGGGCGGAACCTCCTTGCTGAAATTCATGCCGGACTGGGCGGTCATCACGCTGCAGCTCGGTCCCTTGTAAGCAAGGCCTTCCGTACACGCTTTTATTGGCCGACGGCCCGGGCAGACGCTCAGGACTTAGTCCAACGATGCACCGGTTGCCAGCTCTTTGCAAACCAAAGCCATATGCCACCCACCGCCCTCCGAACTATCCCCATTACTTGTCCCTTCGCGGTCTGGTGGCTTGATATGGTTGGACCCCTTAAAGGCGGAACCCACAAGCAAAAATACTTACTGGTGATGGTGGATAAATTCACCAAATGGATAGAAGCCAAGCCTGTTGAGTCCTGGATTAGGGGGTGTCCGGATGGCCGGACTATACCTTCAGCCGGACTCCTGGACTATGAAGATACAAGATTGAAGACTCCGTCCCGTGTCCGGAAGGGACTTTCCTTGGCGTGGAAGGCAAGCTTGGCGATGCGGATATTTAGATCTCCTACCGTTGTAACCGACTCTATGTAACCCTAACCCTATCCGGTGTCTATATAAACCGGAGGGTTTTATTCCGTAGGACAACATACACATCAACAATCATACCATAGGCTAGCTTCTAGGGTTTAGCTTCCTCGATCTCGTGGTAGGTCTACTCTTGTACTACCCATATCATCAATATTAATCAGGCAAGACGTAGGGTTTTACCTCCATCGAGAGGGCCCGAACCTGGGTAAAACTTCATGTCCCTTGCCTCCTGTTACCATCCGGCCTAGACGCACAGTTCGGGACCCCCTACCCGAGATCCGCCGGTTTTGACACCGACAACCACCTCGGAAGCAGTCCGGCATAAAGCTCGGGCGCCAGTGGCTGGCTCCATAGAGGGCATTTCCGGCATTAAGCTCAGCTAAACTCTTTCAACTTTTTGAACCAAGGTGATTTATGACACCTCAGATATAGTCCAGCGTTGGAGCTTGGACATAGTCCGGCGTTGGAGCTCGGATACATACCAGCGTTGGAGCTCGGAAAGCGGTCCAGCTTTGGTGCTCGGCTGCAAAAGATATCTCAAATGCAGTCCGGCGTTGGAGCTCGGACGCAAGAGGACACTGTCGCCCGGGAACAACTTCAAACGCGAGGTGTGGCATAAAAATAACAAGGCATTGATAAAGGCTGAACACTTAAAGGGCTCCTCGGATACCCGACGTGTGAGATCTTCAGATTTAGCTCGGCAATCCTCAAGATAGAAGATGGGAAGATTTGTTGAACCAGTTTTCAAGACCTACGACCAAAGACAAAGAACAGTTCGGAAGAATCGAGGAGCGTCCCCAAGTTGAAGACTGGTTCAGGGGGCTACTGACGGTGTCCTGGACTAGGGGGTACTCACCACGTCGTCTCTCGATCAGTTGGATTGGGCCGAGGACCCCTGCTACGTCTTGAGCTTGCGTTGGTTTTCCCCGAAGAGGAAGGGATGATGCAGCAGAGTAGCGTAAGTATTTCCCTTAGTTTTTGAGAACCAAGGTATCAATCCAGTAGGAGGCCACGCTAAAGTCTCTCGTACCTGCACAAAGCGATAGCTACTCGCAACCAACGCGATTAGGGGTTGTCAATCCCTTCACAGTCACATACGAGAGTGAGATCTGATAGATATAATATTTTTGGTATTTTTGGTATAAAGATGCAAAGTAAATAGTCAAAGCAAAGTAAAAAGCAAAGCAAGATTAAAGTGATGGTGATTGATATGATGAGAATAGACCCGGGGGCCATAGGTTTCACTAGTGGGTTCTCTCAAGAGCATAAGTATTCTACGGTGGGTGAACAAATTACTGTTGAGCAATTGACAGAATTGAGCATAGTTATGAGAATATCTAGGCATGATCATGTATATAGGCATCACGTCCGTGACAAGTAGATCGAAACGATTCTGCATCTACTACTATTACTGCACTCAAAGACTGCTATCCAGCATGCATCTAGAGTATTAAGTTAAAAATAGAGTAACACCTTAAGCAAGATGACATGATGTAGAGAGATAAATTCATGCAATATGAAATAAACCCCATCTTGTTATCCTCGATGGCAACGATGCAATAGGTGCCTTGCCTCCCCTTCTATCACTGGGTAAGGACACCGCAAGATCGAACCCAAAGCTAAGCACTTCTCCCATGGCAAGAACTACCAATCTAGTTGGCCAAACCAAACGGATAATTCGAAGAGACTTGCAAAGATAACCAATCATACATAAAAGAATCCAGAGAAGATTCAAATATTATTCATAGATAGACTTGATCATAAACCCAGAATTCATCGGTCTCAACAAACACATCGCAAAAAGAAGATTACATCGAATAGATCTCCATAGGAGAGGGGGAGAACTTTGTATTGAGATTCAAAGAGAGAGAAGAAGCCATCTAGGTACTAACTATGGACCCGAAGGTCTGAGGTAAACTACTCACACTTCATCGGAGGCGCTAGGATGATGTAGAAGCCCTCCGTGATGACGGCCCTCTTCCGGCGGAGCTCCGGAACAGGCCCCAAGATGGGATCTCGTGGATACGGAAAGTTGGGGCGGTGGAATTAGGTTTTTGGCTCATGTTCTGATCGTTTGGGGGTACTTGTGTATATATAGGAGGAAGAAGTACGCCGGAGGAGCAACAAGGGCCCACGAGGCAAGGGGGGCACGCCCTAGGGGGGGGGCGCCCCCACCCTCGTGACCGCCTCTTTTGTTCCTTGGAGCAGGGTCCATGTCTCCTGGATCACGTTCGGTGAGAAAATCACGTTCCCGAAGATTTTATTACGTTTGGACTCCGTTTGATATTCCGTTTCTTTGAAACACTGAAATAGGCAAAAAACAGCAATTCTGGGCTGGGCCTCCGGTTAATAGGTTAGTCCCAAAAATAATATAAAAGTGGAAATAAAGCCCAATATAGTCCAAAACAGTAGATGATATAGCATGGAGCAATCAAAAATTATAGATACATTGGAGATGTATCAGGCATCCCCAAGCTTAATTCCTGCTCGTCCTCGAGTAGGTAAATGATAAAAAGAGAATTTTTGATGCGGAGTGCTACTTGGCATAATTTCAATTCAAATCTTCTTAATTGTGGTATGAATATTCAGATTAGAAATATTCAAGACAAAAGTTTATATTGACATAAAAATAATAATACTTCAAGCATACTAACAAAGCAATTATGTCTTCTCAAAATAACATGGCCAAAGAAAGTTATCCCTACAAAATCATATAGTCTGGTTATGCTCCATCTTCACCACACAAAGTATTTAAATCATGCACAACCCCGATGAAAAGCCAAGCAATTGTTTCATACTCTAACTTTTTCAAAACTTTTTCAATCTTAGATGCCCATCAATAGATATCAATGTGAGTGAGTAGGGATTGCCATGCAACGGATGCACTAGAGCTATAAATGTATGAAAGCTCACCAAAAGAAACTAAGTGGGTGTGCATCCAACTTGCTTTCTCACGAAGACCTAGGGCAAATTTGAGGAAGCCCATCATTGGAATATACAAGCCAAGTTCTATAATGTAAAATTCCCACTAGTATATGAAAGTGACAACATATGAGACTCTCTATATGAAGAACATGGTGCTACTTTGAAGCAAAATATATGAGACTTGCTATATCATGGTGCTACTTTGAAGCACAATATATGAGACTTGCTATATCATGGTGCTACTTTGAAGCACAAGTGTGGGAAAAAAAGATAGTAGCATTGCCCCTTTTTTTGGGCCTTCTTTTTTTTTTCTTTGGCCTTTCTCCTTTTTTTGGGACAATGCTTTATTGAATGATGATCATCACACTTTTATTTATTTACAACTCAATGATTACAACTCGAATCTAAAACAAAGTATGACTCTATATGGATGCCTCCGGCGGTGTACCAGGATATGCAATGAATCAAGAGTGACAAGTATGAAGAAATTGTGAATGGTGGCTTTGCCACAAATACTATGTCAACTACATGATCATGCTAAGCAATATGACAATGATTAATGTGTCATGATGAACTAGATGGTGGAAAGTTGCATGGCAATATATCTTGGAATGGCTATGGAAATGCCATAATAGGTAGGTATGGTGGCTGTTTTGAGGAAGGTATATGGTAGGTGTATGATACTGGCGAAAGGTGCGCGGTATTAGAGAGCCTAGCAAAGGTGGAAGGGTGAGAGTGCGTATAATCCATGGACTCAACATTAGTCATAAAGAACTCATATACTTATTGCAAAAATCTAGAAGTTATCAAAGCAAAGTATTACGCGCATGCTCCTAGGGGGATAGATTGGTAGGAAAAGACCATCGCTCGTCCCCGACCGCCACTCATAAGGAAGACAATCAATAAACAAATCATGCTCCGACTTCGTCACATAACGGTTCACCATACGTGCATGCTACGGGAATCACAAACTTTAACACAAGTATTCTTTAAATTCACAACTACTCAAATAGCATGACTTTAATATTATCACCTCCATATCTCAAAACAATTATCATGCTTCAATCTTTTCTTAGTATTCAACACACTCAAAAGAAAGTTTCACAAATCTTCAATACCAAGCATATTATTATTAAGCAAATTACCATGCTACTAAGAGACTCTCAAAATAATTTAAGTGAAGCATGAGAGATCAATAGTTTCTTTAAAACAAATCCACCACCGTGCTCTAAAAGATCTAAGTGAAGCACATAGAGCAAAATTATAACACTCAAAAGATATAAGTGAAGCACATAGAGCAAAATTATCTAGCTCAAAAGATATAAGTGAAGCACATAGAGCAAAATTACTTAGCTCAAAAGATATAAGTGAAGCACATAGAGTATTCTATCAAATTTTAATTCATGTATGGCTCTCTCAAAAGGTGTGTACAGCAAGGATGATTGTGGAATACTATGACACAAAGACACAAATAATACAAGACGCTCCAAGCAAAACACATATCATGTTGGTGAATAAAAATATAGCTCCAAGTAAATTACCGATGGAAGTGGACGAAAGAGGGGATGCCTTCCGGGGCATCCCCAAGCTTTGACTTTTTGGTGTCCTTGGATTATCTTGGGGGTGCCATGGGCATCCCCAAGCTTAGGCTCTTGCCACTCCTTGTTCCATGATCCATCAAAAGAATTCACCCAAAACTTGAAAACTTCACAACACAAAACTCAAAATAGAAAACTCGTGAGCTCCGTTAGCGAAAGAAAACAAAAGACCACATCAAGGTACTGTAATGAACACATTAGTTATTTATATTTGTGTTAAACCTACTTTATTCCAACTTCTCTATGGATTATAAACTATTTTACTAGCCATAGATTCATCAAAATAAGCAAACAACACACGAAAAACAGAATCTGTCAAAAACAGAACAGTCTATAGTAATATGTAGCTAGCGCAAGATATGGAACCCCAAAAATTCTAAAATAAATTGCTGGACGTGATGAATTTATCTATTAATCATCAGAAAAAAGAATTAACTAAATATCACTCTTCAAATAAAAATGAAAGCAGTTCTCGTGAGCGCTAAAGTTTCTGTTTTTTACAGCAAGTTCAACAAGACTTTCCCCAAGTCTTCCCAACGGTTCTACTTGGCACAAACACTAATTAAACACAAAAAACAAAACAAAAACAGAGGCTAAATAATTTATTTATTACTAAACAGGAGCAAAAATTAAGGAATAAAAATAAAATTGGGTTGCCTCCCAACAAGCGCTATCGTTTAACGCCCCTAGCTAGGCATACAAGCGAGGATAGATCTAGGTATTGCCATCTTTGGTAGGCAATCCATAAGTGGCTCTCATGATAGTTTCATATGGTAATTTTATTTTATTTCTAGGAATGTGTTCCATGCCCTTTTTAATGGAAATTGAAATCTAATATTCCCTTCCTTCATATCAATAATCGCACCAACCGTTCTAAGGAAAGGTCTACCAAGAATAATAGGGCAAGAAGGATTGCAATCTATATCAAGAACAATGAAATCTACAGGCACATAATTCCTATTTGCAACAATAAGAACATCATTAATCCTTCCCATAGGTTTCTTAATAGTGGAATCCGCAAGATGCAAGTTTAGAGAGCAATCATCAAAATTATGGAAATCTAGCAAATCACACAAAGTCTTGGGAATAGTAGAGACACTAGCACCCAAATCACACAAAGCATAAAACTCATGATCTTTAATTTTAATTTTAATAGTTGGTTACCACTCATCATAGAGTTTTCTAGGGATAGAAACTTTCAACTCAAGTTTTTCTTCATAAGATTGCATCAAGGCATCAACAATATGTTCGGTGAAGGCTTTATTTTGACTATAAGCATGTGGAGAATTTAGCACGGATTGCAACAAGGAAATATAATCAATTAAAGAGCAACTTTCATAATTAAATTCCTTGAAATCCAATATAGTGGGTTTAGCAACATCTAGATTTTTATTTCTTTCAATCCCACTTTCATCAATTTCAACATTAAGATCTAAATACTCCGAATTTTTAGAACGCCTTCTAGGTAAAGGAAGATCATATTCAGTTTCATCAAGATTGATATTGCAAAACAAAGATTTAATAGGGGACACATCAATAACTTTTAGATCTTCATCTTGATTTTCATAGGAATTGGAGGAACACGCTTTAATAAAGGCATCTTTGGAAGCACGCATCCTAGCGGTTCTTTCTTTGCACTCATCATTGGAAATTCTCATGGCTTTGAGAGACTCATTGATATCATGCTGAGGAGGAATAGATCTAAGCTTTAAAGAATCAACCTCAAGAGAAATTCTATCAACGTTCCTAGCCAAATCATCAACTTCAAGCAATTTCTCCTCAAGCAAAGCATTAAAATTCTTTTGTGAATTCATAAACTCTTTAACACTATTCTCAAATTCAGAGGGCATCTTATTATAATTTCCATAAGAGTTGTTGTAGGAATTCCCGTAATTATTAGAAGGATTACTAGGATATGGCCTAGGATTAAAATTCCCTCTATAAGCGTTGTTACCAAAATTATTCCTACCAACAAAATTCACATCCATAGATTCATTGTTATTCTCAATCAAAGTAGACAAAGGCATATCATTAGGATCAGAAGAAACACTCTTAGTAGCAAATAATTTCATAAGTTCATCCATCTTTCCACTCAACACATTAATTTCTTCTATCACATGCACTTTTTTATTAGAAGTTCTTTCAGTATGCCATTGAGAATAATTAACCATAATATCATCTAGGATTTTAGTAGCATCTCCTAAAGTGATTTCCATAAAAGTGCCTCCCGCGGCCGAATCTAAAAGATTTCTAGAAGCAAAATTCAATCCGGCATAAAATTTTGTATAATCATCCACAAATTCAAACCATGAGTAGGGCAATTACATATCATTAATTTCATTCTCTCCCAAGCTTGTGCAACATGTTCATGATCAAGTTGTTTAAAGTTCATAATATCGTTTCTAAGAGAGATGATCTTAGCGGGAGGAAAATACTTAGAGATAAAAGCATCTTTGCACTTGTTCCATGAATAAATACTATTCTTAGGCAAAGACGAAAACCAAGCATTAGCATGATCTCTAAGCGAAAAACGAAATAGCTTCAATTTAACGACATCATTATTGACATCTTTTTTCTTTTGCATATCACATAAATCAACGAAGTATTCAGATGAGTAGCGGCATCTTCACTAGGAAGGCCGGCGAATTGATCTTTCATAACAAGATTCAACAAAGTAGTATTAATTTCACAAGATTCAGCATCGGTAAGAGGAGAAATCGGAGTGCTAAGAAATCATTATTATTGGTATTGGTGAAGTCACACAATTTAGTATTATCATGAGCCATCGCGACAAACAAGCAATCTAACACACGAGAAAACAAAAGCAAACGGGCAAAAAGAGGCAAATAGAGAGGGAGGATAGAGAGAGAGAGAGAGAGAGAGAGGGCGAATAAAATGATAAGGGTGAATTGGGGGGAGAGGAAAATGAGAGGCAAATGGGAAATAATATAATGCGAGAGATAGGGATTGTGATGGGTACTTGGTATGTTGACTTTTTACGTAGACTCCCCAGCAACGGCGCCAGAAATCCTTCTTGCTACGTCTTGAGCTTGCGTTGGTTTTCCCCGAAGAGGAAGGGATGATGCAGCAGAGTAGCGTAAGTATTACCCTCAGTTTTTGAGAACCAAGGTATCAATCTAGTAGGAGGCCACGCTCAAGTCCCTCGTACCTACACAAAGCGATAGCTACTCGCAACCAATGAGATTAGGGGTTGTCAATCCCTTCACGGTCACTTACGAGAGTGAGATCTGATAGATATAATATTTTTGGTATTTTTGGTATAAAGATGCAAAGTAAATAGTGAAAGCAAAGTAAAAAGCAAAGCAAGCTTAAAGTGATGGAGATTGATATGATGAGAATAGACCCGGGGGCCATAGGTTTCACTAGTGGCTTCTCTCAAGAGCATAAGTATTCTACAGTGGGTGAACAAATTACTGTTGAGCAATTGACAGAATTGAGCATTGTTATGAGAATATCTAGGCATGATCATGTATATAGGCATCACATCCGTGACAAGTAGATCGAAACGATTCTGCATCTACTACTATTACTCCACTCATCGACCGCTATCCAGCATGCATCTAGAGTATTAAGTTAAAAACAGAGTAACGCCTTAAGCAAGATGACATGATGTAGAGAGATAAATTCATGCAATATGAAATAAACCCCATCTTGTTATCTTCGATGTCAACGATGCAATACATGCCTTGCTGCCCCTTCTATCACTGGGTAAGGACACCGCAAGATCGAACCCAAAGCTAAGCACTTCTCCCATGGCAAGAACTACCAATCTAGTTGGCCAAACCAAACGGATAATTCGAACAGACTTGCAAAGATAACCAATCATACATAAAAGAATTTAGAGAAGATTCAAATATTATTCATAGATAGACTTGATCATAAACCCACAATTCATCGGTCTCAACAAACACACCGCAAAAACAAGATTACATCGAATAGATCTCCACAAGAGAGGGGGAGAACTTTGTATTGAGATTCAAAGAGAGAGAAGAAGCCATCTAGCTACTAACTATGGACCCGAAGGTCTGAGGTAAACTACTCACACTTCATCGGAGGGGCTAGGATGATGTAGAAGCCCTCCGTGATGACGGCCCTCTTCCGGCGGAGCTCCGGAACAGGCCCCAAGATGGGATCTCGTGGATACAGAAAGTTGCGGCGGTGGAATTAGGTTTTTGGCTCCTGTTCTGATCATTTGGGGGTACGTGTGTATATATAGGAGGAAGAAGTACGCTGAAGGAGCAACGAGGGGGCCACGAGGCAGGGGGCGCGCCCTAGGAAGGGGGCGCCCCTACCCTCGTGACCACCTCTTTTGTTCCTTGGAGCAGGGTCCAAGTCTCCTGGATCACGTTCGGTGAGAAAATCACGTCCCCGAAGATTTTATTACGTTTGGACTCCGTTTGATATTCCGTTTCTTCGAAACACCGAAATAGGCAAAAAACAGCAATTTTGGGCTGGGCCTCCTGTTAATAGGTTAGTCACAAAAATAATATAAAAGTGGAAAATAAAGCCCAATATAGTCCAAAACAGTAGATAATATAGCATGGAGCGATCAAAAATTATAGATACATTGGAGACGTATCAACCCCCAGGGCCGAATACTCATGGGCCAGTTCGGACAGCCGATGACATATACAAGGAAGATTCCTCAAGACTTGGCGATCAAAGACAAGGACTCCTCCCCACCGGCGTATTCGACTAGGACTCTTGTTATCCTAGGCCTCTGGTATGTTATATAAGCCGAGGTCAGGCTAGTCGATAGATTATTATGACATTACTCATCATACCTCTAGGGTTTAGACCACAACATATGATCTCGAGGTAGATCAACTCTGTACTTGATACTCCACCAATATAAACAAGAGCAGGATGTAGGGTTTTACCTCCATCAAGAGGGTCCGAACCTGGGTAAAACATCTTCTCCTTCGTTCCTGTTACCATCGACCTTAGACACACAGTTCGGGACCCCTACCCGAGATCCGCCGGTTTTGACACCGCCAGTCATGCACGCGAACCTAGATCACGGTGGGCTTCTTCCTCTCTTCGTCCTTTAGATCCTTCTCTTGTCCCAGGACTGTGGTGTACTCAACATCTAGCCCAGCGACCCACTCATCTTCTGAGTCTTCGAACATGCATCTGAAGTGAGAAAGGCATCCTTTCACCGTCGTGGAAGAACGGGTGTAGATGACGTCGAACTCATCGCCGGTTATGGTTCTAACCTTGTACTCACTGCCGATCATGGAGATTTGGGACGCCATGGATTTGGGAGGAGGGTTAGGATTAGTGGAACTGCCGTAATGTGAATGGACGGGACGACTAGGAGCGAACTGCCGTAGTATTGAAGGACGTGCGAGGACGAGTAGGAGCGAACTGCCAGCGTGCGAACGGCAGGGTAGTGGCTTTCCATTCTCCCATGACACGGGCTTCCGAGAGCCATTGGGTCTGAGATCGAATGGTTGCATGGCGTGATTCTAGACCTATGGGTGAATATCCTATCCCAGAGGGTTATTCTACAAATTTCCAGCAACTTAGCATGCGACCGTTTGATCTGAGATCCAAGGGCTGCCAGCAGCCCGTATCATGGTCACGCCTACCACGACCGTCGTGTCGCTCGCGCGGTCGCGCCCTTGGTGATTTAACACGATGCGTTAGGCTATCTGATGTTGGCATGTCATACATAGTCATCACTTAGTCACTCATACTACAACAAGGTTGGCTATAAGTGTATTTTTTACTCCTCTCCATCTCTTTCTTCGTACTCCCTCCGTCCCATAATATAAGAATGTTTTTGACACTAGTGTAGTGCCAAAAACTTTCTTATATTATGGGACATAGGGAGTACTAGTATTTATTGCATTTGCCAAGGAGTGACCTCTTCCAATGAAATGGTTGAGGGAGTCCTGGATTAGGGGGTCTTCGGACAGCCGGACTATATCCTTTGGCTGGACTGTTGGACTATGAAGATACAAGATTGAAGACTTCGTCCCGTGTCCGAATGGGACTCTACTTGGCGTGGAAGGAAAGCTAGGCAATACCGGTATGTATATCTCCTCCTTTGTAACCGACCTTGTGTAACCCTATCCCCCTCCGGTGTCTATATAAACCAGAGGGGTTTAGTCCGCAGGACAAGACATACAATCAGACCATAGGCTAGCTTCTAGGGTTTAGCCTCTCCGATCTCGTGGTAGATCAACTCTTGTACTACTCATATTATCAAGAATAATCAAGCAGGACGTAGGGTTTTACCTCCATCAAGAGGGCCCAAACCTGGGTAAAACATCGTGTCCCCTGCCTCCTGTTACCATCCGCCTTAGACGCACAGTTCGGGACCCCCTACCCGAGATCTGTCGGTTTTGACACCGACATTGGTGCTTTCATTGAGAGTTCCTATGTGTCGTCGCCGTTAGGCTTGATGGCTCCTACGATCATCGATAGCGATGCAGTCCAGGGTGAGACTTTTCTCCCTGGACAGATCTTTGTGTTCGGCGGCTTCGCACTGCGGGCCAACTCGCTTGGCCATCTGGAGCAGATCGAGAGTTACGCCCCTGGCCACCAGGTCAGGTTTGGAAGCTTACACTACACGGCCAATATCCGCGGAGACTTGGATCTTCGACGGATTCGAGCAACTGCCTAGTGTGCCACACGGCCACGATGAGCATGATTTAGCTCTGCCATCGGACAGTGTCCAGGAGATCGCGCCGGCAACCGCTCCGACCCTCAATTCGGAGCCATCTGCGCCATCCATGGGCGGATGGATAGACCCCGCCATGAGGCCGCACTCTCATCGGCGATCAAGCCGAGTATCGACCTTACCCTTCACGAGAGCCGCGACGCCGAACTACTGGATTCCTCCCCAGCCACGGACTCCGAACCGCCTGCGCCCGTGCCTATCGAATCCGATTGGGCGCCGATCATGGAGTTTACCTCCGCAGATATTTTTCAGCACCCGCCCTTCGGTGACATACTGAACTCATTAAGGCCTCTCTCCTTGTCAGGAGAATCCTGGCCGAACTATGTCCGGCAGGATTGGGATGCGGATGACGAAGAAATTCGCCGCCCACCCACCACCCACTTAGTAGCCACTGTCGATGACTTAACCGACATGCTCGACTTCGACTCCGAAGACATCGACGGTATGGACGATGATGCGGGAGACGAAGAGGAACCACTGCCCACAGGGCACTGGACAGCCACCTCATCATATGATATATACATGGTGGACACACCCAAAGAAGGCAATGGCGATGAGACAGCGGAGGATGGCCCCTCCAAGAAGCAACCCAAGCGCCAACGTCAGCGGCGCCGCTGTAAGTCTCCCCAAAGCAAAAGCGGTGACACCGACACAGGAGATAATACCACTCCGGACAGTGCCGAAGATGACAACAATCCCCTCCAGCAAGATTTAGGGCAGGAGGACGGAGAAGCCAGCCCTCCCGAGAGAGCGGCAGATGAAGAGGCGGGGGATGATAATTACAGGCCTCCCTCCGAAGACAAGGCAAGCCTCGACGATGACGAATTCGTCGTGCCTGAGGATCCCGTCGAACAAGAGCGCTTCAAGCGCCGGCTTATAGCCACGGCAAATAGCCTTAAGAAAAAGCAACATCAGCTTCAAGCTGATCAAGATTTGCTAGCTGACAGATGGACTGAAATCCTTGCGGCCGAGGAATGTAAACTCGAACGCCCCTCCAAGAGTTACCCAAAGCGTAGGTTGCTACCCCGACTGGAGGAGGAAGCATACGATGCGGCTGACCGGCCACCTCGTGGCCGCGATAGAGAGGCATTTCAGCCAAAAGCTCAGCCCGCACTACGACGCCACTCAAATAAAAATGTCAAGGGATGAGGTAATGCGGCAGACCTGCGAGACATATTGGAGGACAAAGCAAAACACGCAAGATCGATCTATGGATCGCGAGGGCGCGCCACTATGCGAGACGATAACCGTCACACCGGATACAGTAAAAGTACGTACGGCCGGGCCGAACACAGCGGACAAGACTCATTCGAGCTACATCGCGATATAGCCCATTACAGAGGCGCCGCACACCCCCTATGCTTCACAGACGAAGTAATGGATCATCAAATCCCAGAGGGTTTTAAACCCGTAAACATAGAATCATACGACGGCACAATAGATCCTGCGGTATGGATCGAGGACTTCCTCCTGCACATCCACATGGCCCGCGGTGATGATCTACACGCCATCAAATACCTCTCACTCAAGCTCAAAGGACCAACTCGGCATTGGCTTAACAGCCTGCCAGCAGAATCCATTGGTTGTTGGGAAGATCTGGAAGCCGCATTCCTCGACAACTTCCAGGGCACTTACGTGCGACCACCAGATGCCGATGACTTGAGCCACATAATTCAGCAGCCAGAGGAATCGGCCAGGCAATTCTGGACACGGTTCCCAACAAAGAAAAATCAAATCGTCGACTGTCCGGACGCAGAGGCCCTAGCAGCTTTTAAGCACAACATCCGCGACGAGTGGCTCGCCCGACACCTTGGCCAGGAAAAGCCGAAATCCATGGCAGCCCTCACGACACTCATGACCCGCTTTTGCGTAGGAGAAGACAGATGGCTGGCTCACAACAATAACATATCAAAGAACCATGGTACTTCGGATACCAAGGATGGCAATGACAGGTCACGTCGCAACAAACACAAGCGCCACATTAACAGCGACAATACCGAGGATACGGCAGTCAATGCCGGATTCAAAGGCTCTAAACCCGGTCAACGGAAAAATCCATTCAAAAGAAGCACTCCGGGCCCGTCCAGTTTGGACCGTACACTCGACCGCTCGTGTCAAATACCAGGCACCCCCGACAAGCCAGCCAACCACACCAACAGGGATTGTTGGGTGTTCAAGCAAGCCGGCAAGTTAAATGCCAAAAACAAAGATAAGGGGTCACATAGCGATGATGAGGAGGAGCCCCGGCAGCCGAACACCGGAGGACAGAAGAGGTTCGCCAAACAAGTGCGGACGGTGAACATGATATACGCAACCCACATCCCCAAGAGGGAGCGGAAGCGTGCGCTAAGGGACGTATATGTGTTGGAGCAAGTCGCCCCAAAGTTCAACCCATGGTCCTCTTGTCCGATCACCTTCGATCGCAGGGACCACCCCACTAGTATCCGTCATGGCGGATCCGCCGCACTAGTCCTAGACCCAATCATTGACGGATTTCACCTCACTCGAGTCCTTATGGATGGCGGCAGCAGCCTAAACCTGCTTTACCAGGACACAGTGCACAAAATGGGTACAGACCCCTCAAGGATCAAACCCACAAAAACGACCTTCAAAGGCGCCGTACCAGGTGTAGAGGCCCATTGCACAGGCTCAGTCACACTGGAAGTGGTCTTCGGATCCCTGGATAACTTCCGAAGTGAAGAGTTAATCTTCGATATAGTCCCGTTCCGCAATGGCTATCATGCACTGCTCGGGCGAACCGCATTTGCGAGATTCAATGCAGTACTGCATTATGCATACCTCAAGCTCAATATGCCAGGACCTCGGGGGGTCATCACAGTTAATGGAAACAGCATGGAGGAGCACACTGCGGCCCTCATAGGAGAAGCGCAAAGCAGCCTCTTAAGGCAATCCACTAGTTCGGCGATTAAGGACCCAGACACCTTCAAGCGCGCCCGTAGTAATCGGCAACAAGACCGCCTGGCACGTTCCGAGCTCGTATAGCAATGCGGCCCCCACCCCGGTCCCAGCCAAACGGCAAAATCAATGCCACGCGTACATAATTACGCATTAAAAATACCATGGGCACAGGTGGGGAGGGGGGCACGACTACGGCATGCCCAAAGACGTGGCTCAACCGCACTAGGGGCTTCCCGCTCTGTTATTTTTCTCTTTCAGGACTTTAATCTCTGGAAATCCTGTCCGGCAGTATGATTGCCGGACACATGATGCAGCAATCAAGGAGGCAGAAAGCTACGTCGCACCGCGGAACTCCCAGGTGGATTACGATAACGAGTGAAATACTTGCTTTAATACCATTCCTCAGCTTGCCCTTGGAAGGGACATGTCAAATAGTCCTACTTTTTGCTTATCGCACTACTTGTATCATTCTGCTTTAACGCACTTTTTTGAATAAACAATGCATAGCACTAAGACTATTATTGCATTCTTCTATATATATATATATATACATCTGGGCTATTCTGTTACGCGTAACAGAATATTATTCTGTTACCCTTTTTGAACTGACGTGGTTCACAGTTTGGACTGACGTGTTTTTCAACAAGAAATGATCTTCCTGCGTGCACGATGGACGGAAACAGGGGATGCAACGTGGAGCTTCCGGTCGTTCCCTGGCGCGATGCTGCGGGCCATTCGTTGCTAGAGGAGACATGTAAGGGGTTCCGCACGTCCGCGCGCTCAGCTGGATGAGTTTTGCGATCTGTAGTCACCGGAGGTGACGGCGTGGGCATTTTGGCGGCGGACGTGATTTTGGGCGTCAGTGTTTACTGTGGTGTTCGTGGGCCTCAATTTACGTCGTGTTTGTCGTTTTTTATGTGAGAATTATCGGTATGTTATAGTTTTTTGAGATTTTTTTCATCTGTAATTTATGATTACAAGTTTTTGTGTTCTTGGTCATTTTCCACGCCCGCCATGGAAATCTGTTCTTCTTTTTCTGTTGTTTTACTTTCGAATTGGTGTTGCGGGGAGAGATATAAGGACTGTATGAAAAGATTTGCGTTGTCAATTTTGCTTTTTTGAGTTGTTTCTACCCCGGATTCCCATGTTGTTTTGTCGTTGGCGGAGGTTGTGTATGGCAGCTGACTGTAAGCTGCGATTTCGGGTAATCTAGTCAAACTGTGTAATTAAGTTGCGTGTTTTTCAGTGTTGTTTTGAATTGATGCCCGTATGTGTAGTTGGACTGCTGCCGTGTCAAAGTTTTGTTACTGTGTGTTGACATGGGAGCCGCACCGATGGCTCTGCACTTTGATTATAAAGCCCGAGCCCTCTGTCAGTTTCATTCTACGAGCTGCAACCAAAGAAAAGGGAGATGGATCCTGAGCTGGGAGAGGTTACAGAGGAGGGGGGACGCCATAGATGTTAGGGCTTCAGTAGCGGAGCAGAGGAGGAGGAGGCGCAGGCGCAGGCAGATGGCGCGACGTGCTGCCGAGGAGGAACTGGAGGCAGAGTTCAACAGATGACTTGCGCGTGAGGTGATGGATACTTGCAACTCCAATGAATTGGAGCTTCTTTTCCTAGAGGGCAGGGGAAGGAACCATATTCAGATCATTAGTTGGGCTAGGGCGAGAGCAGCCACGGCTCCACATCCATCCACCAGGGCAAAATGGCGTCGTTTCTTTTATCGTTATGACTGAAGTAGTGAATATTATGTTTTTAAGATTTTTGTTGTGAGGGAGCAGATGTTTGAATGACTAAATGAATTCTACTTTGTTTTTGTCTCTGAATGTGTTGTTTTGTCTGCATATGTTCGACATGTGCACCTTTGAACTGCTTAGTTTTCTAAAGTTGAACTGATTTGCGGTCAAATGTTGGATGGCTTGTGTAATAACTATTTCCTACCAGCTGGCTGCCCATCTGCCTATTTATTATTTTTATAATCTGCAAGTGTCCCTGACTATAAACGTTATCCATCTATGTGTGGTGTGTGGCCAAGTCTTCCCCCTCCCTTTTATTCATTCTTCCAGAATCAGATCTAGGTTCCTCTCTCTTCTCTTCGTTGCCTTTTTCTTTGTTCCTGTGTGTTCGATGGAGGATTGTTCATGCGGATGCCTGGTAAAGATGGCGCGCATAGCTGACGGCTGTGTGTACGAGTCTGGTTTGGAGCTCACTCAGACTCAGCGGCGTGGGCAACTTTCTTGTTTGCTGTACATCAACCATGGGTTTCGTACACCCTATGTTTGTCGCCTGACGGATGGTGACTTGAAGGAATCATGGGTATGTGTTTCTATTCGTTTTGTTTTCTACTTTCTTATTGGTTTCTGTTCGAAAGCCATGGACTGGATCTGCAGTTTTGTCTTATGAATAGCTTGTCTATATTTTTTTAATTTGGTTTTGTTGGATTTTAACAGTAGGGATTTCTGTGTGTATTTGTTCATTACTTAACAGTATTTAAACCATTTTTTGTATAATCCCTGATCTGTTTATGAATAGATGTTTTTACTATAGGTGTATTGATATGTATATTTTTCAGTTTAGTCAGTTCACATGTCTAGTTAGTTTTGTGTTATTGTTTTGGTTCAGATTATTTCCATTTTAGTTTGTTATGCAAATCGTTCCTATATCTGTGTAAAAATTCAGTTATGTCAGGTGTTCATTTTGTTTTGTACTCCCATGTCCATTTTCAGAAAATGTCACCCAGGATCAGGATTGTTGCTCCTAGTTCTGGTGTTCTGAAGATGGAGACATCAGACAATAATGTGTATCAGTTGATGGATGTTGCCTACCACATCGACTTTGATGGTTGCATCAACCTAAGTACTGTCTGGAAGGAGTTTGCGGCTGAGTCTGGATTTGAGGATGGTGATGTGGTTATGGTTATGTTCTTGAGAGAAGACGACTCTCTGACGTTCAGAATTTATGTATTGTAGGTTTAAATGTGGCAAATGACGCCAGCTTTGAGATTTGTGTATGGTTGATTATGTTGCAGTATTTTCTCTTTTAAAACATTTGCATGTGAGATGGTTGAATTGTATGGTTTTATCAGAATGGTATGGAACTAGTTATGTAATGTTTTTCCCATTGTTCTGCTCAATTATAAGTGTTTTATTTATACATTCTTTATATTAGTACTGGAACATTTTCTATAGTTGAACTGATGGGCATCCTTTGTTTTGGCTGGTATATTTTTCATGTTCATAACTCGGAGACGGTGCTATACGCTGATGATTTTTTTAGAACCTTTTTTGTTATTGAGTTTGCTGAACTTACATTCTGTTAATTATAGTACTGCTCTATTTTAGGGTGGCAATTACCAATCAAATTTGTTTGTTGTATAATATTTTTTTCTTACTTTTTTACATGAAATTTGGAGCACGTTTTTTTTCTTTTTTATAGATGAATAATGATAGTTTTGGTATTTTATAAAATAAAAAAAAATTAATCTTCGCTGCACAGTACTTTCTTTTTATTTTTGTACTTGAACCTTATGAATTGTAGTAGTTGAACTTTTTTGTAAATTCGTTTCTGAAATTTTTATTTACAGTCTTATATATATATATATATATATATATATATATTTACTTCTTACTATTAAGATGTGTTTGAACTTTTTCACAATTTTTTTGTTTATTAACTGATTTTTCTTGTGAGTTTTTTTTTAAATTATTTTCATTTTTTATTTTTTGTCGTGCGTGATCTACTGGATTTTTGTAATGGGGCGAAGTACTTTGTTGGGCCATCGGCCTGGGTCGTTGTATTCGGCCCGGATAGCTTCTCTCGCGCGGCTGTGCAGCACGGCGTGCACGTGAGCTATGTGTTTAGTCCCACCTTGCTAGTCGAGGGGGCTCTAGACTTGTTTATAAGCGTAGTCGATGCTCACCAGTCGAACTCCTCTGAACACTTACCTGAGCGCTTATAGGCGCTCGCTCTCTCTCTCTTGACCTGTGGGCCCTGGACGGTAGGCCCTGCCGGTATGTGGATTACTAGGGATTCGCCCACGGGCTCGAGTTCAAGTATCTAGCATTGTCAGGGCCTGTGCCTGTCCTTGGGCGGTCAATTTTTTTTGTTTTTTTGGATCTAGTACTTGACTACACCAGTAACTTGGACTGGTACTTTTTTGTCCTTGTGCTGTCAATTTTTTCTTTTTCTTTTCTTTTGTTTGTTTGAATATAGTACTGTGGCATGACTTGCCCCCGCACCGAACCGTACCGAGGGGCATAGTTGTACTGACACATCTTCCTTGTATGAACTTTGCCCCATTATCTATCTTAGGGGTGTGGGTGCGTGGGGTGGGGTGGGGGAAACAGAATAACCGAATTGCGCCTGTCAAACGAGCGCCCCCCTCCCCCATCCCGGCGAGGCCGAGCCAAGAACGAGCCGTAGCAGGCGACGATGCGGCGTGCCGTGGCGTCGCATGCGGAGGCGAGTCCGTAACATGACTTTCCCCCTTATCTTATCTTAGGGGTGTGGGTGCGTGGGGAAACAGAATAACCGCGTTTTCTATCTTTAGGGGT
>NC_041382.1:561852466-562078642 GCF_002162155.2 Triticum dicoccoides | reverse complement strand
GCATGCGGAGGCGAGTCCGTAACATGACTTGCCCCATTATCTTATCTTAGGGGTGTGGGTGCGTGGGGAAACAGAATAACCGCGTTTTCTATCTTTAGGGGTGTGGGTGCGTGGGGGAAACATGACTTGCCCCCGCACCGAACCGTACCGAGGGGCATAGTTGTACTGACACATCTTCCTTGTATGGACTTTGCCCCATTATCTATCTTAGGGGTGTGGGTGCATGGGGTGGGGTGGGGGAAACAGAATAACCGCACTGTGCCTGTCAAACGAGCGCACTGCCGCGTTAGCGCGAGGCCGAGCCGGGGGGGAGGGGGTCGGGACCCCCCTCCCCCATCCCGGCGAGGCCGAGCCAGGAACGAGCCGTAGCAGGCGACGACGCGGCGTGCCGCGGCGTCACATGCGGAGGCGAGTCCGTAACATGACTTGCCCCATTATCTTATCTTTATTTTTTAGGGGAAAAACATCACCGTTATGAATTGTTTTTTCATTTGTACTTTTTTGATAATTTTTTTGTACTGTTGTGAGTTATTATTTGTACTTTAGCCATTTGTTTTCACCATCTATATTAATTTTTTTATTTGTATTTGATTTTTGGTATTATCTTTTGTAACTGGCTAGAGATAGTGGGCTTCACCACGGTTGTGGGCTTTAGGCGTCCATTTTCTCCCAGTCATCTTTTAACCCTCCCACTCACCTTTTAACCTCCTATCTTCCCCGTTCCGCTCCTCTCCCGTCCCCAAATCGATTCTGTCTTCGTTCCCCTCTTCTTCTCTTCTCGGAGCGGGAGTTGTTACTCATGTTTCGCCGCGGGAGCGTCGGCCGGAGGGCTCAACCCCAGGGGTGGTGGTCTGGGTGCTCTTTTTTGTTCTTTTTGCTCTGCCATTGACTTTGCTTGCGTCCTCTTATGTTCAGATTTTCTCTCTATTTCTAATCTCTTGCTCTCTTTGCTGTCCCAGGCTGCACTCGCTAGGGTTCCTTTGCTGTTGAACGAGCGTTTGGCGGTAGTGATACTGGATTGCGTGGCGGATTTTGTGTTTGCTGGTAAGAGTTTTGCTTTTGTATGGCGTGCTTCATTTCTGAAATAGTTCAAATCCCTAATTTTTGTTCATGTGTCTTGCAGATCTGGTTCGGCCGATTTTATGACTGTAGATCTCAATGGGTACATCATCCAGTCCGGACAAATTGAATGCAGGTGATTTTCCCTGTTTTTTGGATGATGTTTTAATAGATCTGGTTTTTATGTTGTACAGTTGTTGTCTTATCGACTTTATAAGTTGTATGTATTTTGATATGTGTTAATTTTGTCCTGGATTGTATGGCGTGTATGGTTTTGGCAGTTGATGCAACGTGCAGACAGGATGTAGTACTTATCACCATGTGTATTTTGAACTGCTGTCCTGGCATTTGAATAGGTTGTAGTAGTCAATGAAGAACTAGTATGGTGTTGAAAGAGTTGTGTTTTCTGAAGTTTGTTCTGCAAGTGGTGGGTTCATATTTGTTTTATTCGGTGAACTTGTAGTGTTCACATAGTTGAACTGATTGATTGTTCTTGTACTTTTTTTTGCTAATTATGATGTTGTTGCAGATGTTGGAGTGCCGGTGCCTCCCGATTCTGACAAATCAGAACGCTTTCAAGATCTTGTGAATGTTATTTTTGAGACACCAAGTCCTCTAGAAGAACTTGCGAATGTTGCTGGTGTTTCCCTTATATTTGCTCTATTTTTATCAGCCTTTAATACATATATATGCTTAGTTACATCAGTTGTTCCGTTTTGTTTTGTGTCTGATGCAATGCGCTTTATTTATCTTTTGTGTCTGCAATGTTAATTGTGTTTTAATTTTTTATGTGCATGCTTATGTTATTGGTTTATGCAGTTAATGACAGCCATGGTGTTCTAGAGGACATTGCTGATGTTGTTTAAGATATTAATGATGGAATGTATTCACTTAACATTGATGATGGTGATGGCAGCTTGCAGTTGTCTATTACTCAGTCTCAAAGTGTTGATGGCACTGAGCCTGTTACCCAAGCTGAGGATGTTCCTATGCAGTTACAGCTCGATGATGAAAGGATAAGAAAGAAGAAGTATGAATTCCAGAAGAGAAAGGAATTGGAACAACGTCAAAAGGATGCCTGTGTGCCAGAAAGTGATGTTGCTGTTGCTCAAGCTCCTAAATGTGTAGGCGACGAAGGTGGTGACGCGGGTTTTTCAACTATTCATGTCGGATCTCATGGAAGTGACATGCCTATGAAGACAAACTTGATGCAAACTCGTTTGACGCAAGTGTTTGATCGTGATGGAGTTAAGGAGAAGAAAGTTGTTTTGAAGAGGAAGATATCAGATCGAAATCCTGATGGCACACAGAGGCATAGTCCATGTGTGTGTAAGTGCATCTAGTGCCACCCCTAGTTGGTTTTGGAGTATTGATGACAAACCTAGTTGAGGGACTAATGTGTTTGTGAGAATTGCAGGATAACACAGCTAGAAGTCCCTCATTGATTCGGTTTTCCTACCAGAGATGACCCCTAAAAATGTATGAAGACATTGAAGTCAAAGGTGGTATATGAAGATATTCACATTGAAGACTATGACAAGAGAAGACACCACATGAAGCCTATGGAGCTCGAAGACTTAGATCTTTCGTAGTTCTCTTTCTTCTGTGTTGAGTCATAGGAACCACCGTACTGTTAAGTGGGGTCCAAGAGAACCAGTCAGAATGACTGAAGTGATGCTTAAACAAAACCTATGTCTTCGAGTGAAGACTTTGAGAGCGAATCTTGTCCAGAGTCGGCCAAGTCAGCTTTGCTTGAAGCCCAAGTAAAGTTGCCATGTGAGTTTCAAATCTGACCGTTGGAACACGTGTCAGTTCCTTAGTGACCCAGGGTCATTTCGGACAAATCAGGTCGGGTTGCCAAGTGGCTATAAATAGCCCACCCCCTACAACCATAAACGGTTGGCTGCTCAGATTTAGAGTATGGCTTTTGTCGTTTGAGAGCAACCCACCTCGAAGCCTTTGAGAGAGAATTCCTTGCGAGGATAAAGCCCTAACCACCTAGAGCCAAAGAGAATTAGGCATCACTTAAGTCTTCTTGTCTGTGTGATCTGAAGACTTATTACACTTGAGGACTGTGCATCCTCCAGCCGGTTAGGCGTCGCGTTCTGAGCATCCAAGAGACATTGTGGATTGCCGGTGAACGAAGTCTGTTAAGGTTTGGGAGTCTACCTTGAAGACTTACCAGAGTGATTGGGCGAGGTCTGTGTGACCTTAGCTCAAGGGGAATACGATGAGGACTGGGTGTCCTGAGCTGTGTGTTCAGGACTGGGTGTCCGGGACTATGTGTCCTAAGGTTTAAATACCTAGCCGCCCTAACCAGACGTACAGTTGTCACAGCAACTGGAACTGGTCCAACAAATCATTGTCTTCAACGAGTCACTGGTTTCATCTTCCCTTCCCTTTACTAACTGTTACTCCGTGTGAAGTCATTGTATGATTGCACCATCTTTTATCTTCACTGAGTGACTGCATTTTCTATTTGGCTTCATAATATCTTCCTACCTGATCCTTACTACATTGTTGCTATTAGTCATTGTGCTTTCACTCTATTGAATACTTGACTATGGCTTGCGTAGTGTAGTCTACCTTCCGCTGCAGGGTAATAGGTTTATTTCTATCATTTGTCTTCATAACTTCCACGTTTTGAAGACTTTCATAAAAATCGCCTATTCACCCCCCTCTAGTCGATATAACGCACTTTCAATTGGTATCAGAGCAAGGTGCTCCCTTGTTCTGTGTGATTCGGTTTAACCACCTGGAGTTTTAGCTATGTCGACTGCAGGGATAATTAAAGTCTCCACTGCGTGCCCCATCTTTGATGGAACTGAATATCCCTACTGGAAGAATAAGATGCGCATGCATCTTGAAGCCATTGATGTCGACCTATGGTATGTCGTCAAGAACGGCGTTCCCAAGGCTGGAGAAGGTGTCACTGCTGCTGATGTCAAGAAGTTCGTTCAACTGGACTCTACTGCCAAGAATATCATCTGTGGTCATCTGACCAAAGGACAGTATGGCCGTGTGAGTGCTTTGGAAACATCTAAGCTGGTCTTGGACTGACTCTCCAAGGTCAATGAAGGCGTCTCAACCCAGAGAGATCAGAGAATCAATGTCCTTCGCAACCTCTTCAACCGCTTCAAGCGAAATGACAATGAGAATGTCCAGCTCACATTTGACTGACTCACTGACATCACAAATGAGCTTCAAGCCCTCGGCGCTACTGAGATCACCAAACATGAAGTCGTCAAGACACTACTGAGATCACTTGATAGTTCGTTTGACACCCTAGCCCTGATGATTCAAGAACGTCCTGATTTCAAGACACTCGAACTGTCTGGCATACTTGAGAGGCTCAACACACATGAGTTTCAGCTTTCTGAGAAAAGAGATATCTACGGTCCAAACTATGGGCGAACTCGTGCCTTGAAGGCAAAAGCTGTCTCCTCATCTGAAGAAGAATCTGACAGCAGTTCGGATGATCCTGAAGACATTGGAAGGGAACTTGCTATGCTTGTGAAGAAGTTCCAAAAATTCACCAAGAAGAAAGGTTTCAGAAAGTCTTCCCGATCAAGCTCAAGGAATGATGAAGCTTCTGCTCACGACTACAAGAAGAAAACATGTCACAAGTGCAAGAAACCTGGCCACTTCATCTCTGAGTGTCCACAGTGGGACAATGAGAACAAAAAGAAGAAGAAGAGCAAGGAATATGACTCTGACGACAAGAAGAAGAAGAAATACTCAAAGTCTTCTTCCAAGCCTTCCTCAAAGTCTTCATCACACAAGAAGAGCTCTTCTGGCAAGGCACGTGCGTTTGTTGGCAAGGAAATGGATTCAGAGGAGGAGTCCGCTTCTAAGGAGGCGGATGTGGAGTCTGAGGAGGAGTCCGATTCAGGCGTCGCGAGTCTGGCTACAGCATACGTTGCCAAGTCCATCTTCAACACTGAAGACAATGGCTTCATCACCGACACCGATGCAAATGACAAGGACTACTCCGCTTCTACCTACTGCTTCATGGCACGCGGTGCCAAGGTAAACACACGCACTACTCACTATCAAACATCTAGTGACGATGACTCTGATTGTGGTTCAAAACCCAGCTACAAAACACTTGCTAAAATTGCAACTGAACAACAGAAAGCTATGGAACATATTCAAAAACTGTTAGATAGAAGCGATGATCTGTTAGGTGCTGAAATGACTCGATCTGAATCCTTAATTGAAGACATAAAAAATCTTCATGTTAAGTATGTGGAACTTGAAAGTCGTCATGAAACTCTCTCAACAACTCATGAAAAGCTTTCCTATGATTATCTTCAAAGGAAGCAAGATCTTGAGAAATTGAGAGCGGCTCATGAAGATCTTCAAAAGGAAAACGAGTCACTTCGCGCCAAACAGATCAGTTCCGCTCAGGAAGGATTTGAACCACCATGTCTTAAATGCATTGAGCGTGATAATGCTACTTCTGTTGCTGAATGTTCTACTGCTACTACTGTTGCAATATCTTCAACTGTTGATGTGGTAACTAACCCCTCTGCTGAGGATACCACTGCTATTGCTGATGAGAATGCTAGGTTGAAGACATTGCTTGAAACAGGGATGTACAAAAGTCTTAAAGGGCATCGGACACTATGTGATGTCCTCAAAAAGCAGATTCTGAACCGAAACCCGAGGAAAGAGGGTGTTGGGTTCGTAAGGAAAATGAATGCTGATGGCTCTTACTGGAAACCTGAGCAGTACCCCAAAACCACGTGGGTTGCTGCAAAGGAACCTTCAGCAGATCCATCCAATCTATCTGGCTTCACTTGTGCTAACCCCATTGTCATTGATGAATCCCATGATGCAAACTATAAACTGTTTAAGAATCAGAATGGTGAAGTGTTTGCCAGGTACATTGGTACTAACTGCAGGAATGAACCGCCTATGAAGAAGATCTAGGTTCCGAAAAGGTGTCTGGAGAATCTTCCTGTGAATGTCATCATGACACCTCACGTGAAGAAGACAAACCTCAGACCAAAGGCTTCATACGGTCCAAAGCTTCATACAGACAGAGGACTCACCTGAGTCGCACTAACGCAAATGTTTTGCAGGGAAACCATACTCAGACATACTCAGGGAAACCGCTATGTTCATAAGACCAAGAACTATTCTGCTTATTCTTATGAGTACTATTGTCCGCCTGCAAGACTGTTTGCTAGGGCTCCAAAGCCAAAGTTCTCAGATGCTGCACTTAGACTTATTGCTTCTAAGCCACCCTTGAAGATGTGGGTGGCTAAGAAAGCTTAACTCTCTTTTGCAGGGAAAGGTCTCCAGCAAAAAACCAAAATCGCCTGACTCTATTGCTGGGGACCTTAAACATCTTGTAGGGCGCAAGATCAAATGCCCGAATGGTCTTACTATGTACTTTGTTCCTGAATCGCTTGCTACTCTCCCTATTAGTCCTAATCTGGATCTAAGCTTTCATAAGCCACTGGTTCGTCAAATGTTTTTGCTTCACAATGCTCTTTGTGAAGCCTATCCCCCTAACTGCACTGTAGGGTACGACACCAGCGTCTTCAGAATGGATTATTGATAGTCGGTGTACAAATCACATGACTGGCAAAAGAAGCCTTCTTATGGACTCAACCTTACGTCCATCCGACAAGAGCCACATCACATTTGCTGACACTGGTAAAAGTAAGGTATTGGGTCTAGGTTGAGTTGCAATCTCAAGGGATCAACACATGGATAAAGTCATGCTTGTTGAATCCCTTGGCTTCAACTTAATGTCTGTCTCAATGCTTTGCGACTTAAACATGATCATAATATCTGGAAAATAGCGTTGCCTTGTTCTAATGGAATCTGACAAGTCTCTAGTATTTGAAGGGTATCGAAAAGATGATTTGTACGTGGTAGATTTCTCAGCAGGACCACAACTTGCCGTATGTCTTCTAGCAAAAGGTTCAGAATGCTGGCTCTGGCATCGGAGGCTTGGGCATGCTGGCATGAGGAACCTCCACACCCTGGCAAAGAAGAAGCATGTCATAGGCATCGAGGGCGTCAAGTTCAAGAAAGATCACTTATGCGGTGCCTGTGAGGCAGGAAAGATGACGAGGGCCAAACATCCCTCGAAGACAATCATGACCACTACTCGACCCTTCGAACTGCTTCACATGGATCTTTTTGGTCCCACTCATTACTCAACTCTTACTACTACTACTTGTCTCTATGGCTTTGTCATTGTTGATGATTATTCTAGATATACTTGGGTGCACATAATCCTTTACAAGACTGAAGTGCAGGATGTCTTCAGACGCTTCGCCAATCGAGCAATGAACAACTATGGCGCCAAGATAAAGCATATCAGAAGTGACAATGGCACTGAATTCAAGAACACTGGCCTTGATACATATCTTGATACCTTGGGCATCACACATGAATTCTCAGCCCCGTACATGCCACAGCAGAATGGGGTCGTCGAACGCAAGAACAGAACACTCATTGAGATGGCCAGAACAATGCTAGATGAATACAAGACTCCAAGAAAATTCTGGCCTGAAGCCATTGATATTGCATGCCATACAATCAATCGTGTTTATCTTCACAAGCTTCTGAACTAGACATCTTATGAGCTCCTTACTGGCAAGAAGCCATATGTCAGTTACTTCAGAGTATTTGGCGCCAGGTGCTGGATCAAGGACCCACATCACACCTCAAAGTTTGCACCAAAAGCACATGAGGGTTTTATGCTTGGATATGGAAACGATTCACACTCCTACAGAGTCTTCAATCTCTTTCATTACAAAGTGGTTAAAACAGTGGATGTGCGGTTCGGTGAGACCAACGGTTCACAGAGAGAGCAACTGCCAAATGTGCTAGATGAAGTTCCATCCAGTGAATCAATCAAGCTAATGGGAACTTGAGAAATTATACCTTCTAAAGCTCATCCTGAAGAAGAACTTATCATCTCAGCACCTAATCAACATGAAGACAATGCTCAGCCTGAAGACATTCCTTCTAACAACGACAATGATTAGCAAGAGCAAAATCTTCGCCCTGTACATCCTCACGTTGCCAATGAAGTGCAGATTGAGAGAATAATTGGTAGCATCAATGCACCCGGTCCACTCACTCGTTCAAGGGCAACTCAGCTAGCAAATTTCTGTGGGCACTTCGCATTCATCTCAATAACAGAACCCAAGAAAGTTGAAGAAGCCTTCATGGAACCTGAATGGATTCAAGCTATGCAAGACGAGCTTCAACAGTTTGAGCTGAATAATGTATGGGAACTGGTCAAGCGTCCCGATCCTCAGAAGCACAACATAATAGGCACCAAATGGATATACCGCAACAAGCAAGATGAGCATGGTCAAGTTGTCAGAAACAAAGCTCGTCTCATTGCTCAAGGATATACTCAAGTGGAAGGCATTGACTTTGATGAAACATTTGCTCCTGTGGCTAGACTTGAAGCCATACGCATACTGCTGGCCTATGCAAATCATCACAACATACTTCTTTATCAAATGGATGTTAAGAGCGCCTTCCTCAATGGCAAGATTGAAGAAGAAGTGTATGTTGCACAACCTCCTAGCTTTGAAGATCCAAAACATCCTAACATGGTATACAAGCTCAACAAGGCACTGTATGGCCTCAAACAAGCCCCTCGGGCCTGGTATGACACGCTCAAATACTTCCTGAAGAGCAAAAGCTTCATACCTGGTTCTCTCGACCCCACTCTCTTCACGAAGACATATGATGGTGAACTGTTTGTGTGCCAAATATATGTGGATGACATTATCTTCGGCTGCACCAATCAGAAGTACAGTGAAGAGTTTGGATATATGATGCTAGAGCAATATCAAATGTCTATGATGGTAGAGCTGAAGTTCTTTCTCGGTCTTCAAATACAACAGCAACGCAACAGCATCTTCATATCTCAAGAGAAGTATCTCAAAGATTGCCTGAAGAAGTTCGGTATGCAAGACTGCAAAGGCTGCACGACGCCAATGCCAGCCAAGCATCATCTGGGTCCTGACGACAATGGTAAAGAGTTCGATCAAAAGGTATACCGCTCCATGATTGGTTCTTTACTTTATCTATGTGCATCTAGGCCAGATATTATGCTTAGTATTTGCATGTGTGCTCGATTTCAAGCGGCACCAAAGGAGTCGCATCACTTAGCTGTGAAGCGAATTCTTCGATATTTGGCTCACACCCCAACTCTAGGATTATGGTATCCAAAGGGCTCAGAGTTTGATCTGGTTGCATTCTCGGATGCTGATTATGCTGGTGACAAAGTTGATCGCAAGTCTACATCAAGCACATGTCACTTTCTGGGACGATCACTTTTATGTTGGTCTTCAAAGAAGCAGAACTGTGTATCTCTCTCCACTGCTGAATCTGGATACATTGCTGCTGGATCTTGCTGCGCTTAGCTTCTGTGGATGAAGCAAACGCTCAAAGACTATGGCATTCATCTGAAGCAAGTGCCACTCTACTGCGACAATGAAAGCGCCATCAAGATTGCCAACAACCCAGTTCAGCACTCGAAGACAAAGCACATTGAAATTCGTCATCACTTTCTCAGAGATCATGTTGTGAAGGAAGATATTGATATCATACACGTCAACACTGAAGAGCAATTGGCAGATATCTTCACCAAGCCCTTGGATGAGAAGAGATTTTGCAAGTTACGGTGTGAGCTAAATATCCTGGAATCCTCAAATGTCCTGTGATTAGGCACACATCCTAACCCTTATGCATATTGATGACTTAGATGTGCAACACACGAAGTAAAGTATATCTTCAATCAATGAAGACATACATTCTAAGTGTGAATACATTAATGTGGAATTTGACTTCGAAGCGCCACGATAATTGTGCATCGTGTCTGGGTCTAATACTTCCTATACGGTGGGTAACGCCACCACCAAATGTTCTATTTTGAAGTGTTTCACTCATGGCGTTACCTTGCTATGTCTTCACATTTGGTTTGGCTTCAATCTCAACAAGTCTTCATGATTATCTTCACTATGTTGATTATATATATATATACTAGTGTTCTGTCCTCTACGGCATTCACTTATAGCTATGTCTTCTTGTTGAATTTTTTGAACTAAGTGAATGTGATCGGACCCTAACCTCTCTATGCTATCTATCTCAAACTCTATCTCTCCAAATCATATGCATTCTATTGAAACTGTCGAAACAAATGTCTTCTCTGCGTCCTTGTCAGCAGAAGATACAAAGACAAATTTTAAGTCCACTTTCAATGCTCATTCCTCCACATGAAACCCGGAGAAGTAGGAACGACCACCCGACAATCCAGGCATGCGTGGGACGTGGAACAAACCCCAAAAATCTGCATAATGGCCACGTGTTCCTCAGATGTGAATCGCCAGGGGCACCTATGTAATAATGCAATGCCGCCCCTGTACCTATAAATACACACTTCACGGCGGTCATTATCTCTTCTTCCACTCTCGCACGAACCCTAGCGCCACCACTAGCCCTCGACGATGCTGGCGACGAAGCGCTTCGCTGCCGCAACCTCTCCGACGCCGTCTTCACGCCGACCGTGGACATCGTCCTCTCCGCCGTCACCGTAGGTGTCCTCCGTCGCCAAGTTAGGGCATGGAAGATCGAACTGCCCGGCGTCATCTTCCACTCCGTCTAGCAGTTCTTAGTGTGGTAAATAAAACTTCCTTTTTACGGCACCGTTGATCCTATGGTTTTGTAACTTTCTACCACAAGCAGTTTCTATTCACACAAGCATCTCATAACTTGCCTAGTATATTCACTTATGCTTCACAAAGTAGTTAGATTCCTCACTTGTACTGATCTCTGGATTCGTACAAATCTGGAACCAACTCCTTATCTATGAGTGAATGTCTTCGCACGATGAGGTCAATGTCTTCTAAACTGATTTATATTCAAAATCTTTTGAGAATGCATATGACCTCTTCCCCTTCCCTTGCACCTTAATGCTGTCACAGGTACATGTCCGTGGGAGCATCCCTTGGTTCTCATAGTCTGCATTCATTTGCAGAATTCTTACAGCATCATATAAATTCTCCCGAAGCAAGTTCCTGTTTGTCCAGCAAGCGAAAATCTTTGAAGCCTTTGAATGTGTTGAAGCCTTTCAGTTTAAAGTTCATGGCTTTAGAGAAATCAGCAAGGAAGGGTGGCAGAAAGCGTCGTGAAGAAACATCTAGAGATCTGCCAGATGACCTCTCAGAACTGTACAAGACAGATCCTGAAGAGGATTACAATCAGCGCAAGACCCGAATCCAATGGATTCGAAGATATTGGGCAGAACAATGGTTCAAATACCGATTTGTAACCCAGGAATATGCTGAGAAAAATGCCATCAAGAGACTGTGGGGAGACAACCTATACAAGAATCTTCAACCCAGGTCCAGAGATGAAGCCATTGAACAAGGCTTCTATCCCTACATGGTCCGTGGGCCACAGCCGGTTGATGCACACCCATCGTCACTACTATGGTGTCGTGATGACATTCTGTTCAAGCGCAACTTCCAGTTTGCCCAGAACTCAGCGAAGCAAAACAAGAAGACATTGGGACTAGACTTCAACCCTGGTCCATCAGCTCCAAGGGCTGATGGCACACGAGATGCAGAACCCAATGTCGTCGGTCCTTTCTACAACCTTGAAGGCCTCATCACCCATATCTTGGTTCAAGGGACTGCAGTGAATGAGCCTGCAGCTGACGCTGAATCAGATGAAGCGCCTGCAGCGCCGAAGCCAAAGAAGTTGAAGAAGCCTAAAGCTTCAAAGCCTGCCCCTTCACCAAAAATCTCACGGGTGAAGCCACTGGCAACTTCACCTCCTGAAGACAGTGTGCAGTCTGAAGATTTGTCACGCATCTCCAAGCCACAGAAGGTCAAGATGCCTCTGCCACACACCGGCCAAGAGCTAACAGCTGCTGCCATTCTGCGCAATGATGCCATTGATCTGTCAAGTGATGAAGATCTTGCAGATGACGCTCTTGAGCAAGTCATCAAGAGCAAAGAAGAAGCAGAAATCTTCAATGATCTGCCTCTCTATGATGTAACAATCATCCACAACTTCATTGATGAATGGTTTGACACGCCAAACAATAGCTTCGAAGATCTGCAACTACCCATTGGCCTCAGTGTCGCCTTCCATGGCGCCATTGCTTCAGAGTTAGCTATCGCCCAGCGCATTGTTGAACTGAAGCAAAAGATTGACTATGAAAAGGCTCAGTTCAAGAAGCATATGGCCAAGCTCAGCGTGCAAGAGGTGAAGAACCTCAAGATTATGCTGCACGAGCTCAAGGAATCCTTTCTCAAGAAACATGCAGAAGCTCAAGGTTCTCGTGAGCGCATGAAGGTTCTGGCTGACAAATGTGTGCAGGCCTACAATGAGGCTGAGAAGCGCAAGGCCCTTGGGCGTCCTGGCATCGACCCCAGGATGGCAGCAAAGAAGATGAAGAAGCCCGCTACGGCTGAACCTGACACACCAAGGCAGGAAGCAGATCCCATTGTCTTCCCAACTAGAATGACTGGCTCGAAGCCAAAAAGCCGGTCAACCGCTTCAGAGCTCAAGAAGACGAGGACTGCTGAGGCTGAAGCCAGGAAGAGGAAACATCCTGAAGCCTCTCTTATTGCCCCCTCCAAGAAGAAGAGGAAGACCAAAAAAGATCGGGCTGCTCCCACAGAGCCTTTGATAGTTGAACCCATTTCCATGGTTCGTCCTGACGCTGAACGCCAACTGACAATCCATGAGCCTGCTTTCATAGAGGCTCATGAAGCTGAACACTTTCCAGCAGCTGATCCCATCGCTGCTGAAGACATTGGTCAACATGACCATGTAGAAGATGGTGCAGTCCTTCCTTAGCTCGAGAACAGCGAACTCATCAGCATTGGTCGTCCTCTGACGCCAATCGCTCAGGATGCTTCATGGGCTGATCACCCACAAGAGGAAGAAGACTTTGAGGCCCAGCCAACTCCAACTACACAGGCGTCGCCTGCGTTGCGCAGGCTTCGCAAAGGACCTAGGCCTCCAGTCTCTGCGTCTGAAGCTGAAACTGCTGAAGACATTCCGGCTGCATCAGCCGAGGAAGAAGAAGTCCCACAAGTTACCACTCCCCTGTCCCACCAAGAAGCAGTTCTCAAGGAGAACGTGATTGTGACCGACCCTCCAGCTCGTCAAGTGGAGGTTGAAAATCTTGAGGCTGCCACCACCACCACCAATGAAGCCATTGACGCTGTCATGGCTGAAGCTAATGTGGAGCCCTCCCCAACAAAAGCATCAGAAGTCAGCGAAGCCACTGATCCCACTGCTTCTGTTCTTGCACCTGCTGCCGGTCCCCAGTTCGACTATCATGTTGAGCACAGGCCTCAGGTACAGAAGCCAATCCCAAGATTGCCAAGGTTCCTAGGTCCTGCATCAGCACCTGGCTCCTTCAATATCAATGGCTTCAGAGCAGACAACATATTCTTCAACAGCTCCAGGAACCCCTACTCCAGGGAAAGAATATCATCTGATCGGTTCTGGAGTTATCCGCAGCAAAGCTATTACTCATGCATTCTATACAATCAAGGTCGCATCTTCCCCCACAAGCGTCTTGACATTGAAGCTATAGCTGGTCTGCCCTGTCTGGAAGAAGCTCTAGATTGCTTCAAAGAGGTTGGACTGCTGCCGTTCGTCACTGACCAAGAGCATTGGAATGAAGAGTTGCTGCTCCAATTCTATGCCACACTTCACATCCCCGGGTATAGCAGAGATCCGAAGACTTGGGTCCTGGAGTGGATGACAGGAAACGTTCATCACGAAGCCAAAGCCTTTGACATCATTGAGCTCACTGGTTTGCCCACTCCTGGTGATCTCTACGAGCATGGCTGTCAGCTTCATAGTGAAGCTATTGAGAGCATCTTTCAGAAGCCTGAACCTAACATGAGTCAGATGCTCAGTATGATGAAGCCATTACCCCAAGATGCTGCATATCCCAAAGAGTTCTTTGTTGAAGACCTTGAGTATCTGCCAAGAACCATTTATCACATCATAAGGCGAACTCTCTGGCCAATCAAAGGACATTCTCCCCATGCCAAGCTGGAAGGTGCAATGAAGACTTTGGTCTTCTACATTCTTCATGGAAAATGCTTCAATGCACAAGACTTCTTCATTCGCCAACTTGCTGCATCAGGCTCTGATCTGTTTGGCTTGAAGTTCTACGCCCCATGGGTAATGCGGCTAATCAAACTTCACTCCGCTATCTCATATCAGCCATCTGCTCGCAATCATCGGATTTTTCTTCCTGATGTGGATATGTCTATTAAAGCCATCTATCCTGAGCCTTCCAAGGAACCTCTAAGTCTTCAGAATGCAGAGCATCAAAGTTTTTCTCAGAACATTGAAGGAGTTGAAGCAGTCACTCGTGTGTATCCTTTGGCTGGCACTACACGTGCACCGCATCCTGCTCTCACTGAAGCCACTGACAGTATAACTGCTCCACGACCCAAGAAGCGCACTCGTGTTCTCAACAACCGAGAGCTTCTTGTGGCTCTTCATCAGAAACAGGACAGGCATCATGACTGGCTGAAGCGTCAGATGCAAAGCCTCTTGGTGGATGTTAATCACATTCGCAATCTTGCCACCAAGAATGCTTTTGTTGCCCATGAAACCTCTCGTCGCACATGGAAAGGGCTAACGCTGATGTGTTCTGAAGATGATCTTCAAGAGGATGGCTTCACTGAGCGATTCAAGTTTGACTCCACACCTCCTCGAAGGGCAGTGCTGCGACGAACTCCATCCCTTGAAGACTCCGAGTTCTCTTCCTTTGCTGCAACTGTGACTGCTAGAGTGATCGAGGACGAAGACGATGCTACTTCACCGCCACCTCCTTCAGCACGCTTCGACTCTGCTCCAAGCTCTTCAGCACCGCCAAACACCACCAACTACCCTGCTACTTCACCTACTCCTCATGGGAACGAGTAGATGCTCTATGTCTTCAAACCTTTTTGGTCCTTACTGACAAAAGGGGAAGAATCATATGAGGTTGATAGTCTTCAAGCGGGTCCATATGGGCGGGTGCTTTATATTTTTCTTCGTGCTTACAACTCTCATTTTGCTACATTTGGTTCTTTGAGTTGTAACACTTAAACTCGATGGTCGTCTGCTACTTATCTGCCACCTTGTGTTGCGATGATAAATTCCGCATGTGCGATGATAAATTCCGCACTTAGATCATTCCGCAGACATCCATTTTCCATTATGCATGTCATTATCTTCATATACTTTCACATGCATAGTGGATTGTCATCATAAGTTGAAGTGGATCTCCACAAGTACAACCTGCCATGTGCATTTGCATTCCAAAAGCAAATTACTTATATGCACATCTTCAGGGGGAGCCCTTGCAACTTATGAAGACAATTCCTTATCCTTTACAATTTCACAGATTATATTCCCCGTTGAAAACTTCAACTAGTTTGTCATCAATCACCAAAAAGGGGGAGATTGTAAGTGCATCTAGTGCCACCCCTAGTTGGTTTTGGAGTATTGACGACAAACCTAGTTGAGGGACTAATGTGTTTGTGAGAATTGCAGGATAACACAGGTAGAAGTCCCTCATTGATTCGGTTTTCCTACCAGAGATGACCCCTAAAAATGTATGAAGACATTGAAGTCAAAGGTGGTATATGAAGATATTCACATTGAAGACTATGACAAGAGAAGACACCACATGAAGCCTATGGAGCTCGAAGACTTAGATCTTTCGTAGTTCTCTTTCTTCTGTGTTGATTCATAGGAACCACCGTACTGTTAAGTGGGGTCCAAGAGAACCAGTTAGAATGACTGAAGTGATCCTTAAACAAAACCTATGTCTTTGAGTGAAGACTTTGAGAGCGTATCTTGTCCAGAGTCAGGCAAGTCAGCTTTGCTTGAAGCCCAAGTAAAGTTGCCGTGTGAGTTTGAAATCTGACCGTTGGAACACGTGTCAGTTCCTTAGTGACCCAGGGTCATTTTGGACAAATCAGGTCGGGTTGCCAAGTGGCTATAAATAGCACACCCCCTACAACCATAAACGGTTGGCTGCTCAGATTCAGCGTATGGCTTTTGTTGTTTGAGAGCAACCCACCTCGAAGCCTTTGATAGAGAATTCCTTGCGAGGATAAAGCCCTAACCACCCAGAGCCAAAGAGAATTAGGCATCACTTAAGTCTTCTTGTCTGTGTGATCTGAAGACTTATTACACTTGAGGACTGTGCATCCTCCAGCCGGTTAGGCGTCGCGTTCTGAGCATCCAAGAGATATTGTGAATTGCCGGTGAACAAAGTCTGTGAAGGTTTGGGAGTCTACCTTGAAGACTTACCAGAGTGATTGGGCGAGGTCTGTGTGACCTTAGCTCAAGGGGAATACGGTGAGGACTGGGTGTCCTGAGCTGCGTGTTCAGGACTGTGTGTCCGGGACTGTGTGTCCTAAGGTTTAAATACCTAGCCGCCCTAACCAGACATACAGTTGTCACAGCAACTGGAACTGGTCCAACAAATCATTGTCTTCAACGAGTCACTGGTTTCATCTTCCCTTCCCTTTACTAACTGTTACTCCGTGTGAAGTCATTGTATGATTGCACTATCTTTTATCTTCACTGAGTGACTACATTTTTTGTTTGGCTTCATAATATCTTCCTACCTGATCCTTACTACATTGCTGCTATTAGTCATTGTGCTTTCACTCTATTGAATACTTGACTATGGCTTGCCTAGTGTAATCTACCTTCCGCTGCAGGGTAATAGGTTTATTTCTATCGTTTGTCTTCATAACTTCCACGTTTTGAAGACTTTCATAAAAATCGCCTATTCACCCCCCCTCTAGTCGATATAACGCACTTTCAGTGTGAAAGCTGTTTCCCAACCTGGTAATAGGAAAGCTGATGCGGATAGTTTTGCTATGAAAATTGGTCCAAGCAAACTTGGTGGCTCCTTTGTTCGTCGGAGTCCACGAGGTTTGACAAATAAGAAGCCTTCTTCATCTCCCCTTCAAGAGCGGTCTTTGTTGAAAGAAAATAAGAAGTGTAAAGTTCATCCTGCAAAAGTGAACAAAGGTGTGAAGAAGCGTGCTCGTGTTGAAGCTGAAGATTCTGCATCTGAAGAAGATGATATTGAAGTTGATTCAGAAGATGAATTTGTAGTGGTATGTGTTTTGTACTGCATGTGTCTTGCTAGTTGTACTTGCAATGATTTAATTGTGTTTGGGCTGGTATGCTGGCCAGGTGAGGATGGTCATTGTTTTGCATCTATTTTGATTGTGGTACTTATGTTGTTTTAATAGTTGAACTTGTGCAAACTTTTCTTTGTTTTACTTGCCTTCATATGCTTGTTTTGTTTCCTATATTCATTGTTTGCAGTGGTATGTGTTTTGTTGTGCATGTGACTTACTAATTGTAATTGTAATGATTTAATTTGTGTTTGGGGTGGTATGCTGGCCAGGTGAGGCTTGTCATTGTATTGATTAATTGAGGGTGGTACTGATGTTATTTTAATAGTTGAACTTGTGCAATCTTTTTTTACTTACATTTGTATGCTTGTTTTGTTTTCTATATTCATTGTTTGCAGTGGTTTGTGTTTTGTACTGCATGTGACTTACTAGTTGTACTTGCAATGATTTAATTGTGTTTCGACTAGTATTGCGGCCAGGTTAGGCTGATCATTGTTTGCATCAATTGAGGGGTGGTACTGATGTTGTTTTAATAGTTGAACTTGTGCAATCTTTTCTTTTTCTTTTTACTTGCATTCATATGCTTTTGTTGTTTTCTATATTCATTTTTTTAAGGTGTGGCTTTTTTGTTTTCATTTACAGCCTGTTAGCGTCATGAGTCCGGTCAAGCCGGTGGGAGGCAATGTCGGAAAAGTTGCCTTGGATGAAGGTGACCAACGGAAATTGAACTTAACTGTGCGATGTTCGTTGAGAGAGGTTGAAGATTGTGCTAAATTGCTCGAGAGTCGGCATGTGGCTAGGGTTCATGCATCTGGTTTTGGTTCTATCTTTACGTGGAGGGTGAAGTCTAACATTTCCCGCCCTCTGATGGGAGTTTTGTACCTGAGGATAGATTGTGATACAATGACTCTTGACATGGGTGAGGCTAATAAGAAGCTTCGCATCACTAGCGATGGTATACAACAATTATTTGGTTTCCCTCGTGGTGGTCGTTCTGCGCCAAGGCCGTCAGAGGACGGATATGATGACGCTCTAATGAAGTTAAGATCGGAGCTTGACATTAGCAGGGACAAAGATATCAAGACAAAGGATTTGAGGAATAAGCTCAAGGTGCTCGTCAAGGATCCTAGCAAAGATGACCTTGCTCTGAAAGTGTTCTTCATTATTGTGTTTATGAAGGTTGTGTTGCCTGGATCTGCCCCGCGTGTTTCCAGAGAGGCAGCAATGTTTGAGGGTCTCGTCTTTGAGGACATGGCTAATATGGATTATTGCCAGCTGATGGTTGATGAGCTTAGAAGGGCTGTTGCCAAGTACCAAAGTGGTCATACCATGGGGAAGGCAATCATAGGCTGTGCCATAGGGCCTGTACTAATGTACCTTGACTTCCTTATCCGTGGCAAAACTGCGGAGCCTGACATGTGAGTCCCCCGCATATGTTACATGGATCCTGCCAAGCTTTCTGATCTGGTTGATGCAGATTTGATAAAAAAGGCAATGCAGATCCAAAGACTTGGGTGTTTGGGAAGCTTCCGGTGAGTTTTGTTTGTTTTGTCTCTTGCAGACCTTTTTTTATTTTTAGGTATAGCTATTTTCTGCTGTAGTGGACATGTGTACTGTAAAGTTGTCTGTTTATATTTTGTATGGTTTAGGTATGGATTTTTAGTACTATTGTTTCGTGTTTGGTTGAACTGAATAACTTTTTTTCAACTGGCCTGTTGGTAAATACTAACAAATTGGCAATGACAGTTAAAGTTTTATTAGTGGTGTTGATTTTAAATATGTTAATATCATGATTTATTTTTCCCTATGTGTTGCCTTGATTGATTAACTATTTTTCCCTTTTGTTTGTAGTGGAAAACTCAAGAGGAGGTTGTTTTTTTCCGAGTGTATAAATGGCCAGTCCTGGAGATGCCGTCGTCTTAGGTTCCGAAGTTTTCATCTCTGCCCGATGAGTTGAGGGATGGCCGTGGTGTTGAGGGTGCTGGTTATGCCCCCTGGCCCTAGTAATGCTAGTGCTTCACAGAGGCAGGGTTTTGGTATTGATGTTGCTGTTTCAGCGTTGGAGCGCGCTGAGCATATCTTAAGTAATGTGTGTTCTGAGCTGCAAAAGGTCCCAACGACAGTTGAGCGTTTGAGCTGTATCAATGGTATCCTTCCTGAAGGTCATCAATTTAACGCTGAGGAATCTGTTGACTACATTGAGATGGAGAGAATTTTTGATCGGTGATATGCGCGACGGTGCCGCTAATCTAGTTCAGAGCTCGGTTCGCCTGTTGAACAACATGAAGCGTTTCAGAACTATGCAAAACTCTCGCTGCAAGCCATATGAAGAAAGTGCAAATGTTGTTATCAAGCAGTTTGAGCAGGATGAGGCTGCTGCCACCGACAGCAGGGCTGGTGATGGTACTGAGGCTAATGTTTTTGACCACGAAACGAATGATGTTGGCTTTGAGCTTCTTGATGTTGATGTGAGTCAGTCCTTGGTGTTTTACAATTTTTATGTTGTTGTCCTGATGTCAGTGTTGTAATTGAACTTCCTCATGTTCATCTATTTATTAATAATTTTCTTTCATGCAGATTGATCACGATGAGGCTGCTGGCACCGACAGCAGGGCTGATGATGGTACTGAGGCTAATGTTTCTGATCAGCGTATGAACGATGTTGGCTCGCAGCACCCTGTTGTTGATGTGAGTCAGTCCTCATTGTTTGTATGTTTTTACTATGTTGTTCTGCTGTCAGTATTGTAGTTGAACTTCCTGATCTACATCTGCTTATTATTTTTTCTTTTCATGCAGGAGACCAGTCATAATGTTGAGGCTGCTGTTGACGGTGGAGTTAATGATCTATCCACTGATAAGTGCAAGGTTATTTTTATTTTCATTGTGTTTATTAATATTTTCTTAAAATTTATGCGCACCGATGTGTCTTGCTTGTTCATTTTTCTATCCCACACCGTTTATTGTTGCTCATAATAGCATTGTTTTTTTGTCTCATTACATTTGAATCAGGGTCCTATTGTTGGCGATGAGCCTTGTTTGCCTGTTGGTGATGTCGCTTTGAATGTTAGCAGCAACAAGTTCGATGATGTTGCTGTGAATGCTTCCAAGGTTTATTTTTCTGTGCACCTATTGGTAGCTTATTTTTTATTGTTAGTTTTGTTCATATTATTTATTTTTTCTGAATTTTTATTTTCATCAGATTACTATTGTTGAGTGTGAGGTTGTCCTTAGTGGTGGAGATGATGCTCATGATGTTCCATTGAGTAGTGGGTGCAATGTTGGTACCAAAGTTGCTGATGAGGATGCTGGTGCTGCCAGCATACTTGATGCCAAATCGCCTGGTGTTGGTATTGTTGGGAATGAAAATGTTTCTGGTTGTGAAGATTTGCCGCCGGAGAATTTCCCGCCTGGAGGTCTTGATTACGGTGATGCATTGCAATATGCTTCTAGCGTGGAGGAGGTGCCATCCGAGGATGATGATTTACTTCTGTCAATTTCTTCTGACCCCTTGACGCAGGAGGCGCTCTTGTCGTCCCAGGATTTTCTGTCTACAGACCCTGAAAGCGCATCAATATTGGTGCCCTCTCAAGATGTCCCATCATCAAACCCTGAAACTGGAGGCAAAATGGTCTCATCACAGGAACTACCGTCATCGTCAAACCCTGATAGTCCAGGTAAGGACTTGTAAATGGGGTGTACTTCTCAATTTTGGCATTTTGGACATGTTCTCTTGTAGTTGTTGAACTTATTATTTTTCATCATTTTCTGCAAGCAGAAAGTGGTAATGTTGTTAAGGTTGATACGTTTTTCTTCGCTGTTACGAGGTTGCGCACGAACCGTACGAAATGGTTAGTTTGGGATTTTGCCCGTACCATTTTTTGTCTCTTTTTCTTTCTCTAGTTTGATTATTGTTGTTGTTGCAGTAGTTTTAATTCATGTAATCTTTTGTGTTTTTCTAGTGACAAGCCGATGTTTCAAAATAAAGAATGTGATGCCAGTGTTGGTTCTATTGCTAAAGCGTTTGTCCCCACTGGCATGCTCAACTCAGACAGTGCTGATGTTGTTTTATATTCTCTACGTTAGAAGTACCGAGACACTGACAAGTTGATAGTTCCCAGATGGGTGACGGTCAGTATTTTGCTTTTTTTGTAAATAGGATGATAACCTGTTTTGCCAATCTTCTAACTATTGTTGTTCTTTTTGTACCACAGACCAAGATCCGTGATGGAAATATTGATTCCAATGTGCTAAATTGGTTCACAAGATCAGGTGCTGATGGTTTTGACCAAGTAGGTGAACTTGGACTTTTTGTACTCATTAACTAGAACTGTCATGTTTTCTTTGCAGTTTTGGGAGGTGTGGGGAATGAACTTGATATGTGCTTCTTTTATTAAAGTTGTACTTATTATTGTAAGGGAATTGAACTGATATGATTGTTCCTCAATTTTGGGCGGTGGATATAATTTTCTTTATGATTTTTTGATTTTTTGTTTGTACTTATGAATTTCAATTTCCCTCTTTTGTTTTATTGTTTGGTAAATTCATTTTTCCTTTGCGATTTTTTTCCAGCTTCTTTTCCCTACATTTGATCCGCCGTCATTTGTGGCTACCATGAAGCCTAGTGAAGTATCTGGGCATTGGTGCTTGGTTGTTCTGAATTTTAAGTTCCGTCGTTTCGAGTGTCTTGATTCACTCCGTGATGAAACCTGGGGTGATGCAGTTAGATTCTTAAGGAATATGACAGATAATATAAAGAAGCTTTGGAGGGAGTCCAGTGTAGACAGGGCCAAACCGTTCTCACCGGCGCATATTGATGGTTTCTCTTGCGAGTTTGTGCGGGTGCCTCAGCAGGAAAACACGTGAGTATCCGTTTTTAATGATTTTTGCTGGTTGTTTTTGTTGCTGGAGGATGATGTTCCTGTATTTTTTGGATTTTGTGTTGTACCATTTTTTTATTTTTCCTTTGTTTACAGGCATGATTGTGGATTCTTTGTGCTACAAAACTGCAAGACCTATTATTGCCGGGAGGATGGTGTAATTGAAATGGCCGATTACAGCCATGAAGACATTTTGGACATTAGGAAGACTTTGCTGTATACCTGCGCAACTAGCGATGTGTTTGATGTTGACTTTTGGGGTTTGTTTGGCATCGAACCCTGTACGTGTGCATGGACTTTTGTAATTTTTTTGCAGCTTGTACTTCTCTATTAGTACTTTCATGAAATATGTATTTGAACTTACGCTTTGTGCGGTCTTCTTTTTTTTCCAGGTGAGTGGCTGGATCTTGGTGAGCCTGACTACAGGTTCTTTGGTAGCCAGTTCTTGGAGCTCGAGCGCGTAGCTATTGATCTTAGCCAGGGGCGTTCTCCCGAAAAGACAAGATCTGGTGTTATGAAGGGGCGGTTGGGAGCTCTGAGAGGTTTTACGGCTGCTTGTGCAGATAGCCCTACTACACCCAAGAATCCCATTGTGGAATTGATAGACAGTGATGATGATGTGTTTGACAAGATTGCTGGCGTTGGAAGAGTCACGAGGAGCGTTGCTGCCAAAGGTTTATCTCCCCTTGCTGGAATAGTGGCTCGTAGAGCTGGTGGTGCTAGGAAAGATCCCGCTTTGGATTCTGGCAATGTTGTAAGCACGAAGCGTGCGCCCAGAGCTCCTATAAAGTTTTGCTCCCCTGTGCAGCAGCTTCACCCTTATAAATTCCCTCACTTGGACAAGGCTCGCAGGTTGTATAATCTGTTGCTTAGTAATGAATGGCGTGAGAAGTATGGCGAGTGAGTATCTCTCATTATTTTTTCCTCTTCCTTTTCTTCCGTTGTTTGTAACTGCTAGATAAATATGGCCTGAACTGTTCCTTTTTATACAACTCGAACTGCTATGAATGCCTTATCTTGCTTCTCCTTCTTTTTGTTCTTGTGTGTGCTGCAGGAATACATTCTCAATGATACCTCAGCCTGATGGAAACGTAACTAACTTCACTGGGAATCGCATCTGGGAAGTTTTTTCACCTGGGCAAATGATGGAGGGTGATGTAATTGACTTCCTCATTGATGATTGGAAGCAAGATCGCGATAGAAATGCTGATTTCGCATCTGGGAAAAGGATATTGCTGAGTCCATATTTCTTTATGTTGAACAAGATTGTCTATTGATTTTATGATTTTTTAATAATACTTTGCTTGTTGATTCTTTTTCCGCTGTCTATTTTCTATTTTGGCTTTTTTGCAGGTTGTGCTTGACTGTTCGTTTTACGAGGATGAAAATAAAGTGTTTAATGTGGAGAGTGTAGTGAGAGATTTCAAGAGCTATGTTAAAGCTAATGAAGACTTGCTCAGTGCCGACCTTGTGAGATCTACTAGCTGATTTTTGGTTTTTATTTGTTTGTTGTGATGCTGGTTTTTACTTTGAATATTTAACAACTCTTTTTTGGTCATTTGTTTTTAGATCAGGATGCCTCTATTCAAGCCTATGGTTTTATCAAAGGATAGGAAAGTGAGCCACTATTCCTTATATGTCATGAATCGGTACCGAAGTAGCGTTGACATCCTTGACTCTTTACCTTATCCGAAGAACCACCGTCCTTCGAAGAACACCTATCACAAAGACTGCGAGAAGATTGTGAGTGACATTTATTATCTGTACTGGATTAATATTTCTGCATCTTTGTTTCTGCTGTTTCTGAGAACTAAAACTGTGTGGGTTGTTTTGTTTTTTTACAGATTTCTAGATTGGTCAAAGTAATGAAGGTTGTGTATGGTGATGCTCAGTACAATGCGAGCAAGCAACCTAATTGGGAGCTGTTTGCAAAGAAACCAACATTTGTCAAGGTTCCACTTCAAGGGCCGAATGAATTGGCCATTATACTCTGAAGTATGCAGGATGCTATGATGGTGAAAAGATCGTTGAGAACATTCGAGATAATGACGTGGGTTTCTTGTTGAGCTTTTCACTTTCTATTTTTGACTTATTGTGCATCCTTTTTTTTATGTGTCATGATTTTTGATAATTTGTTTTATTGTTTTGCAGCCACGCATTGTTGATTGGAACGCTGAGGATCTGTATAGAGTTGTGTTCAACCGTAATAACCATCTTATGGTGACGGAGCTTCCCAAGGAGGTTCAGGCTTTGGCTCCTGATGCATAGGATAAATGGTCATCATTTGCATAGTGAATTGGATAGTTGTGTGATATATCTCTTGAAAACATTGTAGGCTCTATTTTGTAGTGTTTGATGTCTTATCGAGTACTATGTAATAACTAGTATATTTTGTGTTGTATTTTAAGTCTGGCACAATATTTCATCGGGAATTCGTTTTGGTTAAGTTTTTTTGTACTGAAGACTTATATAGTAGCTGAACTGAAAACAATTTTTTTCCAAGTGTATTTTCGAGTTGTTGCTCAGAAAGTGAGATTTATTTTATTTTTATGTGATTCCATCCTAACTTGGACCTTTATAGTTTCTGTACTCTCATTTTTTTGTACTTATGATATAGTTCTGTTAGTACTGATTTGAAGTCTCATTCAGCATAAGACTTTCAAAATTTTAGTGCCAAATTTCTTTTTGAACTTCTTGAACTTTAGTAGTTGAACTTCATAGTAAGAGTTAAAGTACTGGTTTAAATTAGCTATGTTTAAGAGATATTCCTATTAAGTTCAAAACTATTTCTTTCTCAATGCATTAATTGGTATCATCATAGCACTTACCGAATAAACTTAGTTGTACTGAGATTCCAATTGTGCTAGTACTTTTGATTAATTATTTATTGTTTGTGTTGTTTGATGCTAGTATGTCTTCTGTTGTGTTTCTTGTGATTTTTCTCTTTTGTCGAATTTATATTTTTTTGATTTAGTTTTTGGCCTTCTTTTTTTCTAGGCTGTGGTTCTTCTCCAGGCAATGTTTGGTATAATCCTAGCACTTGCTGTATAGACTAAGTTGTACTGAGATTTCAGTTGTATTGCCACTGTTAATTCTTAGTATGTCGCTGTTTTAAGGAATGCAAACTGAAGCTTCCCGTTCCTTTTTATATATTTGTACAATGAACGTACCGTGTGTTCAACTATACCAGAACTTTGCACTCCTAGGATGCTAGTGACTAGGAAATACGTACTGGTGTTTCTTTGCTTTTCCTGATGCAGTACTCAGTAAATTTCTAACTACTTTTTACCACGATGCTTTTTAGTACTGAATGTTGTCCTCGGCTGAAACTTAGTCATTTTAGTGTTCGTCTGAAACTAAAAACTGATTTTTTAGCGTGATAGTACTACCGTTCATGTCTAAGCTGTACTGAGTGTCGAAGGCTACTATTTGCTTTTGTCCTTAGTTAGTTTGCCACTTTTTTTGTTTTTGTGAAAATATTCATGTGTTATTTTTTTCTCCATGACTAGTGTTGCGTGGCAGCTATCAAGTTTCAACTTCAACCTACTTCAACTTCAAATGATGGATGAACAAAATAGGAAGCTAGCAAACTTGTTGGATGACATAAGCAAACGATGTACTTGATAGACATAGGCAAACTTGTTCAAACCCTGACACACATAGCATAAGGTAGCTGGTTCAACATAATGAAAGCAAACTACAAATCTGAAACAACAATACTAAGGACACACACAGCATAAGGTAGCTGGTTCAACATAACAAATGCAGACTTTCATGCATCTTCATCTGCGAAGTTGCAGTGGTAGTAGGGGTCAACCTCCTGCTCTTTTGAAATATCCCAACCTGTCACGATGTTGTCGATTGTCTTCCATGACTTGTACGTTGCGTACGCATCTATTCCTGCGTACGTGATGAGGTTGTCTGGCAGCGGGCTGTTCCCCCATAGTTTGTGGTCTGCACTGTTCATCTTCTTCTTCATGCCTTCGTAGAATGGGTGGATGACGCCGCTTGCAACATCGGCCAAGGAGTCGTAGTATTTTCTGGTCTTTGGATCTTTCCACTTGCGCTGCATGTCGATGAAGTTGTTGGGGTTGATTTCCAAACCAGACTCCTACAGCATACGCTTGTCACCTCCAATGCTGAAACCAACAAATGTGTACAATTTCTCCTCCCGCGGGAAGTCTTTGAGGCGCTTGGGCCTGCAAGGGGGGAGACACACATTTATAGATTAGTCTTCTTTTTTGAGGATTTAATTCTTCTTTTTTTTGTTTTAGAAGTGATAATCCATGAGGTAGATGCTTATTTATTATGAGTCATGCATGAATGTAGTTCAGAAACTAGTACACAAAGTCCTGAAATTAAATTCAACTACACCGTGCTATTTTTTATTTTTTGCTATCTTCTTTGCTTTACCAAATGCTTCACCAAATTAGAGAATAATTTTACGAGAGTCAATGATAGATGCGCTGCTTGATTCAAGTTTAGTTTTCTTTTTTGTTGAATAAAAGACCTATACCAGTGCTTGATACATCTTTGTGCATTAATTCTATATCAAGTTCAAAAATTAGTTTGAGAAATATGTGCATCAAGATATGGACCTATACCACTTCACCAAAGATCTTTTAATACATCAATTCTATAAACTATACTAGTGCATCAAGATCAGAATCTATGCTAGTTCATCAAGTTCAGAAATTAATTTGGTGCATAAAGTTCAGAATGCTATAAACTTTTTTTCAGATGCTAATCTGGTGAAACAATCCACTCAGTTTCAGAAATGCATTTAACTTGATAAACATGTAATCGTGTATCCACTTCATAGACTATAGTAGTTCATCTAGTTGGGAAACAATTTTTAATTAAGTTTTTAGTGACTAGTACTGGTACAACAGATGAATGAACAGTAGTATGGGTTACCATTTTGTGGCTGCTGCGATGTGGTACACCAAGCAGAGTTCCTCGATGCACAACTGCAGGACTGGCGCCATCTGTGGAGGTTTTTCCTCGTCGGTGTACTCCACATCAACTTCGATGAAGCTCGGATACAAGCCGCCGCCCTTCATCCTGAGCCTGCTCATCATCTCGTCGGCCTTGTCTGGTTCGCTGGTGCAGACGATCTCCAGCGTCTCCTTGCCGTGGAGCTCAACCCCTTTGAGCGTTCTGGTGTACTCGCGCTTCTCGCCAGGGACGTTAATGTCGATGAGGTTGCTCCTCTCGTCTGACGTCTCGGCATGATGACACTTGGCGGACGGTTCCTCCGCCATGGCCTTCCTCCGGCGACTGTGGGCTTTGGAGAGAGCCGCTGGAGGTTTGTGTGCAGTGGAAATGGAAGCGGCAATGGTGCTATGTGGGAACGAGGGAGAGATGGAAGACAATGGGTTTTTTTGCAGTGCGCCGATGGTGGTGTGTGGGAGGCGGTTCGTCGGGGGCATGTGTGTAGTGGTCGTGGGGGTCGCCGTTTGCACTTCATCGTGGCAACCGCCCAGTGGGTGGCGCGGGTGATGGCCTGGAAGAACTAACCGTCCAAGACAAATGTTTTTTACTGGTGCACTGATTAGTCTTGTCAAGCTGTACTTACGATCTGCTAAATCCCACTTGCACGTCTCTGTGGTTGTGATGATGGCATTTTGCACTGTTTACGTGACGTATGGATCTGTGATGTTTTTCCGTGTGGATGTTTAAGTATTGTTTTTCTATTGAAGCCTTTATACACTAGTGTATGTCAAAACATTTTTTCAGTGCCCTAGGAGTTGTTGCTCAAAACTTGTACTTATTTTATTTTCATCTGTACAAACCTAAGTTAGGCCTTTATAGTTTTTGTATTCTCATTTTTACTGCACTTATGTTTTAGTACTGTGTGAACTGAACTGTAATTTCAAACAGCGCATGGGTTTGAAATTTGATGTCACTGTGGTGCGAGTGGCCTGATTGATCCTGCTGTTTTAGTACTGATGTTGTATGTATGTTTGAACTGATTTTTTTATAACTTAGGTTGGGGGTGGGGGTTTGAGATTATTTTACGAGAAGATCGTTCGTTGTGGTGTGGACATATTATATATAAATAATAAATTTAGCAGAATTGACAAATAAATTCTATTTGAACTTTTTGAATTTTAGTAGTTGAACTTGTCAGTTTTTATATAAATAAGAAATTTAGCATATTTGACAAACATTATATGTTTGAACTTTTAGATTTTTAGTAGTTGAACTTGTCAGTTTTTATATAAATAAGATTTTTAGCATAATTGACAAACATTATATGTTTTGAACTTTTTTAGTTTTAGTAGTTGAACTTGTCAGCTTTTATATAAATAAGAATTTTAGCATAATTGACAAACATTATATGTTTTGAACTTTTTTAGTTTTAGTAGTTGAACTTGAAAGTAATATTTAATTCTTTTTTTTAAATTATGTACATTTAATAGAAAGGCTATTAAGTTTTGTTCTTTTTAGAGGTTCATTGTTTTTGTATCATATTTTTTCGTTTTTTCATGTAGAGGTTAATTGACAAACATTTTTCTTGTGGTTTATATTTCTTTGTCCCGCCCTCTGGTTTGTATAGCTGGGCTTATTTGGTGGGGTGTTTTGTTGACGATGTAGAGGCTATTGGGCCGTTTTTCGGCCCAGATAGCTCGTTCGCGTGCCTGTGCAGTGCGTCGTGCGCGTGCGCTCTGGGTTTAGTCCCACCTCGCTAGTCGAGGGGGCTCCGAACCTGTTTATAAGCGCAGCCGACGCTCACTAGTCAAACTCCTCTGAACACTTACCTGAGTGCTTATACACGGCGCTCGCTCTCTCTCTTGACCTGTGGGCCCTGGTCGACGGGTCCTGCGTTGTGCGGATTACTAGGGATTCGCCCACGGGCTCGAGTTCAAGTATCTAGCATTGTCAGGGCCTGCTCCTGACCTTGGGCGGTCATTTTTTTTGTTTTGTTTGAATCTAGTACTTGACTCCTCCAGTAACTTGGACTCATACTTTTTGTTCTAGTTCTTGTCAGTTTTGTGTGAGTGTAATCTTTTTCATTTGAGTTTTTTGCCTTCTTTTTTGTGTTTGTTTTTGTGATTATTCTCAAGTGTCTTCTGGTGTCACTTTCAGAACTATGGTACTTGCGTGTAGACTAAATTGTACTGATAGTACATTCATAGTAGCGCTCACGGACTGATGCTTCTTTGTACTTTTTATTGTAGTAAGTATGTAATGTCCGATCAAGTGTACTGAGTTGTACTGACATGGAACAACGTTGTGTGATTAGTTGCATCGTAACTAGTACTTTAGAGCAACGACAATGTTCCATTCAGAAGCTACTTTTTCAATTTTTGATATGATGGATTAACAACATACGAAGCTACCAAACCAAACTTATATAATGAGATAAGCAAAACATTATACTTGATGACATAACTAAACTTGTTCAAACATGACAAGCACGACATAATCATACTGGCTCAACCCAACAAGAGCAAACTACTAATTTGAAACAACAAGATAAAAGGCAAGCACAAGCGGAAGTAAAATGAAGGCAGGCTCTGATGTATCTTCATCCCGTAAAGGGGCAATAGGGGTGGTCGTAGAAGTTGTTAGCCTCCCGCTCTTTCGCAAATTCTGAACCATCTGTGATGTAGTCGATCATGAACCATGACTTATACGCGGCGTACGCATCTACTCCTGCGTACTCGATGAGGTTGTCTGGCAGCTCGCTTGTCCCCCACAGTTTGTAGTCTTCCTGCGTGTTGATCTTGTTCTTCATGCCTTTGTAGAATGGGTGGATGACGCTGGATGCAACATCAGTCAAGGAGTCGTACTCTTTTCCGGTGTATGGAACTCTCCACTTGCGTTGAATGTCGATGAACTTGTTGGGGTTGATCTCCATACCGGACAACTTCAGCTTCTCTTTGTCGCTTTCAATGCTGAAACCGGCAAATGTGAACAACTTGTCATGCTGCAGCATGTCGGTCAGGCGCTTGGGCCTGCAAGGGCAGAGACATTTTGAATATTAGCATTACTTTGATGTTTGAATTATCCATTTTTGTTTTGTTTTACAAGTGATGAATCCATGAAGTAGTTGTTTATGTAGGATAAACAATGGATGAATGTACTTCAAAAACTAGTAAAGAAAGTTCTGAATTAAATTAAGTACATCATGTTATTCTTCTTCTTGGATTATACATAGTTTCAGTCAATGTTGTATGTTCCGCATTGGTACTAGTTTAGTCTACTTTTGTTGAAATAGGATAACACAGAACCAGTGCTTCACCAAGTCCTTAGTTTATTTTCTTATGAAAATAACATTACATCAAATTCAGAAAATACTTCACTACATCAAGTTCAGAAATATCTTTTTTAATACATCGAGTACATAGACTACTCTATTGTATCAACTCCAGAAACTACACTAGTCGATCAAATTCAGAATTTAATCTTCCGCAAGATTTTCCAAATAGTAATCCAGTGTATCAGGTTCAAAAATACATTTTATAGTATATCTACTTGAGAAAATGTAGTAGTGCATCCACTTTTCACAAACCACACTAGTACATCTAGTTGGGAAACAAGTTTGATTAAATTTTCAGGATACAGTACTAATAAAACAGATAAACCATATGCAGGGCAAATGAGTAGGATTGCTCACCATTTTGTGGCCGCTGCGATGTGGTACACCAAGCAGAGTTCGTCGACGCACAACTGCAGGACTGCCGCCATCTGGGGAGGTTCATCTTTGTTGGTGTAGTGCACACCAACGCCGATGATCCTACGAATCCTGCCGCCAAGCTTCCTCCAGAGCCTGGAGATCACCTCGTTGGCCTTGTCTGGTTCGCTGGTGCAGACGATCTCCAGCGTCTCCTTGCCGTGGAGCTCAATCCCTTTGAGCGTTCTGGTGTAGTCGCGCTTCTCGCCGGGGACGTTAATGTCGACGAGGTTGCTCCTCTTGTCCGACGTCTCGGCATGATGACGCTTGGCGGACGGTTCCTCCGCCATGGCCTTCCTTCGGCGACTGTGGGCTTTGGAGAGAGATGCTGGAGGTTTGTGTGCAGTGGAAATGGAAGCGACAATGGTGGTTTGTGGGAACGAGGGAGAGATGGAAGACAATGGGGTATTTTTTCAGTGCGCCGACGGTGGTGTGTGGGAGGCGGTTCGTCGGGGGAGTGTGTGTAGTGGTCGTGGGGGTCGCCGTTTGCACTTCGTCGTGGCAACCGCCCAGTGGGTGGCGTGGGTGGTGGCGTGGAAGAACTAACCGTCCAAGTTAAATTGTTTTTACTGTTGAACTGACTAGTCTTGTCAAGCTGTACTTATGACCCGCAAAACCCCACTTGCACGTCTATGCGGTGGTGATGATGGCATTTTACTGTGGCACCGATTCATATAGTCAAGCTGTACTTATCAGCTGCTTATCCCACTTGCACGTGTCAGCGTCGGTGTTGGTGGAGGTCTGAACTCCTCTACTGTCGTACTCGGACTGGTGATTGAAGTGTAATTGAACGTACCAAATACCAGCGATACTATGTGTGGTGCTAATGTTTTTTAAAACAATTTTCGTACTTTTTAAAGGATTTTTTATATCAAGATAACCTGTGAGTATTTTTTACAGATAAATTAGATTTTCAGCAGTACAGGATGTATTATATTCGCATTTTGCTTGAGGTAATTATTTTTATGTACTGATGGTCTTTCTGAATTGGGACTGGTAGGAGCAGGCATAGCTTTGTTTTTTCAAAACGATTTTTTTTCAGTCGTTCACTGGTGTGTTTGTTATTACTATGCCTTTTGTACTGCCGACTGAGAGTTATTAGTACTGATGTAATACAAGAGTTTAAATTTTTCCTTGACATTTTTTTTGCTGAGTTACTGGTTGACAGTAGCGTTTTGCGTCAGATATATCAAGATAAGTTTTTTCAATTTTATTTTTGACTGCATTCAAAAGGATTATCAAATGGTTTAAATAATAGTGTCACTGCTTCAGTGGGCACAAATCAGAAATTATGTCAGTACTGATGTGTACTCTGCCTTGTACTGACGACGGAGAGTTATCAGTACTGATATGCTACAAGAAAATTTTCCTTGACATATTTTTTTCCTGAGTTACTGGTTCACAGTAGCCTTTTGCGTCGGATATATCCAGATAAGTTTTTTCAAACGTATTTTGTGACTGCATTCAAAATGATTATCAAATGGTTTACATAATAATGTCACTGCTCTAGCGGGCACAAATCAGAAACTAAAAAATAACTTTAGTTCTGATCGAGAAATTGACGATAAAGCTAAATAAGTTTTGGTAAACGACAGTGTTTTGTGAAATGCTTCCTCATTGTGTGCTGATTCAACTAAGACTACAAGGTTATTTTTAGTTGACGCAGCAGGATAACCACTATGTATTGTTTAGTCTTGAGCTTCTCCTAACTGTCCCTGAATGTTGTGCCTTGCCGGCGCTCTTTCCAGGTTGAGCCTTGGCAGCTTCATCGCCAGTTTCAGTTTTCTCGCCCCCGACACTGTCATCTTCATTGTCTTCGTCTGATTGGCCATCATTCTCATCAAACTCTTCTTCTTCATTGTCTTCATTTGATTGCTTGGAAATCTGTACCTTGCCATGTTTATGTTCAGCTCCACTGACCTCCTTGCCCACTTTGCACGTGCGGGCATTATGTCCGTCAGTTCCGCCACACTTGCGGCAAGTGTAGCTGTTACATGTGTTGTCTCCATTGGTAGAAAGCTGGGTGGCTCCAATTTGCTTATTCTTGTTGACAGTGGCATCTGTGCGGAGTGGGCATGTGCGGTAGTTATGGTTGCTCACGACGTTGCAGAATCCGCATGCCCTTACCCTGAGGGGTTTGCCGTCCGGGCCAAATTCCACGTGCTTGATGGGGCGTGGTGGCTTTTTGGCTGTTGCTTTCGCAGCTTTCGCTGCTTGCGTCTTGCTCTTCCTCCCCTTTGTGTTTGAGAATATTGGGGGTTTAATCACCCTTTCCTGCTACTGCTGGTAGGATGTGCTATTGTCATGTCGTTCGCCTACAGCACCATCAAGCTCATGATCTCGCATGTGAGTTTGTCGGTGCTCTTGAGTGTGCACACGGGCAAGCTCCGATTGCTGCTGCTCCTGTTCCTCGTTCTCAAACGGGTCAATAGCTCCCATATGGTTCATCTCAGACAACATTGTAGCAATATCCTGCTCAATGGCTTTATTGTCCGCGACACCTCCATTTTCAGCAGAATGCATGGCATCGAGTTCTTGTTCAAGTTTGTCCATGACGACCCGCGTCCTTGCCATTTGCTCTTGGCTTCTCAAGCTTTTTCTGTGCACCCTCATGTTCAACGTCAGCAGTGAGCTTTCAATGTAGTATTGGGATGCCTTGTTTGACGCTACTGTCCTCAAGTCATTTCTGTCAAATGTTGGCTGGATGTTCGGGCGTTTGGTGTATCTCCTGAGTATGTATTTCTCTGGAACGCTTTCAGCCTTAATTGTCTGCATCATGCACAGGACATGCATGCAGAAAAGACCTGTATTTGTTTTTGGAAGAGGTGCATGTTTTTTGTCATTTCATTCGAACAAAAACTTTGCAAAAAAAGTAGTACGGTATGTAACATCTTTTTCGTAGTCCTCACCCGTGTGGTCCCATAGCCTGCACTCGCACTCATATGTTTCTCCCACGGGGTCTGCAACCACCTGGAACGCGTGCTGAGCCCACACAGACAGTTTTTGCAGGTGGTTGTAGTGCACTAGGTACTTTGTGGGCTCTTCCGTCTCTGTCGCCGTGAAGAGAGTGCTCAGTTTTAGCCTATCTCTGATCTCGCTGTACACAGCTCGCGTGTACAGCTTTGCCATCTGGGTGTCAAACCCATAGAAGGTTAGCGTGTTTTGTTCCTTCTGTAGATGCAAGAATGATGACCAAATTGTTAGTTTTCTCACAGGAAAAACTTCTAATAAAGTTTTTACTTTAGTAAGCATGTAATTTTTTGTCTTACGACAAGTGATAGAGCTAAACCCGGTTACCCATTGTCTCCTGGTTCTCTGTCTGCCTCCTGGTTTTGACGTAGGAGTTTACCTGGCTGACAAACCGGTGTAGGTTATGTCTCTCATTTACGTAGTTCTTCTCGAGCACATAGTTCATGCTCTCACTTCGCTGTGTGGATGTCATTTTGGCGCAGAAAATTTCTTTGAAGTAGGCTGATATCCATTTCTCACGCTCGTTCCACATGCCCACCATTGTGGCATCATCGTGGAGGTTGTACTTATCCATGAGTCTTTTCCAGGCATCCTCAAACTCAGTTGGCATGAGGGGCCAGTTGAGAATTGATGTGAATTCATCCTTAAGGTCCTCGTGCAGGAAATACAGGTACACGAGGTGTTCCCTGTACTTCTTCATAATGTGCCAGCGGCATAGCTTATGTACTGTGTTCTTGAAAACATCTGCGATCACCAAAGCCATTGCCTGGCACTGGTCTGGTAATGAGAAAATAGACTCGGAGTGGTCAGCAGATGGTTGTGCATATATACCAATACAACTGACACAACATTTTTACTGTGTTATTTTCCTTTTCTTTTTTGGTAGGGGTGGTGGTTGGGAGTGGTTTTAGCGGGTGTACCTGTGAGAATGCATGTAGGAGCCTTCCTTCTCATGCACCTTAAAAATGTCCTGAATAGCCACTTGAATGAATCTGCATCCTCATCTCTTATCAGGGCAAAACCAAAGAATGTAGTCTGTAAGTGGTTGTTAGTTCCGACAAACACCCCAAGTGGCATATGGTACTTGTTGGTCTTGTATGTTGTGTCAAACATTACGCAGTCCCCGAAGTCCTGATACGCTCCTCGGCAGCTTGCGTTCGCCTAGAATATGTTCTTAACTCTGTCGGACTCATCAAGTTGCATGTCACAGAAGAATTCCCTGTTTATAGCTTTCATCTCCCTAAAGAAGTTGACAGTCTTTAGGACATCATCCACATCATCAATCCTTGAATTCTTTGCTTTCATGCATATAAAAAGTTCATTGAAAAATGCATGTTGAACTGGCGTCAGGTCATGCGTTGCTTGATATGTTTGTACTGACAGAGGAAAAAAGACGTAGGCGGTTTATGGGAGGAGAACAAGTTTGTACTTACAGGTTAGTCAGGTCTTTGGCATTCATTTTGAGGAAGTAGCTACCAGGGTCATCACCGCCCAGAATGCTCATGATTTGCGCGTGTTCAATTCCTTTGAACTGCAGGTCCTTGACGTATTCCAAGATTGTTTTGTCAAAGTTTTTGTGGGAGTGCAAGAAGACAAGCATTTCTGCGGTGAGCTGTATCCTATGGTTGTGTTCCCAGACTATCTCTTTTACGACAAATGTTCCATCCTTTTCCTTCTTCAGCCTCATTTTAGCCCCGCAGTTAGTTCTGGCTGTCGTCTTGTTACGTTGTCTATTTGCTTCAGACACCTTTGATTCATAAACTCCATGGCACCTGCAATAAAGGTAGGCTCTGGTCTTAAACTTGGGGCCTTCCCTGACAGTAAAACCAGCATGCTTCACATATACGTTGTAGAAGTTCTTAGTTTCTTCGAAAGTTTCAAACCTCATCTCTAGCCTTGGCAGAACATAAGCTTCAATGTCAGGTGGCTGCACACAACAGTGACAAAACAAAAATGTTAGATGGGGTGGTCACAGTACCATGGTATGGACTGTGCTTGTATTTTTTTCTATATGGATACTTACATGTGTATAGCTCTGCGCTGCCTCTGGTGTTTGTTGTTCTCCCTGATTTATGGGCGCCGGTGGTGTCATCCTTGGCACATGCAGCAATGCATCTCTTGGAGGGAGCAACGACGACGAAGATCTCCGTCTCTCGTTGTACGGACGTCTCTCCTCAGATTCATTGTGATGTTGCTCCTGTCTATATGGCTCATATCTTGTACTTTTGAACCTGCTAGAGTGGCCAAAATTTCTGTCTTTTTGCCCTAGTCTTCCCGTCGCAACTGCTTTTGCAGCACGGATGATTGATGTTGACGGAGCGACTGGTGGAAGCCTTCTTGTCCTTGGCTTTTTGCATGCGCTGGGGAAGGAAAACATTTGTTGTTGGTGATATTGTTGGCCTAGTTGCAACCCAGTAGCGGCAAAGCTTGCATTCCCAGACATTGATGTTTGCTGTATAGAAGGACCTGTCCGTGCTTCTGATGATTGCGGTGTATCTTCAAATCTGCCTGTACTGTTGAAATATCCAGGCGGTATTTCTGGTGTTACCCAACCAGGTGGTGCCCCATATCTGTTTTGCTCAAGAAATGCTTGCTGCATGCGCCTCCTTGCATGCTTCTGCAAACAACATTCAAAAGTTTTTGGGATTAATCTAGTTTCATTTTCAGTCGAACTGATGAACGTTCATGTTCAAACACGGATGTACTGATGTACTGTTTTTAGCACTATTTTGTAAATTGGACATTGAACTCATGCATGACTTCTCCTTTGTTCTTCTGTAACTTATGCAACTACAATAGAAGTACTCCTAGTTTATGTATCATTGAACTTACTGTGTAACTGTGGCACTCTCTCGTCACTATCTACCTGGACTGACGCATATGTGCTATTTTTTTAAACTTGAACCGAAGATAGCATATTAGATGCACTGAAAGTAACCTCGACATCCTAATCGTGCATCAATGCATATACATTACAAGTACTGCTAGCTTATGTATCACTGAACTTATTGTGTAGCAATTATATATTTTTTTGGTAACAGTTTTGTTACTCATTCGAACTGACGCAATTACATGACTTGTACTCTTAGGAATAACAACATACAACTCTCAGCGGTAGATGAACCTTGTCATTATACCTGGACTGACGCATATGTGTTATTTTTTTAATATGAACTAAAGATAGCATATTAGATGCACTGACAGTAACCTCGACATCCTAATCGTGCATCAAGTGGCAGGGGTGTCAATGAACTGATGCTAGTATTTGCAATGTACCATCGGGTTCTTCTGCATAGCAGGACTAACGAACTGATGGAGTGACACAAACGTGGGGAGCAGACATTACCTCCAGTGTACTGTCTTCTTCTTCTACCTCTCGTGGGCGTCTTGCTGGCATGTTCTTGTGAGGCGGCACCATTGACGCAGCACCTGCTTGTGGTGGACGTCTGGCGAAGAGGTTCGTAGAGAAAGCACCTTGCGGGGATAACTGCCCCGGAGAAGGAGACCCGGCGACGGAGGGAGGCAGGAGGCGAGGATGACGGCTCCGACGATGGATCCGGCGATGGAGGGAGGCAGGAGGCGGGGATCACGACCCTGTCGATGGATCCTGTGGCGGAGCGAGACAGGAGGCGGGGATGATGACCCCGACGATGGATCCGGCGACAGAAGGAACGAGGAGGCGGCGGCGGATCCGTCGCCGGCCAATCACGGCGCTGCGGGCTCCCTCGCTCCGGCTGCTGCCGTCGCTCGCTCGCCCGCGACGGCTGCCTCCGGCGGTAGGAAGCGAGTCGGATTAGGGCTGGGTCGGCCGTGGATGCGTCGCGCCTTATAGGGGGTGAGGGTAACAGAATAATATTCTGTTACCGGTAACAGAATAGTCCAGCCCTATATATATATATGTTTATTCATGACATCCAGCACCCGTACACTCTGGTACAGCCAATACGCTAGGGGCTTAAGCATACCCCATAATACGGCGTGGGAAGTCCGAACACTTTTGACAGTGCGGCACCCCGAACTTATAGCACTATATGCATCAGCTCCGAATCATGTCTTGGGTCAATAGTTGGGTTTGCCCGGCTCCCATGTTTTGGTACCTTACGTTTCGCTATATCGGCTAAGGTAGCACTGGGAGAACTACTGCGATTGTGCCCCGGTTCTGCTGGGCTAAGCACCTCAGTTGAGAAAGCTTAAACTGACTGTCATGATAAGGCAAGAGAGTGGTTGCTGTTCGAGAGGTTTCGAGTCCCTAAAGACTTGTGCCGCTTAGAGCGAGGAGTCGGCTTTGTCAGGCTTAAGGCATGTATAGCGCCCCAAATTCGGCCTTCTGAATACTAGGGGCTTCGCCAAAATTTAAAATTATAGAATTCTATGGCTAAGTGAGAGTGATAAAGCATTATAGTCCGATTGCCTTGTTCGTTGTGCTAAGCACTTCCCTCGAAGGACCCAAAAATGGGAACAAGAGTGCTCAGGTTTATCCCGAACACCCCAGCACTCGTGGCATAGGGGGAGAAGCCGACGACTAGTCATCTCTCAGATTTGATAAACAGCCGAACAGAAAGTAATATTTTAAATTCAAACAAGCGTTGCATAACGCATATGAACAAGTTTTCATAATACAGGATCACACGAGCAAGTTCACTCAAATATTAAATCTTTTGCACACTCGTCCGCTACAAGACAGGCACCCTTCAGGACACCCTCATAATACATCTCGGGGTGGCGATGCTCCTTGCCCTGCGGCGGCCCCTCCTTCACCAGCTTCACGGCGTCCACCATGGCCCAGTGCACCTTCGCGCGGGCGAAAGCCCGCGTGCACCTTCGATGCAGACGAACCGCTTGATGACTTCCAGCCATGGGCAGGCATCCACAAGCCGCCTCACCAAGCCGAAGTAGCTGTTGGGAAGGGCGTTGCCAGGCCACATCCGGACTATAAAGCCCTTCATGGCCTGTTCGGCCGCCTTGTGTAGCTCGACCAGTTGCTTCAGCTGGTCGCTCATAGGCATCGGGTGTTCGGTCCTAGTATACTGAGACCAGAACAGCTTCTCCGTCGAGCTTCCCTCCTCGGCCTGGTAAAACTTTGCGGCATCTGACACGCTGCGGGGCAAATCTGCGAATGCTCCTGGAGAGCTCCGGACTCGGGTAAGTAACAAGTAATTTACTTTCACATGCTTGCTTTGCATATTGAATGCCTTACCCACCGCTATCTTCCTCATCGCCTCAATCTCCTAGAGGGCCTTTTGGGCTTCAGCCTTGGCATTCTTTACACTGTCAAGGGCCACGGCAAGCTCAGACTCTCGTGTCTTCAAGTCAAGCTCCAACACCTCGTGCTTCGTCATGAGAGCTTGGAGGTCTTGCTGCACCTCGCCCACCCGCGCCTCTTGCTTTTCCCGCTCGGTGCGCCCCTGGGCCGCTTTGTTTTCGGCCTCGGACAATGCTTGCTTCAGGGTCGCCACTTCGGTCATGGCCCCTGGCAAATTCATGATGATCTTGTCATTTTGCAATCGCATCTTTTTTGTATATATATATATATATATAGACAAGGTATTACTTACCTTTGTTCTCCGCAAGCTGCCTCTTGGCAAGGCCGAGCTCTTTCTCAGACCCCTCGAGGTCCTGCTTCAGTGCGGCGACCTCCGCAGTCAGTGCGGCAGAGGTCAGCAGCGAAGCCTGCTTACGCATATAGACATACTTATATTAGACTCCTGCAGATATTATTTGATCCTCTATTCGGCTTTTCTTTGTGAACACCAAACAGAGCATCAGGGGCTATTGTCTATGCGGCAGTATTTTTCCTATATTTTAATACTTACCTCAAAACCTGTTAGAAGGCTGGCACAGGCTTCAGTCAGTACGCTCTTGGCGGACTAAACCTTCTTGATCACCGCACTCATAATAGTGCGGTGCTCTTCATCGATGGAAGCGCCGCGAAGCGCTCCCAGCAGGTTGTCCGGCGCCTCTGGATGGACAGAGTTCACCGGCACGGGCGTCTTGCCCCTTTGGGAAGGGAGCCGCCTGCCCGAGTCCGGAACCATTGGAGGTTCCGGCGCGGTGTTCGGCTGTGAGCCGAACTTGGAGCCCCCGGGAGCCTTGCTCCCTTTGCTCCTGGAGTTCGGAAGGTCGCCTTGAGGCGCCTCCGGGACTGTCTCCCCCCGGCTCGGCGCCCCTTGAGACAATACATCAGCATTGTCCGTAGGGCAGGGGAGGAGGCGGTCGAAAGTGGATCGCTATCCATATCCAACGAGTCCAAGGAACCGTTCGACGAAGATACGTCGATACGGGCTTGGGGCGGTCTGCATAATCATATTCGGCGTTAGGAAAAGCAGTGCGACAACGGTATGCCATAAGGTACTCTGGTATCCGAATACTTACGACTTCGCCAGGTGCTTGGCCCTGAGCAGCCACTCGTCTTCGCCTTCGGCGGCGGTGGTGGAGCAGTCCGGAAGAAGAGTCCTTCCCTTCTTGGACCCTTCGGCCTCCCGGTTGGGGCGGCCTTCCTTTTCTTGTCTCCCCGGCTGGAGGGGGAGCATCTTCATCTTCCTCCTCGTCTTCATGGGAGGAGTGCGCCGCGGAGTTATTGGACGATGAGTCCGATACCACCTGGCGCCAGGAACTCTTTCAGGTTCCCTTGGCCTTCTTCTTGGTCTTCTCTGGCACCTTATAAGGATCCGGAGTCAGCATCTCCGTCAGGAGAGCGTCCGCGGTGTCTTTGGGCAGGGGGGCCGGACAGTCGATCTGCTCCGATGCCTCCACCCATTCCTGTTAAAGGCATGAGAGCTCAAACCCCGCACATGGTTAAGCTATGGGAAATAAATATCCTACCAAATGTACATAACTTACCGGATTCGCAGGGCGCTTCGCGCTTAGCCCGCGGTCCTCGGTGAGAGAGGAAGGGACCTCTGCGCCCTTGAACAGCACCCTCCAGACGTCTTTGTGCGTCGTGTCGAAGAGCTCGCTTAGAGTCTGGTGCCGGGCCGGGTCGAACTCCCATAAGTTGAAATCCTGTTGCTGACACGGGAGGATCCGGCGGAAGAGCATGACTTGGACTATGTTGACAAGCTTAAGTTTCTTGCTTGTCATATTCCGGATACATTTCTGGAGTCCGTCCAGCTCCACTGATGAACCCCAGTACAGGCCCTTCTCCTTCCAGGAAGTGAGCCGCGTGGGAATTCCGGATCGAAACTCGGGGGCCGCCACCCAGTTGGTGTCGCGTGGCTCGGTGATGTAGAACCACCCCGATTGCCACCCCTCTATGGTCTCCACGAAGGAGCCCTCGAGCCATGTAATGTTGGGCATCTTGCCCACCATGGCTCCACCGCATTCCGCTTGTTGGCCGCCCACCACCTTCGGCTTGATATTGAAGGTCTTCAGCCATAGGCCGACGTGGGGCTGGACGCGGAGGAAAGCCTCGCACACGACGATAAACGCCGAGATGTTGAGGATAAAGTTCGGGGCCAGATCATGAAAGTCCAGCCCATAATAGAACATGAGGCCGCGGACAAATGGATAGAGGGGAAACCCCAGTCCGCGGACGAAGTGGGGGAGGAAGACCACCCTCTCGTGAGGTTCTGGGGTAGGGGTGACCTGCCCCGCGGCTGGCAGCCGGTGCGCGATATCCGCAGCTAAGTATCCGGCTCCGTGTAACTTTTTGATGTGCCCCTCCATGACAGAGGAGGCCATCCACTTGCCTCCCGCTCCGTACATGTTTTGGAGAGAGTTGAGGAGGAAGATGCGGACTTGGGCGCTGGAGCTCGAGTGCGCGAGAATGGATGAGCAAGGAGGAAGAAGGCATGGGTAGGAAAAGGTGAGATCTTATCCCTTTATAAGGGCGGACTAAACTATGCGCCCCCACTAGCCTGGTAAAACTCGCTTATCCACCAAGCGCCGTGATTGATGGCGCGGTTGGGTTACCCACGTCCGTATTGATGAGAATCCCGTAATAAGGGGAACACAATCTCTCCTTTGACAAGACGTGTCAAGAAACTGCCTCGCGTTATGTGCGGGGCTGGTTAAAGAAAAACGGTTCGAATAATTACCGGGCCATGGCATGATGTCATGCTGCCAAAACGTGTCAGCAGATTGGATTTGTGGAAATATTGTCTCTCTACGGTGGTATGTGGAACTTATTTTGCAGGGTCGGACACTATCCTTGTATTCAAACTCTTCTGTGGTGTATTCGGAGGAGGAAACCGCCTTGCAATGCCGAAGACAACACTGCACGCCGAACTCATCGTCATTGAAGCCTGGTTCAGGGGCTACTGAGGGAGACCTGGATTAGGGGGTCTCCGGACAGCCGGACTATATCCTTTGGCTGGACTGTCGGACTATGAAGTACAAGATTGAAGACTTCGTCCCGTGTCCGGATGGGACTCTACTTGGCGTGGAAGGCAAGCTAGGCAATACGGATATGTATATCTCCTCCTTTGTAACCGACCTTGTGTAACCCTAGCCCCCTCCAGTGTCTATATAAACCAGAGGGGTTTAGTCCGTAGGACAAGACATACAATCAGACCATAGGCTAGCTTCTAGGGTTTAGCCTCTCCGATCTCGTGGTAGATCAACTCTTGTACTACTCATATTATCAAGAATAATCAAGCAGGACGTAGGGTTTTACCTCCATCAAGAGGGCCCGAACCTGGGTAAAACATCGTGTCCCCTGCCTCCTGTTACCATCCGCCTTAGACACACAGTTCAGGACCCCCTACCCGAGATCCGCCGGTTTTGACACCGACAATGGTGTTGCTAAGTTTGCTTCATTTAATTAGCTATAGACTCAAAATTGTCTTTTCACCTAGGTACACGCGCTTAGCACCATTTCTTCCTTGGGTCACCAAACTAGTCTCTCACTTCTTGATTAACTTGCCACATCAGACTTTATGCCTATGTGGCAAGCTCAAGCACCTGTAGGAGCAAGTAAAAGTAAGTACAATAGTGCGCTTTACATGGCATTTTTGCATATGTGGAGGAAAGAGAGGCAAGGAAAAAGTGGAGAAGTGGGCTCTCATGCAAGAGCCAGCCTCTACTACATGGTGGAGCATTGGGAGAGGCACCTGTATGGAGGTGGTCAGGAATCGGGAGACTCACGCCGGTCGTAGCGCCACAGTTAAAATGATAATGGAAAGTCAAATCACGGGGCCCCACCTGTCCAGCAGTAACTCGCTGTCAAATCACATAGCCCTACGTTTGCATCAGCCTACTCCCTCGTCTTATCACGCCTCTGTCGAACTGACTAGGCGGAACTGCCCCAGCGCCTACCGCGCAGGAAAAGCCCTGCCCTCGACTTTTAAATAGTATACAGTATATTAATTTTGTATCCATGTATTCCGCCCACGCCATGGAGCAAAGCGTCTAGAAAATGGCGGTACACATGTACGGAGTATACAACACGCCCGTCGCGTTCGCGTCGCACCCCAGACGGTCGGACGGTCTGGCACGCTGCTCTCCGAATGGAACGCGCATCATATTGTGTTTGCACACACATGTGGGACGGAAATTGAGAACCGACCATAGGCACACTCCCCGGCCCCACAAGTCGGGTGACTTAATAGAAGAGGGAGACGAGCAATAGTACTAGAGAAGTGTTGTACTATGTTGGTGCCTGGACGATCCCTGCAAGACATAGAAGATCAGTTCGTCCATGCATGTGACCAGACTGCAGCAGACATGCCTGGATTGGCTATCGTCTACATATCGTGCAGGCTGTGTTGTACATGGCTGTAGTTCTAGTGTGAAATCTAAAAAAGGTTTCTTGTCATCTCGCAAAATTAGGTGTCACGTGCTTCGGATCACCGCGAGGGTTAAACAGCGGCAACTGAGTTGGGCTAGTCATTGGGGGCACATGCACGAACAGTGACTACTTGGCTGCCATCTAGGTCAAGCCGGATATGTTAATTAGGAAATCTATCGACGGACCCCTTTTCTACGAGTTTATCTTTAATTTGAGCTTTGTTCCTCGTCTAGTTTGTCCGTTGGGATTCATGTTGTCTCCTTTGGGCAGTGAGGTTATGATTTCTTGTCATGTGGCATTTTTTTGTGTTATATGTTATAATCCGGCGCTTCAAATCAAAATGACGACAACTGTGCCTCTGGGCCACGTGCATGAAGACTTCTCAACAGTCATTGACGAGGTCAAGCCGGCTCCGGTAGACAAAAGAAAACTAGTACTACTCCACTATATAGGAAGGAGTCTCCGCGCTTGCTTGCTAGTGTTGCTCTCTTCACACTGTCTCGACCTCTCCAGATCTAAACACGACAGCGGTGGCCACTCTCTCTCTCTCTCTCTCTCTCTCTCTCTGCTCACCGCTGGTCACAGATCCAGCCGGATCCTCTCCGCCGGGGAAGGTGAGAAGGTGCAATGTTCACGCGGTCATCCTCGGCGACATCTCTTACCCACTGCTGGGCACGTCCCGATCAGCCTGCCTTGCCGTTCTCTCCCAAGTACCGCTGGCGAGGGAGGGCCTCTGACCCCTTCTTCCTCGCTGCCGTAGTGTGGGCAGATCCGGCCTCCCGCCGCCCACCTAGCGACATCCCGGCGACCATCGGGTATAACTTCCTTTGAAACCGGCCTTGCTCTACTTCCCGAGCTCCTGACGTCACTGCATTTGTATCTTTTACTATTTCTCAGGCCCCCTCGTAGATAGGATCGATCGGCTGTTCAAAAACCACCTAATTTTTTTACATTTAAGAGGGAAAACTAGTTCATGCACTCGAATCTAGTACTACTTGGTTCAAACAAGGAAGAAAGGGGTGGGGGTGGGGGAGGATTTGTTACCTAAATCTAGGACTTGGTCGAAAGAGGAAATAATGGGGGCGAAAAGTAGCAGAGACTGGCTATCCAACTGGTCTCTAGGTCTAATAGGAAATAAAGGGAAACGCAGAACAAACTCAATATAAACCCGATCTATTGGTTGAAAAAGGAAAGAAAGTGGGGACTGGGGGACAAGTCAACAGAGTAAGTCCATCACTAGATTTGCTAGCCTCACACGGTATAAGGTGGCTATACCGAACAAAAATGGGACCAACCCAGATATCCTGTTATGATGTTTGTTGCCCCGAGCCACTCTTATGTAATGCCACTGGTAAAATGTAGCAGTCGCACTGTTAAAAGTAAGGACACGTTAAACCAATGTTGTTTTCAATGTAATGCCTCCAGTAATATGAATCAATGGCACTTCTTTACATGTCCTGCTAAAATTTCCCATTAAGATAAGTTGGTTCTTTTCGTTAGAAATGCAACTATCCTGGTTCGCCTACTCTCCCGTGCCCAAAGTAATGTCGTATTTAACGATTGTCATAGTTAATCCTAATTCCCACACTAATATCTAGCAATGTCAGTGCTTTAGAAATTGCTACTGTCCTTGTAGGATTTCCATTCAGATAAGGAACATGCTTCTTTTCATTTGATGCATGTTTCACCACTTGTTAGTCACCCTTCTTTCCACCTTTTTTGTGCAAACAGAGATATACATTTCACGCTCGATCTTAGTTGAACTGCACAAATGATATCCAAATTATAGTTGAGCATTCCAGGAGCTTCACAACCAACCTTGATGTTGCTCAATTTTATTGCAACTAATGAAGAAGAAGCTCTGTGGGTTTCGTTTTCTGATGGAAATGGAACCGGGGCTGGAGCCCTTTTCTTAAAAAAATTGAAGAAGCTGCTAGCTCACGGGACATTGCTTCATTTAGGTGAACTACACCAAAAGGTCCCATGAATTGAATCATCCATGTTGGTGACTGAAAGAGCCAGCTTCAGCATCCCAGTCTAAGCACCCCCGTCCTCCATCCTTGCGACGCATGGTACACCTCGTTTGCCACCTGCTCGACCCTAGTGTCACTGATAAAATGAAGTAATAATACAGTTAAAATAGAGTGAGTGTCATCTGTATCATTTCATTTCCAATGTAGATAAAGAAAGTGCTTCTCTTTGTTAATGTATGTTTCATCAACTAGTCCCATTGTTAATGTTTAAGCGTTTCTGCAAACTAGGGTGCTTAATTTTAGTTGATATGTACAAAAATAGAGATTTGAATGTCTCAAGGCGCCTCCTTGTACTACCGTTGTACACTGATGTTCATCACTGGCAGAAGGTGTATCTGGGAGACTTGGGACGATGTCCAGTATGAGGCGTACTGTATGAGGCGTCGCAGGGCCCATCTCGCCCTCGCAGCATGGCATACTATGATACTATCGCAATATTTTCTTCTATTTATTTTGTGTGTTTCATCAACTAGTGCCACTATAATGTAATCATGCTTTTTCATTATCTATGCAAACAGGGTTATTCAGCTGCATTTGGTGGAACTGCACAAATGTATGTATGGAACCGGCATATATGCAGAGTGCGAGGTGTGCCAAGTGAAAAATTACCGACACCAACCATGCTGCATGCACGCATTGGCATCCACCACCACCAGTGGGATGTGTGGCGCTCTCTATGGATGGATCTTTCTCGGCAGCAAATCATCTAACCAAATACTAGTAGCTTATATTGGCAGTTTTCTAGGGAGTACTCTTTTTTGAAAGAAGCACCAATCTATTTTTCTTTATTTGTACGCTGTGTCACAACTTTGACCCAAAGGTCCAGAGCTATTTTAGGGTGATTGGCGTAGTACTAGGAGACTGATTGTAAGCATGATTTTCATTAGCTATCACACTGATTGTAAGCATGAGCAGGTGGAAGATTAGGTTACTGCGAGGCTTACCTTAACCCTACCGCCGACGTTGAAACGAGGCGAGCGTCGAGGGAACCATGGAGAACGGCGGGGAAGTGACGTCGCGCCATCCGGCCTCCTCTTGCGATGGGAGAACGAATACTCCTGTGGCTCCAGCTGGCTCTGCACCCTCACGAACGGCACACCATACTCGATCGATTCGTTATCCTCTGGGTGCTCGACCTTCGACCCATACGCCCACCACCTCCGCCTAACTGTCGCCTCGGAGAGGGGATACTTGATGAACTCGGAGGACTGCGGCGTGACTGCCGCCGAGGAGTACATGTACATCGCCGCCCTCATCACCGTCGTCTCGCTCTTTCGCATACATTTCCACATGGCCCGCACTGTCCTCGAAATCTCCCACTCATTGTCAAACCAACTAAGGATCTCCTTCAACCTGGCTAACTTTGCCTGGTCGCCTCCGGCGATCTGCCTGATTCGCTACTGCATCCTCTCCATAGATGTCCTCCTGAGTGGACCGGTGCTAGCTTTGGAAGATGAGAGGAGAGACGGTGGTCTTGCAATAGAGAAGAGGGAGAGGCGAGACTGTGGTTTTGGAATGGATATGATGAAGAGGAGAGGAGGTGGTTTTGCAATGGAGAAGATCAGAAGATGGAGAGGCGAGACGGTGGTTTTGGAATGGAGATGATGGAGAGGAGAGGATGTGGTTTTGCAATGGAGAAGATCAGAAGAGGGAGAGGCGAGACGATGGTTTTGGAATGGAGATGATGGAGAGGAGAGGAGGTGGTTTTGCAATGGAGAAGAGGGAGAGGAGCGTGCGGCAGCGATTTAGGATTGGACGAGAGGGCCAGTGCGCTGTGACTGGATCAAAATCAAAATCAATTTACCCTTCAATTAAGAAAGCGACCCCACATTAACTAGTCTCCCTTTTATTCTGGGTCATAATTGACCATGATTTTCGCACATAAAATATATGTTATACTTTGCAAAAATAATATAATTTGAAAGTACATTCAGATATGAACCAAACGATACAATTTTTGGTGACATGCATTCACATTTTGCTTGTCAAATACAGTACGTGGTCAAACTTTGACCCAAAATACGCAAAACAACAAAAAAATACTTCCAAGACCAGCGCCGCTCTTCCGCTCTTCTCCTCTTAAACCACCGCTGCTCCTCTCCTGTTCCAATCTAAATGCAGCGCCGCTCCTCTCCTCTTCCATTTCAACCACCGCCCCTCCTCTCCTGTTCTAGTCCAAAACCAGCGTTGCTCCTCTCCTATTCTAATCCAAAACCAGCGCTGCTCCTCTCCTCTTCCATTCAAAAACCACCGCCGGCGAGTGAAGGTGCTGTGGAGAAGTAGATCGATGGAGGAGTACAACCGATACGTGAGGATCACAGACGGCGACCCTGTGAAGCTAGCTAGGATGTTGGAGATACAATCTTGGTTTGACAACAAGGACAAACTAGCGGCGACGGCGACATCAATGGCCAAATATCTGCAACAGCGCGAAAAGGCGGCGATACTCCCGGAGGGAGTCACGCCGGAGTACATAGAGCTGCTCCTCTGGGCCATGGAGCAAACAGATTCACCGAATCCGATCGTGAGGGAGCGGTGGTGGGAGTATCGATCCCAGATGGAGCATCCACCAGAGATTGAAGGATCGAGCATCTACAGGGTGCCGTTTGTGAGGGTGTCCTGCCAGAGCGAGCCGGTGGAGTCTTCGTCGACCGAACCCAACTGCAAGAGGAGAAAAGCAGTTGGCCCGATGACGCTTCCCCGCCATCGTCTCCCTCGCCGTTCACTTCGTCTCACGGGGTGGCTGTCTGCCGCCGAGGAATAGGAGGGGGCTACCCCCCAGCCCAATAGTCGGGCAGGTTGTGAACTGTCAGGAAGAGCTTACGGTTGTCAGTATTTGCAGGTTGTGAATTGTGTTTTGTGTTGTGTATTTTGAGAGTACTTTCAGATATGAATGTCTTTTGAATTTCAGATTTGCAGTATTGAGCATATGAAGTATTTTATGAATTCTAGAGATCTATTTTTAGCACTTAAAAAATGTAGTTTCATAGGAGTATAAAAGTGCAGACAATGTGATTCTGAGAGAAGAAACTGCAAGTTTCAGTTTCAGATAAGAAACTGCAAGTTCAGTTTCAGATAAGAAACTGCAACTTTCAGAGGCAGAGCATTTATATTAACACGGCCTTTTCAAACAGGGTTAACATCATGTTGGAAGTTTTATTCATGCTCGAAAATGGAACTACCAGCCAGTTAACATCATTCTGATCAACATTCATGCATAGCACATCTTCATATGATGCACAGTCAAAATACCGACACAATGTCGAGTGTGCGAAACACAGAGAAAACGAGGGATGGAGTTTTGGCAAGTGTTGGACGTGGTTTTGGGCTAGCCCGTCTAGGCTTTCAATTTTAACATGCACAACCCACGACCTCGGATGGGAGGTCCATAGGCCTATTTGTATTTTCTTAGGGCCGTCATGTATCGACCGGCCTATGGACCTCCCATCCGAGGTTTTATTTTTGGCAGTCCAATTTATGTATTTTTTTGAAGAAAACACAGAGGTTTGTTCTATTTTTCTATATAAGAATAGGAACGCCAGGTCCAACTTATGTTTCCCTTCTAACTATATTATATATATTTAAATTATTTTATATGTTATTTTATATTATTTTTATTGTCATAATATATTTAACAGATACTTACATATGTAAGAAAACAATATCCCACATCTTATTAACTTATAAAAATAATTTCTTAACAAATAAAATCCTGGATTGTTTTGGCACGAAAATCCTAGTGATTGTGTACAAAAGCTTGGTAAGATTTAAGGACGAATGTAATAATATCACTTATTATTTAAATATATTTATAACAAAATGCTCAGCCCCTTTTTATTTTTTGATAACATTGCTGGCCCAACCCAACATTATAATTAGAATCAGCCCAACAAAATCATGTATTTCGAGAAAGTGCAAGTGGCCTGTAATTTTTTAGGAAATAAAATAAATGGGCCGCATGGACGCTACATTATTTGTTCACCCAGCCCAGCTAATGGCTGTAATTCAAAAAAAAGATCAAATTGACTGTAAATTCTACCGCGCAAAAAAAAGACTATGAATTCTGAAAAAATGGGTTGAATACGTGCCACATTTTTGGAGGCTGAAATGTGGGCCAATAGGTCGAAGCCAACACAAGTCGTTATCAATTTAGTCAACTCTGACCTGTTAGCCGTTGGATATACATCCAATGACCGGCATCCATCTTCAATCTCTCGTCTTCTTCCTCCAGCGCCGCCGGGACCACCTCCCGCCTCCTCCTGCTAGCAGCTCTGCTTAGCACGCTTCGCTATGAAGCGCTACTCCATCATTGGCCAGGCCATCCCTCCACCCCTCCACACCTCCTGTTCTTCTCCACCGACTGCCGAACCACACCGCACTAGAACCAGTTAACCCTCATACACCTCTCCGTCTGTGACTCTACTCCCGTGTCTTCCCATCTTCGACTCGTTGCTGTCTGGGGCCTCGCCGTCGTCCACCACCTTGGATGCGCTCGGCGCAGCGTGGTCAACATGGTCAACGAACGACACCATCAAAAGTAGACTGTGCATGGAGAGGCTGACAGCTGGGTCCATGGCCGCACACAAGGAAATGCCTCCTTATTACGCGCAGAATAATGATTCCTCCACTTGACATCTGGGACCCACCGGAAGGGCCTCTGTATTTCACGAAAATAACATGCCCCCCGCTGACATGTCGGACCCACAAGCTATCTTCGCACGCAAGGAAGTGCCTCCTTATTACGCACAAAAAAATCAATATTCCCCCTGCCAGCTGGAACCCAGCATAGTGGGAGGCTGACTTGTGGGCCTACCAAGTTGACAGGGATGGAGGGCTTTGTCAACTTAGTTAATATGAACGATTCTAGCTCCTGTTACCATACAATGTTCATCCAACGGCCGTAGTGCTTCTTCAACCTCTAGTCTTCTTGCTCCAGCTGCCCAAACCAGCGCCGGTCGTGCCGTGTGCTCCTGCCTCCCGTGGTCGGCTGTGATGCCGCGGAGGCCTCACCGCCCCCTACTACTCCCATCGCTGGCCAGACCATCCCTCTACTCACCGACACCCCCTGTTATTCTGCAGCGACAACAGCCTCACACCGCAGCCGAACCAGTGAACCCTCGTACTCCTCTTCGCGTGGGCATCCACTTCTGCATCTTCCCCGGCTCCGAGTCGTCCCCTTCCTAGTCACCGCCGTGGTGCTCTCGGCGCAGCATGGTCAACGTGGTCAAGGAACGACTTCCATCGGACGTGGACTGTATGTGGAGAGGCTGACAGCTGGGTCCATGGCCGTAGCAAGGAAGTGCCTCCTTATTACACGCAAAATAATGATTCCTCCACCTGACAGCGGGGAACCACCGGACAGGCCACCGTATTTCGCAAAAAAAAACGTTTCCCCCTGACTGCTGGGACCCACCAGCTACATCTTCGCACGCAAGGAAGTGCGTCCGGGCAAAAAAAAAACGATTCCCCCCTGACTGCTGGGACCCACCAGCTACATCTTCACACGCAAGGAAGTGCGTTCGGGCAAAAAAAAATGATTCGCCCCCCTGACTGCTGGGACCCACCAGCTACATCTTTGCACGCAAGGAAGTGCCTGAAAGTCGGGACCCACCTGGTCGAAGCGTACATAGCGTTGTCATTCTGGTCGCGAACGTGTACGTACATATATACTGGTGGATGTAGAGGCATGCATGTTTCATGGTAGAGGCGCGTACGTGTCTTAGTAGAGGCGCGCACGTAGCATGTACACGTACATACAACGGCCAGGGTGCAAGAAAGAAAATATGGCCACGTATGTGTACATACAGGCGGGGTCTCGTACGCCTACTCGCGCATACGTACGGCCAGGGCTCGTGTACATGGCTGGGTCGGAACGGAGAAATAGCGTCGTCGTCGTGTTCATGGGGAGGCAACGGAATGCGTCGTGTTCATGGGGAGGCAACGGAATGCGTTGTGTTCATCGGGAGGCAACAGAATGCGTGGGAGCCAACCGGCTGGGTCAGAACGAAATGCGTGGTCGTGTTCATCAGGAGGGCTTGGATGGAACATCCGATGGAAACGAGGCCTGGCGTACCGCACAATGGAGGAAACGGACCTCCTACGTTCGGAACAGGATCCTGTTGATCGGGAGGGGTGTGGCGTACCGCAAAACAGAGGAAACGGACCTCCTACGGTCGAAACGGGGGTCCTGTTGACCGGGAGGGGTGTGGCGTACCGCAAAACGGACGAAACGGACCTCCTATGGTCGAAACGGGGTCCTGTTGATCGAGAAGGGTGTGGCATACCGCAAAACGGACAAAACGGACCTCCTACGGTCGAAACGGGGGTCCTGTTCATCGGGAGGGGTGTGGCGTACCGCAAAACGGGACCCCACGGGATACTGTTCATCTCCACCATCGACCTCCTCCAGCCTCCACGGGCTACCGTCGACCTCCTCCAGCCTCCACGGGCTCCTGTTCATCCAGCCTCCACCGCGCGCTACTCCACTGGCTACCGTTCAGCCACCCCTCCACGGGCACCCCTCCACCGTCTACTGTTCATCCAGCCCTCCACACCACGGGGTCCTGTTCAACCACCCCTCCACGGGCACCCCTCCACCGTCTACTGTTCATCCAGCCCTCCACCACATCACGGGGTCCTGTTCATCCGAAGGCAACGCCACCGCTCACTGTTCATCCAACCCGCCCCCACCGCAATGCTCACTGTTCATCCAATCGATCGGCTTCAGTTAGCAGCAGTAGCAAAGGAATCGCTCGATCGGGTTGTTAATAGCCATCGATCGATCTCTCGGGTTCAGTAACGCATAGCCTGTAGTGCAATCGCCCGGGTTCAGTTAGAGCCCAACGCCTCGCTCGGGTTCAGTTAGAGCCAACGCCTCGCACACATGCGCGTATGTGTACGATAGAAATGCGCATCGCTCGGCCCCCGACCTCCCACCGTAACCGGGAACTCCCGAAATTTTCCTCCCCCTTGCTTCTACCATGGTTTTTCCGTCATGGGCGGCCCAAAGAATGTCATGCAGCTGCGTCTCCGGCCCTCCCAGGACGAAAAACCCATTTTCTGTCATGATTTTTTGTCATAGAAGTAGGAGCCCACCACATCTATGATGATACCGGGTTTGGTCACAATTATCGTCATAGAAGTGTCATATGTATGACAATTTTTTTTTCGTTTGGCCCAAAATGTCATAGATGTGTCTTTTTTTGTAGTGCAACGGGACCCACGAGGTGACGACAAGGACGGAGGGCGCGCCCTGGGGGGCCACCCTTGTGGTGGCCCTAGGACTCCCCTCCAGTATCTTTTTGCTCTAGTATTTTTTTATATTTTCCAAAAATATTCCCCATAAATTTTCAGCCCATTCCGAGAACTTTTATTTCTGCACAAAAACAACACCATGGTAGTTCTGTTGAAAACAACGTCAGTCCGGGTTAGTTTTAATCAAATCATACCAAAATCATATAGAATTGTTATAAATGTGGCATGAATACTTCATAAATTATAGATACATTGGAGACGTATCAGCATCCCCAAGCTTAATTCCTGCTCGTCCTCGAGTAGGTAAATGATGAAAGAAATAATTTATGAAGTGTGAATGCTATCCAGTGCACAAGTTTGATCAATGAAAGTTCCAAGCACTTTTTCTAGCATTATTCTTTATCATAAACAGTAGCTCATCTCATAAAACTTCTCATGATCAAGTAACAAGCTATTCACAAATTAAGATATAAACCATAAACTTTCTTGAAAACTAACAAACTATGTTCTCAGTCATCAAACAATTGCAATTCATCTAATTTTCAGGAAGGGTCTATGTAAGAGCTTTGATTTAGCAAATCCCACATACTCAACCATCATATAGTCTTCCACAATTGCTAACACTCGCGCGATATTTATGGGTACAAAGTTTCAATCGGACACAGAGAAAGATAGGGGGTTATAGTCTCGCCTCCCAACCTTTTACCTCAAGCGTAATGTCAACAATAATACTTTAAGAAAGCCTACATCCGAGTGGATATATATATCCGGATCACTCCAACACAAAGTGCTTGCCAAAGGAAAAAGTGTAAAAGGGAAAGGTGATGATCACCATGACTCTTGTATAAGGGTAGAAGATAATAGTAAAAGACAGGCCCTTCGTAGAGGGAAGCAGAGGTTGTCATGCGCTTTTATGGTTGGATGCACAAAATCTTAATGCAAAAGAACGTCACTTTACATTGCCGCTTGTGATAAAGACCTTTATTATGCAGTCCGTCACTTTTATTTCTTCCATATCACAAGTTCGTATAAAGATTATTTTCTTCACACTAATAGATCATACATATTTAGAGAGCATTTTTTATTGATTGCGCTGATGACAACTTACTTGAAGGATCTTACTCAATCCATAGGTAGGTATGGTGGACTCTCATGGCAAAACAGGCTAGCATGAGAGGGAAAGGCAAGCTCAACATATTGGCGGATCCATGACAATATAACTTCTATTCAGATATAAGAAAACATAACCCATTATGTTGTCTTCCTTGTTCAACATCAACATTTTAGCATGTCATATTTTAATGAGTGCTCATAATTACAAAAGATGTCCAAGATAGTATATTTATATGTGAAATCTTTCTTCCTTCAATATTCTTTCATGAATTGTTCAAGTGACCAGTACTATGTTTGCTAACTTCTAATAAATTTACCACCTATACTTATTATGTGTGAAGTCATTACTCCCCATGGTATAAGCATATGAAACATATATAAATTCAGATTTATTATATTCAATTCATTCAACCATTTACCCATAGGATATAAGTGAAGCACGTCAGTAAATGACAAACTACTCCAAAAACATAAGAGTGAAGAACAATGAGTAGTCAAGTAATTAACTAGCCATGGGAGGACTCTCTCTCATTCAAGATTTCAGATCCAAAGATTTTATTCAAACAGCAAGTAAAATGAAAATACGTTCCAAGCAAAACACATATCATGTGACGAATAAAAATATAGCTCCAAGTAATATATACCAATGGTTTTGAAGACGAAAAAGGGGACGCCTTCCGGAGAATCCCCAAGCTTAGGCGCTTGAGTCTTCCTTGAATATTACCTTGGGGTGCCTTGGGAATCCCCAAGCTTAGGGTCTTTCCACTCCTTATTCTCCTCGTTGAGGGAGTCCTGGACTAAGGGGTCCTCGGGCGTTCGGCCTGTTATCCTTTGGGCCGGACTGATGGGCTGTGAAGACATGAAGGCCGAAGACTGCACCGTGTCCGGATTGGACTCTACTTGGCGTGGAAGGCAAGCTTGGTGACCGAAGATTCCTTCTTATGTAACTGACTCCATGTAAACCCTAGATCCCCTCGGTGTCTATATAAACTGAAGGGGATAGTCCGGAAAGGACACGACATATACTCATTACCATACCCATATAGGCTAGACTTCTAGGGTTTAGCCATTACGATCTCGTGGTAGATCAACTCTTGTAATACTCATATTCATCAAGATCAATCAAGCAGGAAGTAGGGTATTACCTCCATAGAGAGGGCCTGAACCTGGGTAAACATCGTGCCCCCCGTCTCCTGTTACCATCGATCCTAGATGCACAGTTCGAGACCCTGTAAGTGCATCTAGTGCCACCCCTAGTTGGTTTTGGAGTATTGACGACAAACCTAGTTGAGGGACTAATGTATTTGTGAGAATTGCAGGATAACACAGGTAGAAGTCCCTCATTGATTCGGTTTTCCTACTAGAGATGACCCCTAAAAATGTATGAAGACATTGATGTCAAAGGTGGTATATGAAGATATTCACATTGAAGACTATGACAAGAGAAGACATCGCATGAAGCCTATGGAGCTCAAAGACTTAGATCTTTCATAGTTCTTTTTCTTCTTTGTTGATTCATAGGAACCACCGTACTGTTAAGTGGGGTCCAAGAGAACCAGTCAGAATGATTGAAGTGATGCTTAAACAAAACCTATGTCCTCGAGTGAAGACTATGAGAGCGAATCTTGTCCAGAGTCGGACGAGTCAGCTTTGCTTGTAGCCCAAGTAAAGTTGCCGTGTGAGTTTGAAATCTGACCGTTGGAACACGTGTCAGTTCCTTAGTGACCCAGGGTCATTTCGGACAAATCAGGTCGGGTTGCCTAGTGGCTATAAATAGCCCACCCCCTACAACCATAAACGGTTGGCTGCTCAGATTCAGAGTACGGCTTTTGTCATTTGAGAGTAACCCACCTCGAAGCCTTTGAGAGAGAATTCCTTGCGAGGATAAAGCCCTAACCACCCAGAGCCAAAGAGAATTAGGCATCACTTAAGTCTTCTTGTCTGTGTGATCTGAAGACTTATTACACTTGAGGACTGTGAATCCTCCAGCCGGTTAGGCGTCGCGTTCTGAGCATCCAAGAGACATTGTGGATCGCCGTTGAACAAAGTCTGTGAAGGTTTGGGAGTCTACCTTGAAGACTTACCAGAGTGATTGGGCAAGGTCTGTGTGACCTTACTCAAGGGGAATACGGTGAGGACTAGGTGTCCTAAGCTGCATGTTCAGGACTGGGTGTCCGGGACTGTGTGTCCTCAGGTTTAAATACCTAGCCGCCCTAACCAGACGTACAGTTATCACAGCAACTGGAACTAGTCCAACAAATCATTGTCTTCAATGAGTCACGGGTTTCTTCCTTCCCTTCTCTTTACTTACTGTTACTCCTTGTGAAGTCATTGTATGTTTGCACTATCTTTTGTCTTCACTGAGTGAATGTGTGATCTGTTTGGCTTCTTAATATCTTCCTACCTGATCCTTACTACCTAGCTGCTATTAGTCATTGTGCTTTCACTTCATTGAATACATGACTATGGTTTACCTAGTGTAGTCCACCTTCCGCTGCATGGTAATAGGTTTATTTCTATCGTTTGTCTTCGAAACTTCCACGTTTTGAAGACTTTCATAAAAATAGCCTATTCACCCCCCCTCTAGTCGATATAACGCACTTTCAATTGGTATCAGAGCAAGGTACTCCCTTGTTCTGTGTGATTCGGTTTAACCACCTGGAGTTTTAGCTATGTCGACTGCAGGGATAATCAAAGTCTCCGTTGTGTGCCCCGTCTTCGATGGAACTGAATATCCCTACTGGAAGAATAAGATGCGCATGCATCTTGAAGCCATTGATGTCGACCTATGGTATGTCGTCAAGAACGGCGTTCCCAAGGCTGGAGAAGGTGTCACTGCTGCTGATGTCAAGAAGTTCGTTCAACTGGACTCTACTGCCAAGAATATCATCTGTGGTCATCTGACCAAAGGACAGTATGGCCGTGTTAGTGCTTTGGAAACATCTAAGCTAGTCTGGGACTGGCTCTCCAAGGTCAACGAAGGCGTCTCAACCCAGAGAGATCAGAGAATCAGTGTCCTTCGCAACCTCTTCAACCGCTTCAAGCGAAATGACAATGAGAATGTCCAGCTCACGTTTGATCGACTCACTGACATCACAAATGAGCTTCAAGCCCTCGGCGCTACTGAGATCACCAAGCATGAAGTCGTCAAGACACTACTGAGATCACTTGACAGCTCATTTGACACCCTAGCCCTGATGATTCAAGAATGTCCTGATTTCAAGACACTCGATCCGTCTGACATACTTGAGAGGCTCAACACACATGAGTTTCAGCTTTCTGAGAAAAGAGATATCTACGGTCCAAACTATGGGCGAACTCGTGCCTTGAAGGCAAAAGATGTCTCCTCATTTGAAGAAGAATCTGACAGCAGTTCTGATGACCCTAAAGACATTGGAAAGGAACTTGCTATGCTTGTGAAGAAGTTCCAAAAATTCACCAAGAAGAAAGGCTTCAGGAAATCTTCACGATCAAGCTCAAGGAATGATGAAGCTTCTGCTCATGACTACAAGAAGAAAACATGCCACAAGTGCAAGAAAACTGGCCACTTCATCTCTGAGTGTCCGCAGTGGGACAATGAGAACAAAAAGAAGAAGAAGAGCAAGGAATATGACTCTGACGACAAGAAGAAGAAGAGATACTCAAAGTCTTCTTCCAAGTCTTCCTCAAAGTCTTCGTCACACAAGAAGAGCTCATCTGGCAAGGCACGTGCGTTTGTTGGCAAGGAAATGGATTCAGAGGAGGAGTCCGCTTCTGAGGAGGCGGAGGTGGAGTCTGAGGAGGAGTCCGATTCTGGCGTTGCATGTCTAGCTACAGCATACGTTGCCAAGTCCATCTTCAACACTGAAGACAATGACTTCATCACTGACACTGATGCAAATGACAAGAACTACTCTGCTCCTACCTACTGCTTCATGGCACGCGGTGCCAAGGTAAACACACGCACTACTCAGTATCAAACATCTAGTGAAGATGACTCTGATTGTGGTTCAAGACCCAGCTACAAAACACTTGCTAAAATTGCAACTAAACAACAGAAAGCTATGGAACATATTCAAAAACTGTTAGACAAAAGCGATGATCTGTTAGGCGCTGAAATGACTCGATCTGAGTCCTTAATTGAAGACACAAAAAATCTTCACGTTAAGTATGAGGAACTTGAAAGTCGTCATGAAACGCTCTCAACAACTCATGAAAAGCTTTCCTATGATTATCTTCAAAGGAAGCAAGATCTTGAGAAATTGAGAGCGGCTCATGAAGATCTTCAAAAGGAAAACGAGTCACTTCGCGCCGAACAGATCAGTTCCGCTCAGGAAGGATTTGAACCACCATGTCCTAAATGCATTGAGCGTGATAATGCTACTTCTATTGCTGAATGTTCTACTGCTGCTACTGTTGCAATATCTTCAACTGTTGATGTGGTAACTAACCCCTCTGCTGAGGATACCACTGCTATTGCTGATGAGAATGCTAGGTTGAAGACATTGCTTGAAACAGGGATGTACAAAAGTCTTAAAGGGCGTCAGACACTATGTGATGTCCTCAAAAGGCAGATTCTGAACCGAAACCCGAGGAAAGAGGGTGTTGGGTTCGTAAGGAAAATGAATGCTGATGGCTCTTATTGGAAACCTGAGCAGTATCCCAAAACCACATGGGTTGCTGCAAAGGAACCTTCAGCAGATCCATCCAATCTATCTGGCTTCACTTGTGCTAACCCCATTGTCATTGATGAATCCTTTGATGCAAACTATAAACTGTTTAAGAATCAGAATGGTGAAGTGTTTGCCAGGTATATTGGTACTAACTGCAGGAATGGGCCGCCTATGAAGAAGATCTGGGTGCCGAAAAAGTGTTTGGAAAATCTTCCTGTGACTGTCATCATGACACCACAGTTGAAGAAGACAAACCCCAGACCACAAGCTTCATATGGTCCAAAGGCTTCATACAGACAGAGAACTCACCTGAGTCGCACTAAAGCCAATGTTTTGCAGGGAAACCATACTCAAGCCTATGATATGAGCGCGGTTCATCGAACCGCCATGTTCATAAGGCCAAAAACTATTCTACTTATTCTTATGAGTATTATTGTCCGCCTGCAAGACTTTTTGCTAGGGCTCCAAAGCCAAAGTTCTCAGACGCTGCACTTAGACTTCTCGCTTCTAAGCCACCCTTGAAGATGTGGGTGGCTAAGAAGGCTTAACTCTCTTTTGCAGGGAAAGGTCTCCAGCAGAAAACCAAAATCTTCTGACGCTGTTGCTGGGGACCTTAAACAGCTTGTAGGGCGCAAGATCAAATGCCCGAATGGTCTTACTATGTACTTCGTTCCTGAATTGCTTGCTACTCTCCCTATCAGTCCTAATCTGGATCTAAGCTTTCATAACCCACTGGTTCGTCAAATGTTTTTGCTTCACAATTCTCTTCATGAAGCCTATCCCCCTAACTGCACTGTAGGGTACGACACCAGCGTCTTCAGAATGGATTATTGATAGTGGGTGTACCAACCACATGACTGGCAAAAGAAGCATTCTTATGGACTCAACCTTACGTCCATCCGACAAGAGTCACATCACATTTGCTGACACTAGTAAAAGTAAGGTATTGCGTCGAGGTAGAGTTGCAATCTCAAAGTATCAACACATGGATAAATTCATGCTTGTTGAATCCCTTGGCTTCAACTTAATGTCTGTCTCAATGCTTTGCGATTTGAACATGATCGTAATATTTGGAAAATATCATTGTCTTGTTCTAATGGAATCTGACAAGTCTCTAGTGTTTGAAGGGAATCGGAAAGATGATTTGTACGTGGTAGATTTCTTAGCAGGACCACAGCTTGCCGTATGTCTTCTAGCAAAAGCTTCAGAATGCTGGCTCTGGCATCGAAAGCTAGGGCATGCTGGCATGAGGAACCTCCACACCCTTGCAAAGAAGAAGCATGTCATAGGCATCGAGGGCGTCAAGTTCAAGAAAGATCACTTATGCGGTGCATGTGAAGCAGGAAAGATGACGAGGGCCAAACATCCCTCGAAGACAATCATGACTACTACTCAACCCTTCAAACTGCTCCACATGGATCTTTTCGGTCCCACTCATTACTCAACTCTTACTACTACTGCTTGTCTCTATGGCTTTGTCATTGTTGATGATTATTCTAGATATACTTGAGTACACATAATCCTCTACAAGACTGAAGTGCAGGATGTCTTCAAACGCTTCGCCAATTGAGCAATGAACAACTATGGCGCCAAGATAAAGCACATCAGAAGTGACAATGGCACTTAATTCAAGAACACTGGCCTTGATACATATCTTGATACCTTGAGCATCACACACGAATTCTCAGCCCCGTACACACCACAGCAGAATGGCGTAGTCGAACGCAAGAACGGAACACTCATTGAGATGGCCCGAACGATGCTTGATGAATACAAGACTCCAAGAAAATTCTGGCCTGAAGCCATTGATACTGCATGCCATACAATCAATCGTGTTTATCTTCACAAGCTTCTGAACAAGACATCTTATGAGCTCCATACTGGCAAGAAGCCAAATGTCAGTTACTTCAGAGTATTTGGCGCCAGGTGCTGGATCAAGGATCCACATCACACTTCAAAATTTGCACCAAAAGCACATGAGGGTTTTATGCTTGGATATGGAAAGGATTCGCACTCCTACAGAGTCTTCAATCTCTTTCATTATAAAGTGGTTGAAACAGTGGATGTGCGGTTCGATGAGACTAACGGTTCACAAAGAGAGCACCTGCCAAATGTGCTAGATGAAGTTCCATCCAGTGAATCAATCAAGCTAATGGGAACTGGAGAAATCATACCTTCTGAAGCTCAACCTGAAGAAGAACTTATCATCTCCGCACCTGATCAACCTGAAGACAATGCTCAGCCTGAAGACATTCCCTCTAACAACGACAATGATCGGCAAGAGCAAAATCTTCGCCCTGTACATCCTCGTGTTGCCAATGAAGTGCATATTGAAAGAATAATTGATAGCATCAATGCACCCGGTCCGCTCACTCGTTCAAGGGAAACTCAGCTAGCAAATTTCTGTGGGAACTTCGCATTCGTCTCAATAATAGAACCCAAGAAAGTTTAAGAAGCCTTCATGGAACCTGAATGGATTCAAGCTATGCAAGAAGAGCTTCAACAGTTTGAGCTGAATAATGTATGGGAACTGGTTAAGCGTCCTGATCCTCGGAAGCACAACATAATAGGCACCAAATGGATATACCGCAACAAGCAAGATGAGCATGGTCAAGTTGTCAGAAACAAAGCTCGTCTCGTTGCTCAAGGATATACTCAAGTGGAAGGCATTGACTTCGATGAAACATTTGCTCCTGTGGCTAGACTTGAAGCCATATGCATACTGCTGTCCTATACAAACCATCATAACATACTTCTATATCAAATGGATGTGAAGAGTGCCTTTCTCATTGGCAAGATTGAAGAAGAAGTGTATGTTGCACAACCACCTGGCTTTGAAGATCCAAAACATCCTGACATGGTATACAAGGTCAACAAGGCATTGTATGGCCTCAAACAAGCCCCTTGGGCCTGGTATGACACACTCAAATACTTCCTGAAGAGCAAAGGCTTCATACCTGGTTCCCTCGACCCCACTCTCTTCACGAAGACATATGATGGTGAACTGTTTGTGTGCCAAATATATGTGGATGACATTATCTTCGGCTACACCAATCAGAAGTACAGTGAAGAGTTTGGATATATGATGCAAGAGTAATATCAGATGTCCATGATGGGAGAGCTAAAGTTCTTCCTCGGTCTTCAAATACGACAGCAACGCAACGGCATCTTCATATCTCAAGAGAAGTATCTCAAAGATTGCCTAAAGAAGTTCGGTATGCAAGGCTGCAAAGGCTTCACGACGCCAATGCCAGCCAAGCATCATCTGGGTCCTGACGACAATGGTAAAGAGTTTGATCAAAAGGTATACCACTCCATGATTGGCTCTTTGCTTTATCTATGTGCATCTAGGCCAGATATTATGCTTAGTGTTTGCATTGTGCTCGATTTCAAGCGGCACCAAAGGAGTCACATCACTTAGCTGTGAAGCGAATTCTTCGATATTTGGCTCACACCCCAACTCTAAGATTATGGTATCCAAAGGGATCAGAGTTTGATCTGGTTGGATTCTCGGATGCTGATTATGCTGGTGACAAAGTGGATCGCAAGTCTACATCAGGCACATGTCATTTTCTGGGACGATCACTTGTATGTTGCTCTTCAAAGAAACAGAACTGTGTATCTCTCTCCACTGCTGAATCTGAATACATTGCTGCCGGATCTTGCTGCACTCAGCTTCTGTGGATGAAGCAAACACTCAAGGACTATGGCATTCATCTGAAGCAAGTGCCACTCTACTGTGACAACGAAAGCGCCATCAAGATTGCCAACAACCCAGTTCAGCACTCGAAGACAAAGCACATTGAAATTCGTCATCACTTTCTCAGAGATCATGTTGTGAAGGAAGATATTGATATCATACACGTCAACACTGAAGAGCAATTGGCAGATATCTTCACCAAGCCCTTGGATGAGAAGAGATTTTGCAAGTTACGGTGTGAGCTAAATATCCTGGAATCCTCAAATGTCCTGTGATTAGGCACACATCCTAACCCTTATGCATATTGATGACTTAGATGTGCAACACACGAAGTAAAGTATATCTTCAATCTATGAAGACATACATTATAAGTGTGAATACATTAATGTGGAATTTGACTTCGGAGCGCCATGATAATTGTGCATCGTGTCTGGGTCTAATACTTCCTATACGGTGGGTAACGCCACCACCAAATGTTCTATTTTGAAGTGTTTCACTCATGGCGTTACCTTGCTATGTCTTCACATTTGGTTTGGCTTCAATCTCAACATGCCTTCATGATTATCTTCACTATGTTGATTATATATATATATATATACTAGTGTTCTGTCCTCTACAACATTCACTTATAGCTATGTCTTCTTGTTGAATCTTTTGAACTAAGTGAATGTGATCGGACCCTAACCTCTCTATGCTTTCTATCTTAAACTCTATCTCTTCAAATCATATGCATTCTATTGAAACTGTCGAATGTCTTCTTTGCGTCCTTGTCAGCAGAAGATACAGAGACAAACATTAAGTCCGTTTTCAATGCTCACTCCTTCACCTGAAACCCGGAGAAGTGGGAACGACCACCCGACAATCCAGGCATGCGTGGGACGTGGAACAACCCCCGATATGCTGCATGACGGCCACGTGTCCCTCAGATGTGAATCGCCAGGGGCACCTGTGTAATAACGCAGTGCCGCCCCTGTACCTATAAATACACGCCTCACCCCAGTCATTATCTCTTCTTCCACTCTCGCACGAACCCTAGCGCCACTGCTAGCCCTCGACGACGCCGGCGACAAAGCGCTTCGCTGCCGCAACCTCTCTGACGCCGTCTTCACGCCGACCGCGGACATCATCCTCTCCGCTGTCGCTGTAGGTGTCCTCCGTCGCCAAGTTAGGGCACGGAAGATCGAACTGCTCAGCCTCCTCTTCCACTCTGTCTAGCAGTTCTTCGTGTGGTAAATAAAACTTCCTTTTTACGGCCCCTTTGATCCTATAGCTTTATCACTTTCTACCACAAGCAATTTCTATTCACACAAGTTGGATCTCTTTCATACTGCATCTCATAACATGCCTAGTATATTCACTTATGCTTCACAAAGTAGTTAGATTCCTCACTTGTACTGATCTGTGGATTTGTACAAATCTGGATCCAACTCCTTATCTATGAGTGAATGTCTTCGCACGATGAGGTCAATGTCTTCTAAACTGATTTATCTTCAAAATCTTCTAAGAATGCATATGACCTCTTCCCCTTCCCTCGCACCTTAATGCTGTCACAGGTACATGTCCGTGGGAGAATCCCTTGGTTCTCATAGTCTGCATTCATTTGCAGAATTCTTATAGTATCACATCAATTCTCCCGAAGCCAGTTCCTGTCTGTCCAGCAAGCGAAAGCCTTTGAAGCCTTTGAATGTATTGAAGCCTTTCAGTTTAAAGTTCATGGCTTCAGAGAAATCAGCAAGGAAGGGTGGCAGAAAGCATTGTGGAGAAACATCAAGAGATCTGCTGGATGACCTCTTAGAACTGTACAAGACAGATCCTGAAGAGGATTACAATCATCGCAAGACACGAATCCAATGGATTCGACGCTATTGGGCAGAACAGTGGTTCAAGTACAGATTTGTGACAAAGGAATATGCTGAAAAGAATGCCATCAAGCGACCATGGGGAGACATCCTCTACAAAAATCTTCAACCCAGGACTAGAGATGAAGCCATTGAACAAGGCTTCTATCCCTGCATGGTCCATGGGCCACAGCCTGCAGATGCACACTCATCGTCACTACTATGGTGTCGTGACGACATTCTGTTCAAGCGCAACTTCCAGTTTGCCCAGAACTCAGCAAAGCAGAACAAGAAGTCATTGGGACTAGACTTCAACCCTGGTCCTTCTGCTCCAAGGGCTGACGGCACACGAGATGTAGAACCCAATGTCGTCGGTCCTTTCTACAACCTTGAAGGTCTCATCACCCATATCTTGGTTCAAGGGACAGCCGTGGAATGAGCCTGCAGATGACGCTGAATTAGATGAAGCGCCTGCAGCGCCGAAGCCAAAGAAGCAGCCTAAAGCTTCAAAGCCTGCCTCTGCTCCAAAAATCTCATGGGCGAAGCCACTGGCAACTGCACCTCCTGAAGACAGTGTGCAGTCTAAAGATTTGTCACGCATCTCCAAGCCCCAGAAGGTCAAGATGCCTCTGCCACACACCGGCCAAGAACTAACAGCTGCTGTTTTGCGTAATGATGCCATTGATCTGTCAAGTGATGAAGATTTTGTAGATGACGCTCTTGAGCAACTGATCAAGAGCAAAGAAGAAGCAGAAATCTTCAATAATCTGCCTCTCTTTGACGTGGCAATCATCCACAACTTCATTGATGAATGGTTTGACACGCCCAACATCAGCTTCAAAGATCTGCAACTTCCCATTGGCCTCAGTGTCGCCTTCCATGGCGCCATTGCTTCAGAGTTAGCTATCGCCCAACGCATTGTTGAACTGAAGCAGAAGATTGACTTTGAGAAATCTCAGTTCAAGAAGCATATGGCCAAGCTCAGCGTGCAAGAGGTGAAGAACTTCAAGATTATGCTGCACGAGCTCAAGGAAGCCTTTCTCAAGAAACGTGCAGAAGCTCAGGGTTCTCGTGAGCGCATGAAGGTCCTGGATGACAGGTGTGTGCAAGCCTACAATGAGGCTGAGAAGCGCAAGGCCCTTGGGCGTCCTGGCATCGACCCCAGGATGGCTGCGAAGAAGAAGAAGAAGCCCGCTATGGTTGAACCCGACGCACCAAGGCAGGAAGCAGTTCCCATTGTCTTCCCAACTAGCATGACTGGCTTGAAGCCAAAAGCCAGGTCTACTGCTTCAGAACTAAAGAAGATGAGGACTGCTGAGGCTGAAGCAAGGAAGAGGAAACATCCTGAAGCCGCTGCTACTGCCCCCTCCAAGAAGAAGAGAAAGACCAAGAAGGAACGGGCTTCTCCCACAGAGCCCTTGATTGTTTAACCCATCTCCATGATTCACCCTGAAGCTGAACCTCAAGAGCGCCAACTGACTGTCCATGAGCCTGCTTTCCAGGGGCTCATGAAGCTGAAGACATTCCAGCAGCTGATCCCATCGCTGCTGAAGACATTGGTCACCATGACCATGTTGAAGATGATGCAGTTCTTCCTCAGCTCGAGCACCAATAGGTATCATCGCCTGTGCTCACGCACAGCGAGCTCATCAGCATTGGTCATCCTCTGATGCCAATTGCTCAGGATGCATCATGGGCTGATCGCCCACAAGCACAAGAGAAAGAAGACTTTGAGGCCCAGCCAACTCCAACTCCACAGGTGTCGCCAGCATTACGCAGGCTTCGCAAAGGACCAAGGCCTCCAGTCTCTGAGTCTGAAGCTAAAGCTGCTGAAGACATTCCGGCTGCATCAACCGATGAAGAAGAAACACCAAGCGCAGCTACACCCCCGTCTCACCAAGAAGCTGTTCTCGAGGAGAACATGACTGTGACCAACCCTCCAGCTCGTCAAGTGGAGGTTGAGAATCCTGAGGCTGCCACCACCAACACCAATGAAGCCACTAATGCTGTCATGGCTGAAGCTAATGTGGAGCCTTCACCAACCCAAGCACCAAAAGTCAGCGAAGCCACTGATCCCACTGCTTCTGTTCCTGCACCTGCTACTGGTCCTCAGTTCGACTATCATGTTGAGCACAGGCCTTAGGTATAGAAGCCAATCCCAAGATTGCCCAGGTTTCCAGGTCCTGCATCAGCACCTGGATCCTTCAATATCAATGGCTTCAATCCAGACAACACTTTCTTCAATAGCTCCAAGAACCCCTACTCAAGGGAAAGAATATCATCTGATCGGTTCTGGAGCTATCCGCAGCGAAGCTATTACTCCTGCATTCTATACAATCAAGGTCACATCTTCCCACATAAGCGTCTTGACATTGAAGCAATAGCTAGTCTGCCCTGTCTGGAAGAAGCTCTGGATTGCTTCAAAGAGGTTGGATTGCTGCCATTCGTCACCGACCAAGAGCATTGGAATGAAGAGTTGCTGCTCCAATTTTATGCCACACTTCACATCCGTGGGTACAACAGAGATCCAAAGACTTGGGTCCTGGAGTGGATGACAGGAAATGTTCATCATGAAGCCAAAGCCTTTGACATCATTGAGCTCACTGGTCTGGCCACTCCTGGCGATCTCTACGAACATGGCTGTCAGCTTCATAGTGAAGCTGTTGAGAGCATCTTTCAGAAGCCTGAACCTAACATGAGTCAGATTCTTAGTATGATGAAGCCATTGCCCCAAGATGCTGCATATCCCACGGAGTTCTTCGTTGAAGACCTTCAGTATCTGCCAAGGACTATTTATCACATCATAAGGCGAACTCTCTGGCCAATCAAAGGACATTATCCACATGCCAAGCTGGAAGGTGCAATGAAGACTTTGGTCTTCTATATTCTTCATGGCAAATGCTTCAATGCACAGGACTTCTTCATTCGCCAGCTTGCTGCATCAGGCTCCGATCTTTTTGGCTTGAAGTTCTACGCTCCATGGATAATGCGGCTGATCAAACTCCACTCTGCCATCTCATATCAGTCGTCTGCTCACAATCATCGGATTTTTTTGCCTGATGTGGATATGTCCATAGAAGCCATTTATCCTGAGCCTGCCAAGGAACCTCTAAGTCTTCAGAATGCGTAGCATCAAAGTTTTTCTCAGAACATTGAAGGAGTTGAAGCAGTCACTCGTGTGTATCCTTTGGCTGGCACTACACGTGCACCGCATCCTGCTCTCATTGAAGCCACTGATAGCACAATTTCCCAACGACCCAAGAAGTGCACTCGTGTTCTCAATGACCAAGAGCTTCTTGTGGCTCTTCATCAGAAACAGGATAGGCATCATGACTGGCTGAAGCGTCAAATGCAAATCCTCTAGGTGGATGTTAATCGCATTCGCAATCTTGCCACCAAGAATGCCTTTGTTGCACACGAAACCTCTCGACGCACCTGGAAAGGGCTGACGCTAATGTGCTCTGAAGATGATCTTCAAGAGGATGGCTTCTCTGAACGCTTCAAGTTTGACTCCACACCTCCTCGAAGGGCAGTGCTGCGACGAACTCCATCTCTTGAAGACTCTGAGTTCTCTTCCTCTGCTGCAACTGTGAATGCCAGAGTGATTGAGGATGAAGATGATGCTACTTCACCGCCACCTCTATCAGCCCGCTTCGACACTGCTCCAAGCTCTTCTGCACTGCCGAACACCACCGACGACCCTGCTGCTTCACCTACTCTTCATGGGAACGAGTAGATGCTCTCTGTCTTCGAACCTTTTTGGTCCTTGCTGACAAAAGGGGGAGAAGCATATGAGTTTGATAGTCTTCAAGCTGGTCCATATGGGCGGGTGCTTTATATTTTGCTTCATGTTTACAACTCTCGTTTTGATACATTTATTTCTTTGAGTTGTAACACTTAAACTCGATGGTCGTCTGCTACTTACCACCTTGTGATGCGATGATAAATTCCACATGTGCGACGATAAATTCCACACTTAGATCATTTTGCAGAAGTCCATTTTCCATTATGCATGTCATTATCTTCACATACCTTCACATTCATAGTGGATTGTCATCATAAGTTGAAGAGGATTTCCACAAGCACAACCTGCCATGTGCATTTGCATTCTAAAAGCAAATTACTTATATGCACATCTTCAGGGGGAGCCCTTGCAACTTATGAAGACAATTCCTTATCCTTTACAATTTCACATATTATATTCCCCATTGAAAACTTCAACTAGTTTGTCATCAATCACCAAAAAGGGGGAGATTGTAAATGCATCCAGTGCCACCCCTAGTTGGTTTGGAGTATTGACAACAAACCTAGTTGAGGGACTAATGTATTTGTTAGAATTGCAAGATAACACAGGTAGAAGTCCCTCATTGATTCAGTTTTCCTACCAGAGATGACCCCTAAAAATGTATGAAGAGATTGATGTCACAGGTGGTATATGAAGATATTCACATTGAAGATTATGACAAGAGAAGACATCGCATGAAGCCTATGGAGCTCGAAGACTTAGATCTTTCATAGTTCTTTTTCTTCTTTTTTGAGTCATAGGAACCACCGTACTATTAAGTGGGGTCCAAGAGAACCAGTCAGAATGATTGAAGTGATGCTTAAACAAAACCTATATCCTCGAGTGAAGACTATGAGAGCGAATCTTGTCCAGAGTCGGATGAGTCAGCTTTGCTTGTAGCCCAAGTAAAGTTGTCGTGTGAGTTTGAAATCTGACCGTTGGAACACGTGTCAGTTCCTTAGTGACCCATGGTCATTTCGGACAAATCAGGTCGGGTTGCCTAGTGGCTATAAATAGCCCACCCCCTACAACCATAAACGGTTGGCTACTCAGATTCAGAGTACGGCTTTTGTCGTTTGAGAGTAACCCACCTAGAAGCCTTTGAGAGAGAATTCCTTGCGAGGATAAAGCCCTAACCACCCAGAGCCAAAGAGAATTAGGCACCACTTAAGTCTTCTTGTCTGTGTGATCTGAAGACTTATTACACTTGAGGACTGTGAATCCTCCAGCCAGTTAGGCGTCGCGTTCTGAGCATCCAAGAGACATTGTGGATCGCCGGTGAACGAAGTCTGTGAAGGTTTGGGAGTCTACCTTGAAGACTTACCAGAGTGATTGGGCAAGGTCTGTGTGACCTTAGCTCAAGGGGAATATGGTGAGGACTGGGTGTCCTGAGCTGCGTGTTCAGGACTGGGTGTCCGGGACTGTGTGTCCTCAGGTTTAAATACCTAGCCGCCCTAACCAGACGTACAGTTGTCACAGCAACTGGAACTGGTCCGACAAATCATTGTCTTCAACGAGTCACTGGTTTCTTCCTTCCCTTCTCTTTACTTACTGTTACTCCTTGTGAAGTCATTGTATGTTTGCACTATCTTTTGTCTTCACTGAGTGAATGTGTGATCTGTTTGGCTTCTTAATATCTTCCTACCTGATCCTTACTACCTAGCTGCTATTAGTCATTGTGCTTTCACTTCATTGAATACATGACTATGGTTTACCTAGTGTATTCTACCTTCCGCCGCATGGTAATAGGTTTATTTCTATCGTTTGTCTTCGGAACTTCCACGTTTTGAAGACTTTCATAAAAATCGCCTATTCACCCCCCTCTAGTCGATATAACACACTTTCAGACCCCCTACCCGAGATTCGCCGGTTTTGACACCGACATTGGTGCTTTCATTGAGAGTTCCGTTGTGCCTCGACAAAAGGTTCGATGGCCCCTTCAATCATCAATAATGACGCTGTCCAAAGAGGAACCTTCCTCCCCGGACAGATCTTCGTATTCGGTGGCTTCGTACTGCGGGCCAACTCGCTTGGCCATCTGGAGCAGATCGACAGCTACGCCCCTGGCCATTAGGTCAGATTCAGAAGCTTGAACTACATCGTGGATATCCATAAAGACTTGATCTTCGAGGGATTTGAACCCGCGGCGATCGCTCCCCCTCATCCCGATGAACGTGACTTATTATGCCATCGGATCACACCCAGGGGATGGTCCCTCCGGCTGCAACGACCTTAGAGCCGAAGCAGATCGAGCCATCCGAGGCCACTGAGTCCGCGGCGTTGGAGCCGCATATGGACTCGACGCCCTGCAATATTCGCTTTAACGGAACTTCGGACTCGTCTCCAGCTATAAGTTCCGGATTGTGTACGCCCGCGGACACCGAGCTAGTTTGGTTATCGATCTTCGAGTTCAGCACTGCTGACGTTTTCCAGCACTCGCCTTTGGGTGACGTGCTAAAATCTTTAAAGAATTTTTCCTTGGAGAAGGACTCACAGCCGAACTATGTCCAGTTCGAGCTAGAGACAGATGATGAGGAATCTTGCTTCCCACCCGCCACCCACTTCATAGCCACCGTCGATGAGTTAACCGACGTGCTTGACTATGGCTCCGAAGACATCGACAGTATGGTTGACGATGCCGACAAGGAGCAAGGCCAAGACCCGCCATTCACTGGATGTTGGACGGCTACCTCTTCGTACAACGTGTACATGGTTGATACACCTAAAGGATCTGGCGACGACAAAGAAGAGACAGATGCGAATAAAACCTCCAAGACACAGTCCAAGCGCCGGCGGCTCAAGCGCTGCCCCAAGCCCCGCCGCTCAAAGGACGGTAACACTGGCACCAGAGAAAATAGTACTCCGGGCGACGCCGAAAACAATGAAGACCCTGTCGGGGCTACATCCGAACTAGAACACGACAGCAGGCAAGACAACCCTGACGAATAGGCCATAGAAGATGACTCGAAGGATGATAGTTACCGTCCACCCTCCGAGGAGGAGAGAAGCCTTGGCAATGAAGACTTCATCGTGCCTGAAGATCCTCTCGAGCAGGAGCGCTTTAAGCTTCAGCTCATAGCCATTGCAAGCAGCCTGAAAAAGAAACAACAACATCTTCAAGCTGAACAAGACCTGCTCGTCGACAGATGGACTGATGTCCTGACAGCCGAGGAATACGGCCTCAACCGCCCAACCAAGAGCTACCCGAAACACAGACTGCTATCTCAATTCAATGAGGAGGCGCCAGAGCACATATCTCCCTCGCGTAATGCGGATCGACCACCACGTGGTTGGGACAGGGCGGCGGAACGACCACCCCGCGGTCGGGATAAAGCGGCAACTCAGGCCGAACAGCAGACCGCCCCACCACCCCGTCAAAATAGGGACGGAAGAGTCTGGAGTCATATGTATGACCTCCGATAGACCCTGGATAGTAGAGCAGGACACACAAGATCGATCTATGGATCACGAGGACGTGCCTCGAGGCACGACAGCGGCTACCTATTCGGACGTGACAAACCTAACCACGCTCGGGCCGAATGCCGCAGACGGACTCCTTCAGAGCTCCGCCATGACGCAGCCCGATATAGAGGCGCCGCACACCCGCTCTGCTTCAAAGATAAAGTACTGGATCATGAATTCCCCAAGGGGTTCAAGCCCATCAATATCGATTCATACGACGGCACAACCGATCCTACAGTATGGATCGAGGATTTCATTCTCCACATCCACATGGCCCGAGGAGACGACCTCCATGCCAACTCAAAGGACCAGCTCGACACTGGTTAAATAGCCTGCTTGAGAACTCCATCGGCAGCTGGGAGGACTTGGAAGAGGCTTTCCTCGACAACTTCCAAGGAACTTATGTCCAGCCACCAGATGCCGATGACCTAAGCCACATAGTTCAACAACCCGGAGAATCGGGCAGAAAATTCTGGACTAGGTTCCTAACCAAAAAGAACCAGATCATTGACTGTCCGGATGTCGAGGCCCTAGCAACCTTCAAGCACAGCATCCATGATGAATGGCTAGCACGCCACCTCGGACAAGAAAAGCCGAAGTCAATGGCAGCCCTTACGGCACTCATGGCCCGCTTTTGCACAGGCGAGGACAGCTAGCTGGCTCGTAGCAAAAACATAGCCAGCGAGGCAGGCCCCACCGAGGCCAAGATCAGCACTAGCAAGCTCCGGCACAATAGACACAGACGCCGAAGCAACAGCGACAACACCGGGGACACCACAGTCAACGCCGAATTCAGTGGCTCCAAGTCTGGCCAACGGAAGAAAGCCTACAAAAGAAACAACGAAGGACCTTCCAGCCTAGACCGCATACTTGACCGTCCGTGCCAAATTCACGGCACCCCGAATAAGCAAGCCAATCATACTAATAGGGATTGTTGGGTCTTCAAGCAGGCTGGCAAGTTGAATGCCGAAAACAAAGAAAAGGGATCACAAAGTGAGGATGAGGATGAAGAGCCCCGGCAGCCGAACACCGGGAGACAGAAGAAATTCCCCAAGTCAAAATGGTGAACATGATATATTCCACACACATCCCCAGAAAGGAGCGCAAATGAGCACTCAGGGACGTCTACGCGGTAGAGCCAGTCGCCCCAAAGTTCAATCCATGGTCATCATTTCTGATCACCTTCGATCGACGAGATCATCCGACTAGTATCCGCCATGGTGGTTCGGCTGCACTGGTCCTTGACCCAATCATCGATGGATTCCACCTAACACGAGTCCTGATGGATGGTGGAAGCAGCCTCAACCTGCTATACCAGGATACATTACGGAAGATGGGAATTAATCCCTCACGAATCAAACCAACAAAGACTACCTTTAAAGGAGTCATACCAGGTGTAGAGGCCCGCTGTACAGGCTCAATCACGCTGGAGGTGGTTTTCGGTTCTCTGGACAACTTCCGAAGCGAAGAGTTAATCTTCGATATCACCCCATTCTGCAGCGGCTACCACACACTGCTCGGACGAACCGTGTTTGCTAGATTTAACACAGTGCCACACTATGCTTATCTCAAGCTCAAGATGCCCGGTCCATGCAGTGTCATAACAGTCAATGGCAATACGAAACGCTCCCTCCGAATAGAGGAGCAAACCGCCGCCCTAGCAGCAGAAGTACAGAGCGGCCTTCTCAAGCAGCATTGTAATCGAGCTGCCGAGCCCCTGGACACCATCAAGAGGGTCCAGACTACACTGCAACAGGACAATGCGGCTCGTCAAGAGCTCGACTAGCAATTCGGCCTCTGTCCCAACCCCAATGAGGTAGTGGCATTCGTACCACGCGTACACAATTACGCACTCAAAATTCCATGGACATCGACGGAGGTACGAGATAACCCAGGGTCTATAATTCGGCCAGGCCAATCCCGGACACACATACCTTTACTTCCTTTTCTTGTTTCAGCCACCCTTTTCCGCGGGCCTGATGTCAAGTCCTTTCGAAGGACTGGAATACAACAGAGGCAAGCAGCACATGTGTGTAGGGTAACCTTTATACGTTCTTCTTGACGGCATTCATACTTATTTCTCAGGACCCGCACGCTGCGCCCTATTGATTCCGGCATGCTAAATGGCCGGATATTTCTCGCACCATCTGTACAAGATATGCCTTAACGTATCCATCCAGTTATAATAAAAATGGTTCGTGGCCCAGCTTCTGTGGCTGTCGCTTCTTACTTCATTTTCTTTTGATCTGCCTATTTGCTGCATCGACACCCTTTTATGTTTCATATTCGCCAGGGGCTACCTGTCGCCCCACAATACGGCAGCACAATCCGAACACTTCTTATATATAAGTTCGGCACCCCGAATTTAGCATTATATGCATTGGCTCCGAATCATGTCTTTGGTCAATAGTTGGGTTGCCCGGCTCCTGTGCTTGCTACCCTACATTTCGCTCCATCAGCTAGGGTAGTAAAGGGAGAACTACTGCGATTGTGCCCTGGCTTTGACCAGACGAGCACCTCAGTAGAGAAAGTCGAAAACTTACTGTCATGATGTGGCGAGAGCCGGTCAGCTACTCGAGGGTTAGAAATCGTTGGAGATTTTTTCCGCATTACGCGAGAGATCGGCAGTTCCCGATCAGATGCTGACAGTACTCTGGCTTAAATCAGGGGCTACGCCCATGCTTTATTATAAAACTCCTATGGCTAAGTGAGGGCATTAAAGCCATATAGTCTGATTGCCTTGTTCGTTGCGCTAAACAACTCCTTCAAGGACCATGTAATTGGATCAAGATTGTTTAGATTCCATCCTGAACACCTCCGTACTATCGATGTGAGGGCAGAACCCGATGACTAGCCAACCCTCAGATTACACACAACATGGCCGTACAGGAGGAAACTATTCAAAGCATAATTACTTTACAAAAACTGGTTTTGTTCCCATAATACAAGACAAAGGCAACATGAATACATTCATTCAAATACAATGTCCTGCGAACATTGCGTTGCTACAAGTCGAGACCCTTCTATGACATCCTCGAAATATCACTCGGGTGTGCGGTGCTCCTTGCCCTCCGGCGGCTCGCTGGCGACTTCAACAACGTTAATCTTCGCCCACCACATCTTGCAGCGAGTGAATGCCATACGGGCACCTTCAATACAGATGGAGCGCTTGATAACGTCCACCCGAGGACAGGCGTTCACCATACGCCTCACGAGTCCGAAGTAGCTGCTAGGGATAGCTTCGGCTGGTCACAACCGGATTATCAAATCCTCAATGGCTAGTTCGGCCACCCTATGCAGCTCCACCAGCTGTTTTAGCTGATCGGTGAAGGACACAGGATGCTCTGGTGCCGCATACTGCGACCAGAAGAGCCTCTCTGAAGAACCCCCTCCTTCGGCTCGATAGAACTCCACGGCGTCTGATACACTATGTAGCAAATCCGCAAAAGCACCTGGGAACTCCGAACCTGGGTTAGTAAAAGGTACTGCTTCTCCGCATACTTGCCTTGCATCTTAAATGCCTTACCCGCTATGATATTCTTGGCCTCCTGGATCTCCTGGAGGGCGGCTGCGGTCTCCATGCTCTGATGAGCCTTGGCGAGTTCGGTCCCTCGAACCGACGCATCATTCTCCAAGGCCTCACATTTTTCACCGCATCCTGGAGCTCCTGGTGGACTTCTTTGACCCGGGCCTTTAGCTTCTTACGGGCGGCTTGCTGCTGGACATCCTGCTCCTTGGCCTCGCCCAGGGCCTTCCTCAGGGCCTCGACCTTGGTCGCGGCTTCTGCACATATCACAATACAGTTGTCAATATAGATCGCTTATCCTTTCCCGAACATATAGCATGTCGTTCCTCACCTTGCTTCTCCTGGAGCCGAATCTTAACCTCGCCGAGCTCGTTCTCGGTCCGCTCCAGCCTCCGCTTCATCTCGGAGACCTCGGCAGCATGCGAGGTCGCGGCCAACAGGGACACCTTCTTATTGATACATATTCAGTCAGCCTCTTATAATTAAGGATTGATCCCCTGTCCGGTTCTCCTCGCCGAAGACCGGACAGCGTCTCAGGGGCTACGGATTATATGGGGTTTTTCTCTTTCTTACCTCAAAACCTGTTAACAGGCTACTGCAAGCTTCATTTAGTCTGCTCTTGGCGGACTGAACCTTCTCGATCACCGCACCCATATGGATATGGTGCTCGTCCACGACAAAGACGCTTCGTAGCGCCCCCATCAGGTCATCTGGCGCTCCTGGATGGACAGGAGCCACCGGTGGAGGCAACGCACCCCCCTCCTTCAAAGGGGGCTGCTTGCCCGACTCCGGAGCCATATGGGTCTCCGGAATCGTATTCGGCTGAGGGCCGAACTGGATACGACCCTCTTTGCCAGTCTCCATGGGGATTGGCTCCCCTATGTGTCCGGCAGTGGAGGTCCCGCCCAGTGGCGCCTCCCGGACAGCATCCTGGGCTCCTCCCTTCGGAGCGGTCCTCCGAGATAACACTTCGGTGTCGTCCCTGGCCCCGGGGGAGTAAGCAGGCGGTGGCGACATGCTCGCCATCTCAAACAGAGCCAACGAACCTCCAGATGAGGATTGCTGGATAAGGTCACGGGCCGGACTGCAATAGTGTGGATTAACCATGTTAGAATAATAGAAAGAAAGGACTGGATGTGCGCATAAATAAGCGATGTCACTTACGATGCGGCCTGAGGCCTAGCACGGGGGTGACGTTCCGGACTACTCTCAATGTCCCACCCGGTGTTGACCGCTGGGGCGTCCTTCCACTTTTTGGGTGCTTTCGCCTCCAGATGTGACGAGGCCACCCTATTCTTCTCCTCGGGAGGAGGGTTGTTTTCCTCCTCCTCCTCTTCCTCCTCGTCATTGTCCTCAGGGACAGAGGAATGGGCCTCGTCGTCTTCGGACATCGCGTCCGAAGTGCCCTTGCGACGAGGGCCACTCTTGGCCCCCTTGGCCTTCTTCTCTGGCGCCGTATATGGCGCCGGCACCAGCATATTCACCAGGCGCGGGATGACTGGTTCTTCGGGCAACGGAGCCGGACACAGGATCCGCTTTGCCCTCTCCACCCAGTGCTGAGGGAGCAATACTAAGATCTCAGACATCATCCTCGAAACATTTAAGTTGGGAATACGTCAAAAGTAACATACCTCGCTGGAGGGGCGGTTACAATTGTGACCACGGTCTGAGTCCGTGGCCGGTGGCTTCTCGTTGCCCTTAAAGAGAAACTTCCAGGCCCCTTCGTAAGAAGTATCGAAGAGCCTTTTCAGGGTCTGGTGCTTCTTCGAATTGAACTCCCATAAAGGGCGGCTTCGGCGCTGGCATGGAAGAATCTGGCGGACTAGCATCACCTGGATAATGTCAACGAGCTTGACGTCCTTGGTCACCATGCTTTGAACGCGTGTCTGCAGCGCTATCAACTCGTCAGGTGAACACCAGTATGGACTCTTCTCGACCTAGGAGGTGAGTCGCATGGGAGCACTGGAGCGAAATTCGGCAGCTGCGGCCCAGGTGGTGCCACGAGGTTCTGTGATGTAGAACCACTGCTTCTTCCATTCCTTTACTGTCTCCACAAAGGTGCCTTTGGACCAGGAGACGTTGGATAGCTTGCTCACCATGGCCCTTCCACACTCCGCGTGCTGGCCATCCACCACCTTCGACTTCACGTTGAAGACTTTGAGCCACAGCCCGAAGTGGGGATGGATGCGGAGGAAGGCCTCGCACACGACGATAAACGCCGAGATGTTGAGGAAGGAATTCGGGGACAAATCATGGAAATCTATCCCATAATAGTACATCAGCCCGCGGACAAAAGAGTGGAGTGGAAACCCTAGCCCGCGGAAGAAATGGGGGATGAATACTAGCCTCTCTGTGGGCTCCGGCGTGGGGACGGCCTGTCCCTCGGTTGGCAGATGATGGGCGATCTCCTTCGCCAAATATCCGGCCGCCCGGAGCTTAGTAATGTCCTCCTCCTTGAGAGAGGAGACCATCCACTTGCCCTGACCACCAGATCCGGACATGGTTGCTTGAGTGGAAAGGAGATGAGAACTTGGGTGCTGGAGCTTAAGATCGGAAAGACGGAGAAGGAGAGAGAGCGTGAGGAGAGGAAGAGGGAATCCTTATCCCCTTATAAAGGCAGAAAATATTAAACGCCTCCTCACTCGCCTTAGGATTCACCTGTTCCCTAGGGCTGTATAAACGACACGGTTGAGTTACCCATGCCCGCATTGATGAGAATCCCGCAATAAGGGGGCACGATCTCTGTTTCGACAAGACGTGCCGATAGCAACCGCGTCTCGAAGTGTGGAATGGCAGAAGAAAAATGGTTCGAAATTATAACCGGACAGACATGATGTCGTGTTGGAAAAAAGCTATCAACAGATTAGATTCATGCAAATATTATATTCTCTCTGCGGTTGTGTATGGTGTGCATAACAGGTCAGGATACTATCATTGCATCCGAAGACTATCTTGGAGTTCGGAGAAAGGGGAACCCGCCTTGCAATTGACAATCTGCACGCCGGACTCCTCGTCATTGAAGCCAGGTTCAGGGGCTACTGAGGGAGTCCTGGACTGAGGGGTCCTCGGGCGTCCGGCCTGTTATCCTTTGGGACGGACTGATGGGCTGTGAAGACATGAAGGCCGAAGACTGCACCGTGTCCGTATTGGACTCTACTTGGCATGGAAGGTAAGCTTGGTGTCGGATTTCGGGTTCCGGCAGACCCTTGAGGTTCGAACATAGGGGTGCGCGCGGAGATTTCGCCTCCTACCTACCTGCACCCCTCCGCCTTGCTAGGATCTAAACCATCGAAAGAACAACACAAGAGACATAGGGTTTATACTGGTTCGGGCCACCGTTGTGGTGTAATACCCTACTCCAGTGTGTGGTGTGTGGATTGCCTCTTGGGCTGATGATGATGAACAATACAAGGAAGAACAGCCTCGCGAGGGTATGTTCTTGGCTGGGGCGATGAACTGCTGGATGGAGTTCAATCACCTTTCTCTCTCTCTCTCTCTCTCTCTCTCTCTCTCTCTCTCTCTCTGCTTCCAACCAACCGACTGATCGAACCCCCTCTAACGAGCCTCTTCCTTCCAACCTCCCAACCCCCAGAGACCCTTCGACCCCCCAGCTATGTGGGTGGTTGGTCCTATTTATAGGGGCCCTGGTCCTCTTCCCAAATATCGAGCGGGAAGGGAGCCAACAATGGCGGGCTAATTTGAAAGGGGACAACGAGTATCAGCTATCCTGACAAAAGTAGTCTTTGTCTGCGCAAAGCTCTGGTGATGACGCCGTCCTGGGCTCCACGGTGACCTCCTTCTCGTAGTCCTCCTGGTCTTGGTCTCGTTGCACCGAAATGGCAACCTTTGCCTGATGCCTCGGTACTCCGCGGCTGCGCTTGCCCCCTTTGCACCAAAGAGGAAAGGAGGACGCTGCGCGGGCTGGCACCCGCCTAGCGCCCTGAGTCGTCATGGCTTGTGTCACGGGCACCTCGTGAGGTACCCCGCCTTGATCTCTCCGCCTCCTCGTGAGCCTGCCTGACGAGGCCGTGCCTGAGGAAGCTCCGCGTCGTCCGCCCCGCGAGGCTTGGCCCCTCGCGAGGGTCTTGGGTTTGTGTTGGTGAAGATGGGTCGTGCTGGGGCCCCCTTTGAGCCATGCCGCAAGCCGCAGGCAGGCAAGTCTAGGGACCCCCGTTCCCAGAATGCCGACAGTAGCCCCCAGGCCCGAGGCGCGCCCGGACTTGGCCGTGCAGGGAGGCGGTAGGGCAAGAGCGAAGCGCCGCGGGCCGTAACAGCCTGCGGCCTTAGGCGCCGCGTGGCGGTTGATTGGACGTGGGCGGCACTGTTTCCCCCACGCCCTCCTTATTTTGCGCCATGCTAGGCGGACCCGTAGTCGCACACAGCCGTTCCCCTTTTATCGCTCGAGCGCCCTCTGTCCTTCCTCCGCTCGAACTCTGGTTCCTGTTTTCAATCCAATCTCGAACCTTCCCCCCTTCCCATCGCCATGGCTCCGATGAAGAAGGGAAGAGGGAAGAAACCCATGTCTCCGCCTTGCCCGCCGCCATTGGCGGCCCCCGCCGAGGGCTTGGGCAAGGTCAGCTTGGCTCTGGCCACCATCTTCAATGAATGCGGGAGGACAACGGCCTGGCCCGCGTCCCACTTCTCCATCGACAGGATAGTTACCGAGGTCCCATATTTTGCCGACGCCCTGTGGGTGGGTCTGGTTCCCCCCTTTTCTGATTTCTTCAATGCCGTGCTCTCCCACTATCAAATCCACATGATGCATCTGAGTCCTGAATCCATCACCCTCCTTTCGGTCTTCGCCTTTGTTTGCGAAGCCATGGTGGGCATCCCTCCTTTGGTTGCCTTGCTGCGCCACTTCTTCTTGCTGCATCTTGTCGACCCTACCCTATGCTGGGCGTGCGTGAGCTTCGTTGCCGCGTCTGAGACTGCGGCCTCTGGGATTGACTTCAAGCTCCCCCCTGCCCGCGGTTGGGTTCCGCGAGCGGTGGCTATATGTGGACGCAGGGGTGCCCAGCCCCCTGCTATCGGAGCCGACCTCGCCTGCTATCCCCAATTCGGGCTGGGGCCAGGAGACGCTTGAGAGCCCCCAGCTCGTCTTCGTCTGGCGCCGCTTCGCGCTCTTGAGGTCGCTGGGCGTGACAGTGACCAAGGTGGTGAAGGAGTTCCTGCTATGCCGCGTTGCTCCTCTTCAACGCCACTCTCGCCGGATGTGGGCCTTCCGTGGGTGCGAGGATCGTATCAGGCTCCAGGAAGAGGACCTGGCTCCTGAGGTGCTGAAGACGGTGCCTTGACCCTGGCTGGGGACCCCAACCCCGGCAGCGTCCGGCAGGGAGGGGCCCTGCTGTACTTCTGCCAGAGCAGGGGCGACTTTGTGAAGCAGATGCCTGTCTTTGATGAGTGGGGGCCGCGCCCCACCGGCCTCCAGGGACCTCGCGAGAATCCAGTGATGGTGACTGCCCTTCCAGTCGGCCAAGGCGACTCTTCCTCAAGTGGCGGACCAGGGAGGCACGAGGCGCCAGAGGCCGAGGGGGCTCCCGGCGTGGTGACAGCGGCGGGCGAGGCTCATGAGGAAGCAGTTATCGGGGCCCGTGCCGCTGAGGCTGATGGTGACAAACAGCTGCCCTCTGCGCCTGCGACTGGGGCCCCTGAGGCTCCAGCTGCTTCTCTTGGGGAGGCTATTGGCGGCGCACATCAAGCAGGCGCCCCTGATGCTGATCGTCTTGACGCTCCATCTTCGTCACAGGTCGATCCCTGCGCCCGACTCTTAGGCCGCTTCCGCGTGGACTTTGCGGCCCTCCAGAAGAGAAGGGAGGCCCTGGGCAATGGTTACCCTTGTCGCTTGCTGAAGCACAGAAAGTACTTCGCCACTGATGAGTAAGCCTTCTCCTTTCCCAGCTCCCGATCCTTCTGTTTCTCTTACTGAGCCTTGCTCCGCAGGCCCCTTCCAGCCGAGCTTGCGGAGACGGCTGAAGAGCCGTCCCCCTTGGCTTCGCCCCCTCCACCGTCCTCGAGCGCTTCGAGCAGCGGAGCCCTTGTGGTGAGGGCGATCGATGAGGCGAGCCGCTCCGAGGCGTATTGTGGCCCCATGCACCTCGCGATCCCCCTTCGCGGGCCTCCTTGTGGCATAGCCAGCCTGCCGTGGGCTTCTCGCCTGGTCGTGGACTGCGATTGGCTGAGGTGCCTCCTGCGCTCTTCTCCTGGGGACGGGCTGGCCCCAGGCCGGGCTTCTGGCGCGGCGTGCCCGGCCGTCACGAGGGTGCCAGCCCCCAGCCCCCAGCCCGGAGGGGGAGTGCTGATTCGTGGCTCCCGGCGCTTGCTTAGGGCAGATGATGGTGTAGATGACGTGCTCGAGCGCGCTCGGGAGCGTCGCGCTCTCCGCCAAGGATTCCTTCGAAGGGCGGCTGACGCGGTGAGCCTGCTTGGCGAGGAGCTTGCTGATGAAGACGCGCGCCTTGAGGCCGAGGGCCTGCGCCTGGCTGTAGAGAGGCGCGAACTGGAGGGCGCCATCGCCCTTGCGCACCGTCAGCGCGATCTTAATGATGCAGAGGCCAGGGCGTCGCTGGAGGCCTCTCGGGAGGCCCGATCTCGGGCCGCTGAGGAGGCTCGGGAAGCCGACCGGCGGCGAACGGCTGCGGAGGAGCGGGCTCGGGAGCTTCTGGCCTGGTGCCACTCGCTGGAGGAGCAGGTGGAGCTGCGCGAGGTAGCCCTCGCATCGATGAAGGTGGCCTCCGGTGACTCGACGGAGCTCCAGAAGCGTGAGAAGGCGCTGACGTTGGAAGCCGCCGAACGTACCCGTGAGTACGAGCGTCTGGAGACGAGGGAGCGCTTGGTTACGCAGGCGGAGGATGATGTTGCTGCACAGGAAGCCCGCGTCCTGGAGGAGGTCGGACGTCGAGTGGCGATGGCGCATTTGAACCTCGAGCACGAGTTCGAAGAGAAGTTGGGGTTGATCCGGGCCGAGGTTGAGGGCAGGACTGCCGCCTTGAGGGCCAAGATGGAGGAGGCGACGCGGCGGGCCGATGCTTCCCGGACCGCCCTTGAGGTGGCGCAAGGTGAGTTAACCACCTCCCAGGCCGAGGTGCTCCTTCTTCGCCAGCGGGTGGAGGAGGCTGAGGCCGTCGCGCGCCACAATGCGGACGAGATATGTCAGCGGTGGCTCCAGGAGCATGAGCACAGCCCTATGCTCTCCACGCTTCGGGAGAGAGACAACACGGCCTTGGGCAACATCTTCGAGGAGGCCGTCGGCGAGCCGCACGCAGTCAACTATGCGGGCAATCTTCAGTTCTTCACTAATGTGGTGACGCAGCTGGAGGCGCGGTCGATCAGGGCTGACAAGTTGGTGGAGGAGAGGAGTCGCGCCCTACTCAGGCGCGCCTTTTCTCGCGTCTTCAGCCACCTCCGGAACATGGATCCCCACTTTGATTTTGACGCCGCTATCGCCCCAGTCCCCCAGGCCGTCCGAGGCGAGCTGGTGCACTGGGTGGAAGACAATGTGGATGCTCTTATCAGGGCCTTCGCCTCGGACAACGACGACGCGATCATGGCGGCCGACGAGGGCGGCGTGATGGGCGGCTCTGACGCTGCTGGTGGCAACGCGGACAGCGATGGCGAGTTCAAGATTTTCACCTAGCATAGGAGGGAAAAACAAGCATAACTTCAAGATTTTCAACACATAGAGAGGAAACTTGGTATTATTGCAACTCCTACAAGCATATATTCCTCCCTCATAATAATTTTCAGTAGCATCATGAATGAAATCAACAATGTAGTAATCACACAAAGCATTCTTTTCATGACCCACAAGCATAGAAATTTTACTACTCTCCACATAAGCAAATTTATTCTCATGAATAGTAGTGGGAGCAAACTCAACAAAATAACTATCATGTGAGGCATAATCCAATTGAGAATTAAAATCAAGATGACAAGTTTCATGGTTATCATTATTTTTTATATCATACATGTCATCACAATAATCATCATAGATAGCAACTTTGTTCTCATAATCGATTGGAACCTCTTCCGAAATAGTGGAATCATCATTAAATAAAGTCACGACCTCTCCAAATCCAATTTCATGAATATTATAAGATTCAACACCCTCCAAAATAGTGGGATCATTACCTAGAGTTGACACTCCTCCAAACCCACTTTCAATGATAATTTTATTCATACTCTAAAAGATATAAGTGAAGTTCATAGAGCATTCCACAAATAATATATATTTATCAATATCCAAGCTCAAAATATATAAGTGAAGCACACAAAGCATTCTATAAAACCATGCTCAAAAGATTTAAGTGAAGCAACCGAGGTATACCGATAATTGTTGAAGAAGAAAGATGGGATGCCAACCGGGGCATCCCCAAGCTTAGATGCTTGAGTATCCTTGAAATATTTACTTGGGGATGCCTTGGGCATCCCCAAGCTTGAACTCTTGCCTCTCCTTATTCTTCTCATATCTATAACTCCTCGTTCTTTGAACACTTCATTCACACAAAACTTAACAAAAACCTTGTGAGATCCGTTAGTACAATAAAGCAAATCACTACCTTTAGGTACTATTGTAAAGTCATTCTAATTTCATATTAGCATGATATCTAGTATATTCCAACTTCACCATGGTTCATACCCCCCGATACTACCCATAGATTCATCAAAATAAGTGAACAACACATAGAAAACAGAATATGTCAAGAACAGGACAATTTGTAGCAATTTGGAACTTTTATATACTTCTGTAACTTCAAAAATTCTAAAACATTAGGACAATCTAAACAATTTGCAGAGTAGTACTGTGTAAAAAATTCAAGATTTTATCATGCACCAGCAAAAAATGGAAATTAAAAGACTAGAGCAAAACTTTCTGTTTTTCTGCTGCACACACCAAACGAGCAATTTAAGCATCCTAAAGCCAAACCATGACACGTTATTTTTATAATACAATGAATATATACAAGGGGATACTTTTTTTGAGAAACTTCCATGAAAAATTCTACATTGTTTCCATGAGCATGAACACAAGTGTTCAAGGTCGACCCTCACTTCTCCAATGCATAACCTTCCAATTAGTTCTCTTTTTGAAAAACATTAGGCATAATAGGCAAGTAAATATTTTTGTATTTTACATTCTTTTACTTGTTTTTTTTTGTTTATTTCACCCACAACTAAACAAAAACAAAAGGTAAAACAAGATCTACTTAGTGAAGAAAGCAAACAAGCATACACGAAAATATCAACCCCACGCTATTGCTCCCCGGCAACGGCGCCACAAAAGAGCTTGATAATCCTCAAGTGCAAGGAATCATCATAGCAATTTCCAAAGGTGGAAATGATAAGTATGGAGTGTCGAACCCACAAGGAGCTAAAGGTAAGATCAATATTCTCTCAAGTCCTATCTGCCACTGATACGACTCTACGTACACCGAACATTTGCTTCCAACTAGAAACGAGAAATAAAACTATGTTGTGGGTATGAAGAGGATAACTTTGCATGATATCGGAGAACTAAAATATAAAAGTAGGTGTTGTTAACATAAAGTTAGAATATATTTCTATATATTATAAATAGCGAGTGTGGAATAATGATGGGTCGATGTGTGGAATTGTCCTAGGCAATTGTTAACAAGATCGGTAATCATTATTGCAATTTCATATGAGGGAGAGGCATAAGCTAACATACTTTCTCTTCTTGTATCATATGCACTTATTATTGGAACTCTAGCAAGCATCCGAAACTACTAAAGATCATTGAGGTAAAATCCAACCATAGCATTAAAGTATCAAGTCCACTTTATCCCATTCGCAACAACCCTCTTACTCGGGTTTAAGCTTCTGTCAACGTAGCAACCCACTATAAGTGAATCATGAACGTATTGCAACACCCTGCAGCGGGAATCCTTCATGTGTGCGTGGCACGGAAGGCATCATAGGACAGCACCAAAATAAAACATACAACTCAAACCAATCTAGATCATCAATCAACCCAAAGGACAAAAGAAATCTACTCAAAACATCATAGGATGGAAACACATCATTGGATCATAATATGTGGCATAAAGCACCATGTTCAAGTAGGGGATTACAGCGGGGTGCGGGAGAGTGGACCGCATAGAAGAGATGAGGATGGTGATGATGAAGGTGATGTTGATGAAGACGATCACCGCGATGATGATTCCCCCGAGGGCATTCCGGTGCCACCAAGAGAGAGGGGGAGCGTTCTCCCCTTTGTGCTTCCTCCTCCATGACCTCCCCTTAGATGGGGAAAGGTTCTCCCTCTAGTCCTTGGCCTCCATGGCGATGGTGACCCCTCCGACTTCCTCCTCCATGGGCTCCGGTGATGTTGGTCCCCTCCGTCATGGTGCCAGAGAGGGCCTAGATTGGTTTTTCGTGGCTATAGAGGCTTACGGCGGTGGAACTCCCGATCTAGGTTTCGTTCTGGAGTTTTTAGGATTTATATGAGTGTTTGGTGTCGGGGACAAGTCAAGGGGACCCACGAGGCGACGACAAGGATGGAGGGCGCGCCCTAGGGGGGGGCGCCCCCACCCTTGTGGTGGCCCCGGGACTCCCCTCCAATATCTTTTTGCTCCAGTATTTTTTATATTTTCCAAAAATATTCTCTGTAAATTTTCAGCCCATGTCGAGAACTTTTATTTCTGCACAAAAACAACACCACAGTAGTTCTGCTGAAAACAACGTCAGTCCGGGTTAGTTCTAATCAAATCATACCAAAATCATATAGAATTATTATAAACATGGCATGAATACTTCATAAATTATAGATACGTTGGGGATGTATCAGACCACCGTGACCCCGCCGACCACCGGCATTGTTGGTGCAACGACAGTCCCTTATGTTTTGGAGTTTGTTGACATAAATAGTATGGGACTTATGTGTTTGCTAGTGCACACAGAGTAACAGGTCCTTGAAGTATCGAGGAGTTTGATGCAAACGACAAAGATAATCTCCCTGCTGTGCAGTGAAGGTTATCACCGAAGAAAAATCTAACAAGAGTGACCCCTCAAAATTACTGAAGTTTAAGCAATTGGTTCAATGCCTGTTCGAAGCAAATGACTGCTCTCGAGTAAGAATGAAGAGGAAGCATTTATTTCATTATTCTTCTTCTTTCATTGAGTCATAGGACCACTGTACTATTAAGATGGGTGTAGCGTTCGAAGCTTTGATTCTCCGATGCTAAACCCAAATCCTATGAAAGCTGTGAGAGAAATCTCTTTGTGCTCTGAGTAAATACTTGCCAGCAAGAGTATGTGATCTTCGTTGCGAGAGATTTGCCTCGGATCGAGGAGTTAGCATTACTTGTTCCTCAAGTGATGTTACCGTTGCTCCAAAATCTGACCGTTGTGAACTCCCTAGAAGGTTACTCTGCTATTACTCTCGAGAGCTGCAAACTCTCTAGACGGTTAGGTGTCAATTCCTTCAGAGACCAAGAGTGATTGTGGTTCTTGAAGAAGTCTGTAAAGGTTCAGAGATCGCCTTCAAGTATCTACCATGAGTAATCGACATCGATTGTGATTGTCGAGGAGAATAGGGTGAAGAGAGTTTATCTTCCGTGTTAAGTCATAGCCCCTTCAACCAGATGTAGTCCTTGTGTAGAAGGACAAACTGGTCGAACAAATACCTTGTCGCCATCAAGCATATTTGGTTATCTCTATCACTCATATTTACCTTCAATTCATTTTCATTCATATGATTTACATCAATGCATGCTTTAGTTTCCTTTCAGTACTCTGTGTTAGTTCACAATAGTTTGTTTTTCATTTGTTTTGTTGCTGGGTTATGAGAGATTTAAGTTTTCTGAAGAAAAATTAAAACTCCCATTCACCACCCTCTGGTAGACATACTTTTCCTACAATTGGCATCAGAGCAAGGTACTCCTTGACTCTACTCATTTTAGTCTAACGACTTTGGTGTTTAAGTATGTCTTCAGTGAACTACAAATCACATCTGAAGATTCCCATATTCGATGGGACGGACTACCCCTTCTGGAAGGAGAAGATGAAGATCCGTCCCCGTGCTATAGATGATGATATGTGGAACATGGTGAAGTTTGGGCTCACAGTCGTTGTACCTCAAGCCCTTTCTGACGAAGAAAAGAAGCTCATTCAACTAGATGCTCAAGCCAAAGATGAAATTGGTGGCCATCTCTCTCGGGCACAATTTCTTCGATATTGCCAGTGTGAAACTGTGAAGGATTTGTGGGATGTCCTCGATAAGATCAATGAAGGAGTTTCAACTTAGAAAGAAGCTCGAATTGATACTCTTCGAGCGAAGTTCAATCGCTTCAAGTGCATTAGAAATGAAATCTGTCAGCAAACCCTTGACTGCCTCAGTGACATAGCAAATGAACTTCAAGGGCTTGGTGCCAAAGACATCACTGACCATGAAGTTGTGAAGAAACTACTTCGATCTCTTCACAGCTTATTTGACATGCTTGTTTTGATGATTCACGAGCATCCTGATTTCAAAACTCTCAACTCTGCTGATGTCATGGAAAGATTGAACACTCACGAGGAACAAGAAGAAGAGAAAAAGAGATCTGTATGGCTCTACTCAATGCAAAAATCATGCTCTCAAGACTGTGGCTGATTACTCCTCAGATGGAAATGCCGAAGAAGATTCAGATGATCCAGAACGACTCAGCAAAGATCTCACACTGATCATGAAAAGATTCCAACATTTCCACAAGAAGAGCCAGTTCCAAAACAGAAGTTCAAGCAACTCTGGGGTTCAAAATCTTCATCAAAACTTGCTAGAGAATACAACTGTTTCAAGTGCAAGAAGTCTGGACACTTCATTTCGGACTGCCCTCTCTAGGAAGCTAAAATCTGTGCTAGTGGGAGATATGATTCGGCAAGAACTACGACTCCAATGAAGAAAAGAAAACGAAGAAATTCTTCAAGAAGAAGGACAGCTCCACTTCAAAATCTTTGTCAAGATCTTCATCAAGAAACCCTTCCAAGTCCTCCTCCAACCGCAAGGATACTTCTCACAAGGCCAAGGCGTACATCGACAAGGAGATGGATTCTGAAGAAGAAGAATCATCTACCAGTGAAGAAGAGAATGAGTCTAATGAGGACTGTGACTCAGGCATGGCTGGCATAGCATGCACCCCTTCTCCTGCAACGAATTACTTCGGGAACCCATCAAGCGACGATGGAACTCCTGCCTACTACTTCATGGCCAAGGCTTTGAAAGAAAAGGTATCCTCCAAACATCACAAGGTTCACTCCAGTGATCAATATTCTTATAATGAGGATGACCATGCTAAGTTGATCAAAATTGCCAACATACAACAAAATTCTCTTGAGAAAATTGAGAAAACCCTTAGGAAATCTGAAGGGTTGTTGGTTGAGGAGATGGAGAAAAATCAGTCATTGAATGAAAAGTATTTCACTCTCAAGTCATGAATGGATGAACTCTCAACTCGTCATGATTTTCTCTTAGCCGACCACGAAAGATTGGCCTACGATTACCTGAAAAGGAAATAGGAACTTGAGGCGTTGAGAGAGGCTCATGAAGATTTGATGAGAGAAAATTCTCTTCTCACCCAATAACTCAAGGATAAACCTAAAGTGTTTGAGCCACCATGTTTAAAATGCCTTGAACAAACCAATGCAGAATCAAATGTTGAATCATCTGTGAGTGATAACCCCTCTATCGAGGTAAATGGTTCTGTCTTTGATGAAAATGCTAGGTTGAAGGATCTTCTTCAGACATGGATGTTCAAATCGCTCAAAGGACATCAAACCCTTTGTGATGTTCTGAAGAAAACCATTCTTCAGAAAAATCCTAGAAAGGGAGGCATTGGTTTCGAGAGTAAATTGAAGGAAAATGGCATGTACTAGGAACCACATCAATGTCCTCAAACTGTGTGGGTTCCGACAAAGAGCAAAACGCTCGATCCCATTACTTTATTTTGACTGGGAACTATGGGGCAATATCCCCACACCATATAAAAGCTTTATTAAGACATAAGGTAATAGTTACAACAGGAGGATTACAAGAGGTAATCAAGAAAAACTATACTAGGGAAGAAAGTAAAAAAAGAGGACTAATAACAAAATGCCTTAAGGGGGAAGAAAAGAAATCCACTTCAGGAGATCATCCAGCATTACTTTCGGGATACAACCCTCCTATTCCTGAGTATCCTGATGATGATTCCCTGGACAATTATTAGTTGTTCAAAAATCAAGATGGTGAGGTCGTTGCTCGCTATGTTGGACCGAATAGAAGAAATGGCCCCCCAAAGAAAGCTATTTGGGTACCTAAGAAAACTATTGATGCTTTGCCTATTTCTGCTCGAATGAACATGCAGGCACAAAGAACTCGATAGAATGAGTATATGCATACTGAATGCAATAACTATGCTCATTCATCTGGAAGGAATTTCAATGCTTATTCTTTCAATTATGCTTGCACCTCATCGAGCAACAACTATGCTTACCGAAAGAAATCATATCCTGCTCGTTCATTTGTTTCGAAGCCACCTACAAAGATGTGGGTGGTTAAGAAAGCCTAATTCTTCTAGAGGACTATGTCTCCGGGTGCACTGAATGGATAATGGACAGTGGATGCACTAGTCATATGACCGGAGACAAGTCGTTATTTGTCGACCCCAACTTAACTACTTCTCCTTTGAAGTATATCACTTTTGGTGACAACAACAAGGGAAAGGTAATTGGGCTAGGTAAAATTGCTATATCCAAGGACAAATCTATTGATGATGTGGTACTTATTCAATCCCTTGCATGTATTCAATCTTATGTCTGTCAGCAAGCTATGTGATTTAGGCCTGCTAGTTCTATTCTCCATATCCAAATGCATTGTCTTCATGGCCTCTGACAATTCCTTCGTCTTTGAGGGAATTAGAAAATGTGATCTCTATATTGCGAATCTCTCTAAGGGTCCCACAGTCCAAACTTGTTTGCTTGCAAAAGCAACAGAAGGTTGCCTGTGGCACCAAAGACTTGGTCATGCAGGTATGAGAAATTTGCAGACCCTGGTGAAGAAAAATCATCTCTGTGGCTTTCCTGATGTAAAATTCGACAAGAATTGTCTCTGTGCTGCATGTGAGGCTGGAAAATTAGCCAAGAAGCATCATTCACCCAAGATAGTAATGACCATAACAAGGCCTTTGGAAATTCTTCATATGGATTTATTCGGTCCTCAAAATTATGCAAGCTTCGGTGGCAGTCATTATGGCCTGGTTATTGTTGATGAGTTCTCTCGTTACACTTGGGTATTCTTTCTCGAAGACAAGACCTGCACTCAAGATATCTTCAAAAGCTTCTGTCAGATTTCAGGTTTCGGCAGACCCTTGAGGTTCGAACACTGGGGTGCGCGCGGAGATTTCGCCTCCTACCTACCTGCACCCCTCCGCCTTGCTAGGATCTAAACTATTGAAAGAACAACACAAGAGACATGGGGTTTATACTGGTTCGGGCCACCGTTGTGGTGTAATACCCTACTCCAGTGTGTGGTGTGTGGATTGCCTCTTGGGCTGATGATGATGAATAATACAAGGAAGAATAGCCTCGCGAGGGTCTGTTCTTGACTGGGGCAATGAACTGCTGGATGGAGTTCAGTCACCTTTCTCTCTCACTCTCTCTCTCTCTCTCTGCTTCCAACCAACCGACTGATCGAACCCCCTCTAACGAGCCTCTTCCTTCCAACCTCCCAACCCCCTTGATCTGTGGGTGGCTGGTCCTATTTATAGAGGCCCTGGTCTTCTTCCCAAATATCGAGCGGGAAGGGAGCCAACAATGGCGGGCTAATTTGAAGGGGGATAGCAAGTATCAGCTATCCTGACAAAAGTAGTCTTCGCCTGCGCAAAGCTCTGGTGATGACGCCGTATTGGGCTCCACGGTGACCTCCATCTCGTAGTCCTCCTGGTCTTGGTCTCGTTGCACCGAAATGGCAACCTTTGCCTGATGCCTCGGTACTCCGCGGCTGCGCTTGCCCCCTTTGCACCAAAGAGGAAAGGAGGACGCTGTGTGGGCTGGCGCCCGCCTGGCGCCCTGAGTCGTCATGGCTTGCGTCACGGGCACCTCGCGAGGTAGCCCGCCTTGATCTCTCCGCCTCCTCGTGAGCCAGCCTGACGAGGCCGTGCCTGAGGAAGCTCCACGTCGTCCGCCCCGCGAGGCTTGGCCCCTCACGAGGGTCTTGAGTTTGTGTTGGTGAAGATGGGCCGTGTTGGGCCCCCCTTTGAGCCGCGCCGCAGGCTGCAGGCAGGCAAGTCTGGGGGCCCCCATTCCCAGAACGCCAATAGTAGCCCCCGGGCCCAAGGCGCGCCCGGACTTGGCCATGCAGGGAGGCGGAAGGGCAAGAGCGAAGCGCCACGGGCCCTAACAGCCTGCGGCCTTGGGCGCCGCGTGGCGGTTGACCGGACGTGGGCGCCTCCACTTCCCCATGGCGCCTCGGCAACTGCACGGATTGGACAAGTCCCTGCATGCAAAACGGGTCATGATTACCTGCGATCGTGGAGGTCGGCGGTTGGCCTCCGCCGGCTATAAGTACGGAACGTCGCGCGCCCTTCCGGTCCATCCCTCCTTGTTTCTCCTTCTTCCCGATTCTTGCTCCGTCTTGCCGTGATGGCTCCGATCCGCCGGTTCTCGACGGCAGAGAAGGGAAAGGCTCCCCGAGAGGGACCAGACCCACTCCCACCGAAGAAACGGCTTGTCCACCATGGCCCGGACGAGGGGGCCCTTCAGGTGGTGTTGAGGCCTTGGGGCGAGTGGGCGCCGCCGGGGTTCCCGCTTCCATTGTACGCCCACGTCGAGGCCCCCTAAGGAGCTGATGCTGACCGCCACGGGCGGCGTCGCCGTTGGCGCCGACGGGTCACGAAGGTGTGGGTCGTCCCCCCTGGGGTCCACACCGAGGGCTCCTCCCAAGAGTTCGTGCTCCTCGTCGCCATTCCTCTTCAATCTTGGATCCGCCTGCCTCCCTTCTTCGCCTCCATCATCGCGCAGGGGGAGCCCCTGGAGCTCTGGCTGCAGCACGCCGGCTGCAGCACCCTCGCGACCGAGGCAGAGGTCGCGGTCATCGCCTCGGGCGAGGTCTACATGACTTGAGGCTGGAGAGAGATCGCCCGGGTTTGCAGGACAAGGGGCGTCTTCGCGATCCACTTGGACTACGATGGTGCTTCGGTGATGCTCTTCAAGGTCTTCGATGCGAGCGGGCGCCGGCTGGAGTGCTGCCCCGGTGAAGGCGGCCAGGGCCCTGCTGCGACGAGGACTGGGCTCGCCAACCGCTCCCTTGGCGGCTCCTCATGCGGTGGAGACATCGGAGGCTCCAGCGACTCCGGCGAGCCCTTCGCGACTCCGGAGACGACTGACGACAGCTACGAGCCCCCGAGCCGGCACCGCTCCTGGAGCAGGGCGGGCTCGTCAGGCCGCCGCCGACTCTGATCTAGATGGGGTTGGTGTCGGTGCTTGACGGCCCACTGTTGATGATGGCGTCATTTGTAGGGATGCGCGTAGTTTGCGTCTCTTTAGGATCCGTTCCCTGCGAGGAACCAAAAACGCGCCCCGCGGGGGCTTGTAAGGTGCATGTGATCCTGTTTTGTTAATATAACCCTTGTCGTAGAATTGCGCGAGTTGCTCATCCCGTCTTAGCTCGGTCCTCCCTTTCGAACCTCACGAGGGCTTGGTGCTCTGCGCCGACAGGTCCCAGTCCCAAGGCGGCTTCAGTCGTCGCTGGTATGCCAGGTCGCGATGCCGTGGTCAAGGCCAGGAGGTGAGCGACCCGGAGTCCGGTAAGAGCCCCTGAGTCGCGATGCTCAGGAGGTCCCCTTTGGCGCCCAAGCAGCCGTCGTTTGGTGAGAAAGGGGAGCGGCGTCGCTAATAAGGGATAGCATTAGGTGCGGGGATGGTGCCACGATAGCTGGCGCTTCCGGGCGATAACTTATCTCGAGGATCAGGGGCCGCTCTCTGGTGTGTGGCCGGGTCCATGCATCGGCAGGCGCGGGGTTGCTTGGCGAGGTCCTCGTGTGTCTCTTCCCTCTCGCCTTTGCTCCCCTTTCTGCTCTACGTCCTCGGGTCCCGGCCCTCGAGTGAATCTCAGCCGTTGCTGGTATGCCAGGTCGCGATTCCGTGGTCAAGGCCAGAGGGTGAGGGCTAGAGAGCCAGTAGGAGCCCTGAGTCGCGATGCTCAGGCACCCCCCCTTTAACATGCAAGCGGTTCGCGCGGACGAGAGCGAAGGAGGCACAGCAAGAGCCTCGCCTGACGCAGCTCCTTCAGGAGGTCCTGCAGGTCCATCATAGAAAAAGCAAGGGGTTGCCATACAATTGATGGTCAGCCGTTGGTTGCTTCCAAGGGGTAGTGAGGCACTGAAGGCTTGACGAGGTGACGCTATGCGGGGCTGCCACGGCCAGAGCTCAGCCATCCAGGTTTGTCGGTGTTGCAGGGACAGACCCATGCGCAAGCGTCGTACCGTTTGGGAGTAGCTCCGTTAGTTGGCGTCAGCTGAGCAGGCAACTAGGTAAAACACATTAGCCGCGAAGGAGTGGATTCGTTCAAATAGATGCTGGGAATGCGGAGATCACTGGGTCAGGCCCGAGCGACTTGGGGGTGATGCAGCTCGAGTGGCGCCCCCAACAAGGTAAGATAACGACGCGAAGTAAAAGGGATACACGCCGCAGAGATGGACCCACGCGGCCTGGGAATAATGCAGCCCTGGGGGCGCTCCCAGCTGGAAATGAAACTTGAAAGATGTCACCTGATGACGCTGAAGACGAAGGGTTGTTGGTGTAGCAGACTCGGTGGGCTGCGGAAGCTGATCCTCATGAGCCCCTAGGCCCAGGGGCCTCGGGTGGCTCCGGAGGCGCTGGTGGCTCCTCGCGGACCATCTCCATCCCCGCCAGGGCTACGGAGCGCCTGGCCTCTTGTGCCTCCGTGGTGCCCCTCATGAGGCGCTGGTACATGTCAGCCGCGCTCGGCAAGCCGTAAGGCATGCGAACGTAGCTATGGGGTGGAACTCCGCAGCGCCCCACTCGTGAGGGCCAGAGGCGCTCCAGGGAGGCGACTCGGTTGAGCCCTGGTACGTCGATGCAGACGTGCAGCCTGCCATCCTCGCCTGGATGGGGAGCCACTGCTGGTAGGTGGTGGCCGCCTTTCCTGACTCTTGACTCCTGTAACTCCTGGATGGCCTTGCTGACGAACTCTTGAGGGTCCGGATCTCCTTGCCTTGCTCCTTCTTGAGGGAAAATGTGCTTCGAAGCACGCCTCCATGTGGTGCCCAAGCGCCTCCCTCGTGACCCTAGCTAGGTCGGTGGCCCTCCAGGGGAGAGCCCCCGAGCCCTGCCTGAGGAGGGCGCCAGGCGCACTTTCCTATGCGATGGAAGGAGGTTCCCCCTGGGCAGGCACAGGACCAGAGGGGCCTGCCTCTTGAGGGGCCAGGCTGGACAATGTCTTCTTCTTCTTGGGGGCGGCCTCGGGAAGCCTCCTGCTTCCGTGATCCGGGTCTTCCAGTGATGTGGCCTGAAAGGCTCGCTCCAGGGAACACACCGCGTCCCTCTCCTCACAGGGTACCGTGATGACTCCGCCGCTTCCTGGCATCTTGAGGACATTGTAGCTGTGGTGACTTACGGCCATGAACTTGGCCAGCGCTGGGTACCCAAGGATGGCGTTGTATGGCAGGCGAATGTGAGCGACGTCGAAGTCGATGAGCTCGGTGCGGTAGTTGCCGCGTGCCCCGAAGGTGACAGGGAGGCGGACCTGACCGATCGGGACCGTGGAGCCGTTGGTGATACGGAGAAGGGCTTGGTTGGATGAAGCTGGCTGTAGGGCACTTGGAGGTTGTTGAATGTCTCCACGGACAGGACGTTGAGCCCTGCCCCACCATCGATGAGGGTCTTGGTGACCACCATGTTGCTGATGATTGGGGAACAAAGCATCGGGAGGACTCCGGCTGTTGCCGCACACTTGAGCTGATCTGCTGAACTGAACGTGATGGCGCACGCCGACCACCTGAGAGGGCGCGTGGCTTCGAGCCTGGGGAGGACTGCGTTCACTTCGCGGGCGAACTGCTTGAAGATGCGTTGCGAGGCTGGGGCTTGAGCTCCGCCCAGGATGCAGGCGAACGCGCGCGGCTCCTGGAAGCCCCCAGCCTCCTCGTCCTGGTGGCGGTCCTCGTTTCTCCTTGGCTACGGCGGCAGCGGTGGGAGGCCTGTGTTGCCTTGCGGGCGATCCTCGCGAGGCTGATCCCTCCCGCCTCCCTCGCGAGGCGGGTCTTGCCAGCGATCCTCGCGAGGTTGGTCGCGCCACGCCTGGCGCGTGCCAAGGTCTTCCCAGCGTCCTGCGTTCCTTCCTCCTCCTCAGCCGTAGCCCCAGTCACCGCGGTCAGGGCGACGGCCGATCCTTCCTTCACGGCTCGGACTTCTTGACATTCGTTGGTGTTGTGGGTGTGGAGGTCGTGGTACACACAGTACCGGCTGCCCTTGGAAGGTTCGGGCTGATCTCTGCCCCGCTTGGTGTCCGGTTCTGCCGCGAGCACGGCAGCCCCCTTGCGCTTCACATCCTTGGACTTGAGCTTCTTCTCTTCTGGGTCTGCGGCAGGCAGCTCGAGGAGGGAGAGACGCCCTTCCTCAGCCCTGGCGCACTTGTTCGCCAAGTTGAACAGCTCCAAGGAAGGGCACAAGTCTTCATGCATCGCCAGCTCCTCCTTCATCTTGACGTCGTGCACGCCGTCGGAGAAAGCTGAGATGATGGCCTCCTCAGTCACCTTGGGGATCTTGAGGCGTGCGTTGTTGAAGCGCTGGATGTACTTCTGCAGGGTCTCCCTGGGTTGTTGCTTGATGCGGCGCATGTCGCTCACGGCGGGTGGCCGGTCGCGAGTACCTTGGAAGTTGGTGATGAAGCGGGTGCGCATCTCTTCCTAGGAGGAGATTGTGCCTGGAGCCAGGTTCAGGAGCCAGGTGTGGGCCCCGTCCTTGAGCGCCATGGGAAACCAGTTCGCCATGACCTTCTTGTCTCCGTTGGCAGCTTCGATGCCTAGCTCGTAGAGCTAGAGGAACTCCGCAGGGTCGGCCGTGCCGTCGTAGCGAGGAGGCAGGTCTGGCTTGAACTTGCCGGGCCACGCGATGCTGCGTAGTTCGGTGGTGAAGGCGCGGCAGCCTGCTGTGGCCACGGGAGGCCTTGGGTGACAGAGAGCCTGGTCTTGCATGTCCCCACGCGCTGGAGCAGGAGGATGGTCGCGACGTGCTGGAGCAGGGAGCGCCCGGGCAGCTTCTGGCGGGCGAGGGACTTCTTGGCAGCTCTGTTCTTGCTGCGCTGGCACCTGACGGAGCGGGTTCCGCCCAGGGGCCACATGCCTTGGAGCCATGGCGTCTTCTTGAGGAGGAGGCGGCCGGGGCACCGCCGGAGCCTCTTCGCCCGCGCGTGGCGGGGTGCGGTGCAGCGGAACGGACGGCGCGGAAGAGCCCCCTGCGGCGTGGACGAGCTCGGCGACGCGGTCGAGCCATTCTTCGTAGACGTCGTCGACGGGACGGTAGCGCAGGAGCTTGTTTTCCGCGATGAGTGCAGCACGAGCCTCCATGGGCGCGCGGAGCGCGCGAGACGAAGATCCAGCTGGGGCGAGCGAGGGAGTTGCGGTGCGGCCGTCTTGCCGAATGGACGGATGCTGGGACGATGCTTACTGCTCGTCCCCCGCCGGGCCGGTGGCGGCGTTGATGGCAGGTAACAGGGAACGGCGAGGGCGCCCAGCGACAGGGGCCGTCTGGGCGACGCGGGAAGCAAGGGAGGCCCGGCGCTCCGCGCAGGCCCGACGAGCGTCAGACATGGGCGCAATGGTCGGAGGAGAACGGGGTGGTGGGAGACGAATTCCGGCGCACCCCTACCTGGCGCGCCAAATGTCGGATTTCGGGTTCCGGCAGACCCTTGAGGTTCGAACACTGAGGTGCGCACAGAGATTTTGCCTCCTACCTACCTGCACCCCTCCGCCTTGCTAGGATCTAAGCTATCGAAAGAACAACACAAGAGACACGGGGTTTATACTGGTTCGGGCCACCGTTGTGGTGTAATACCCTACTCCAGTGTGTGGTGTGTGGATTGCCTCTTGGGATGATGATGATGAACAATACAAGGAAGAACAGCCTCGCGAGGGTCTGTTCTTGACTGGGGCGATGAACTGCTGGATGGAGTTCAGTCACCTTTCTCTCTCACTCTCTCTCTCTGCTTCCAACCAACCGACTGATCGAACCCCCTCTAACGAGCCTCTTCCTTCCAACCTCCCAACCCCCTTGCTCTGTGGGTGGCTGGTCCTATTTATAGAGGCCCTGGTTCTCTTCCCAAATATCGAGCAGGAAGGGAGCCAATAATGGCGGGCTAATTTGAAGGGGGACAGCGAGTATCAACTATCCTGACAAAAGTAGTCTTCGCCTGCGCAAAGCTCTGGTGATGATGCCGTCTTGGGCTCCACGATGACCTCTGTCTCGTAGTCCTCCTGGTCTTGGTCTCGTTGCACCGAAATGGCAACCTTTTCCTGATGCCTCGGTACTCCGCGGCTGTGCTTGCCCCCTTTGCACCAAAGAGGAAAGGAGGACGCTACGCGGGCTGGCGCCCGCCTGGCGCCCTGAGTCGTCATGGCTTGCGTCACGGGCACCTCCGAGGTACCCCGCCTTGGTCTCTCCGCCTCCTCGTGAGCCAGCCTAACGAGGTCGTGCCTGAGGAAGCTCCGCATCGTCCGCCCCGCGAGGCTTGGCCCCTCGCGAGGGTCTTGAGTTTGTGTTGGTGAAGATGGGTCGTGCTGGGCCCCCCTTCGAGCCGCGCTGCAGGCCGTAGGCAGGCAAGTCTGGGGACCCCCGGTCCCAGGACGCCGACAGCTTCGCTAAGAAGGCCCAGATTGAATATGATGTGCGAATTAAGCATGTCAGAAGTGACAATGGAACTGAGTTCAAAAATACTCAAATTGCTGAATTTCTTGATGAACATGGTATCACTCATGAGTTCTCTGTTGCATACACTCCCCAAAAGAATGGAGTTGTTGAACGAAAGAATAGAACTCTCATTGAAATGGCAAGAACTATGCTCAGTGAGTACAAAACTCCCATTCGCTTCTGGGCTGATTCTATTAACACTGCTTGTCATGTTACCAATCGTGTTTATCTTCACAAGTTCCTTAAGAAAACTTCATATGAGCTTATCACTGGCAAGAAACCGAATGTTTCTTATCTACATGTTTTGGGTGCACCTTGTTACATTCTTGATATGAATTACTCTTCCAAGTTTGCACCTAAGGCACATGAAGGTTTTCTTCTCGATTATGGCTCAAACTTGCATACGTATTGTGTCAATAACTCTCACCACATGAAAGTTATGGAAAACAGTAAATGTGCGGTTTGATGAATCTAACGGCTCCCAAAAGGAGCACCTGCCAAATGTGATAGATGAACCATCGATATCAGATGCTATTCGGCAAATGGCCATTGGGAGCGTCAAGCCTGTTGAAGGAAATGCACCCGAGTCCTCTGATGATGATCCTCCTATCACTCGAAGCAGAACTTGTCAAGCCACTGCCAAAGCAAATGCTCCTCTGAATGGAAATGGCAATCAAAATCCAAATGCCGATCAAAATGGCAATCCTGAAGGGAATGATGATACAAATGTTGATACTGATGATAATGATCATCACGAAGGAAATGCTCATCCTCGTGTGGCAAATCGAGTTGATCCTTCATTAATTCTCGATGAAATTGATAATACAGGTTATCGACCCACAACTCGTTCACGCACTCGTTTGGCTAACTAATGTGGCAGTTTCTCCTTTGTTTCATTGGCAGAAACTACCAAGTATGAAGAAGCCATGAATGATCCGGATTGGATGAATGCCATGCAAGAGGAGTTTATGCACTTTGAATTGAATGATGTATGGGACTGGTTGAAAAATTGAATCCCAAGAAGCACAATATCATCAGCACAAAATGGATTTTCCACAATAAGCAAGATGAAAATGGCATTGTGGTGAGAAACAAAGCACGACTCATTTCTCAAGGGTACACTCAGGTAGAAGGTATTGATTTCGGTGAAACATATGCTCCTATTGCATGCCTTGAGGCAATTCACATTCTTCTCGCTTATGCAAATTACAATGATAACTTGCTTTATCAAATGGATGTGAAAAGTGCTTTCCTCAATGGTGAAATTGATTAGGAAGTTTATGTTAGACAACCATCTGGCTTTGAACACCCTGAGTTTCCTCACAAAGTTTCCAAGTTCAAGAAAGCTTTATATGGGCTAAAGCAAGCCCCTCGAGCATGGTATGATACCCTGAAGAAGTTTTTGCTCGACAAAGGGTTCAAGCCAGGATCCATAGATCCCACTCTTTTCACTCGTGCAGTTGACAATGATTTATTCCTTTGTCAAATCTATATGGATGATATTAGCTCCAGCTATACTAACAATGTGTGCAGCTTAGAATTAAGGAAAATGATGTTCGATAAATATCAAACACTACTGCAGGATGCTGCTAATGCGACACTACAATCAGAGACCCTTCAACGAAACTATGTGCGATGCAATAATCGCAAACGGTGATGTAAAAAACTGTCAAAAAGATGCAAAATGTTTGTGATGACGGATGCATCAAACATGGTTCAGAATTTAGTTGTGTGTGCGATGAGGGGCATATGGTTCAGTTCAATGAACTGTTCGCCATGAGGTAGAAGAACAGAAATGTGCAACTATATGAAGGTGTGTGCGACATACGGCATACGGTTCACTCAGATGAACTATTTGTGATTTGACGGAACAAAATAAACGGTCAGCTAGATCAAGGTGTGTGCAATAGAGGGAAAATAGTTCACTAGAATCAGTTCTATCTGCTTACTTTACACATTATACTTGTGAATAAGACACGTGTTCCTGTTTCTAGAACATACAATATCTGTCTATCGCACCATGTTCTTGCATCAAAGTACTACTGTTGTGTAACCTGCAACAATCACTTATCATAAGACACGTTTGACTTGGGAGTGTTATATAGGTTACATCTGGCATTCTTTTCTAGCTTGTACTACTTCTAATTTGTTGAAATGGCACTTATGACGAGACCGTTTTAACTTGGTAGAGTGATATTCATTGCATCTTTCATATGGTGTCTAGCTTTCATTGCTTCTAATTTGTTGAAATGCCTTCTCCTTAGTTTACACATCATAAGCTGTGAATATGCAATGGCACTAATGACGAGAGACCTTTAACTTGGTAGTGTGATGTTGTTTGCATCTTGCATATGATTTATTTCTTGTACTGCTTCACATTTGTTTAAATGCCATTTATGACAAGACACTGTTAACTTGGCAGAGCGATATTTATAACATCTTTCATATGGTGTCTACCTTCCATTGCATTGCTTCTAATTTAGTGAAATGTCTTCTGCTTAGTTTACACATCATAGTTTTGGTTATCTCACGTCGTCCTGTTTTTCGTACATATTACATCCTCCTATCATGTGGTTGTCTAACATCAAAGTTCAGTTCATCTGTATCACGCATCAATTTGTTCTGAAGAACTAAATTGTTATTCGTTTTTCTAGTCGGCTTGACTTAACATGGCACACAGAAAGAGGAAGGAACACAGAATGACAAGGAAAAGGAAGCGGAAGAATCCTGCAGATTCTGCTGGTACTAATGGTGCAATAGAAGGTCAAAGTCCAGTGTAAAATTGTACAAATAGGGTATCCCATGCTCAAGCTGCAGAACAAGCCAAACAGAAACCAATAGCTGCCACCAAACAAGCATAGACAACCCTAGTTGTTGCAACACCTTCCACAGTACCACCAACTGCACGAGTTACTTATTGGTCAACTCAGCTAGCAACACGTTCCCAAGATCCCTTGCCACCTGACACTACTTACAAAGCACTCTTGACGCAAGACCAGTTGGCAATATCAGATGAACTTTGTGAGCTTCAACAACAAGAAGGTAGTTGCTGGAGTCAAGTTACAATTGCATGCTTATTTATATGTAGTCTCATAGTTTGATGTACACTAACACTTCCTATGTTCGTTGTTGGACTAGCACCTAGGCGCAAGAGGAAACAAACATCAGGGATAATGCTCGATAGGTTAACTAAATCTAGAGGAGGAAGAATGGAGATCCGTTTTGAGGCAGGTTTAAAAAGGCCACGTGATGCTACAGAGTCAGCCAAGTTAGTATCAGAGGCATCGGTTGCCGTTAGGTGTCATGTACGTATCCTCCCAACATGGATTCACTACAGGAATGACAGAGACGAAACCCAATTCAACACCTTCCTCAACCATTTATCTGTAAGTATGGTTATGTATGGAAACTAGTAATATCGTCTTGCTCTGTCCCATACTTTCTAGGTTGCTGATAATGAGACTCCCATAATTTTCAACAGATGAGGTTCAAGTTGGATAGCCAAGATGATGCAACCAGACAAGCTTGCACCCATGTTTTCAAGTCTGCTCTGCGACAGTATCGGTATAACTTGAGGAAAACTCACTTTGAAGGCAAGGCTAACAGTGAACTTTCCCAAACATCTCTAGTGAAAAATATATCGGATGAAGACTGGAGGGGCCTCGTTAAACACTGGTCTGATCCAAAGTATCAGGTACATTATATATATGTGATCAGATCACATGTTGAAGTCCTATTTACGCATGTGCCACACAAATCTATCTTCTTGTAGGTGAACTGTTCAAAGAACAAGGCCAACCGTACGAAAGTGAAATTCCAACATACAACAGGATCTCGTAGCTATATTGCACACTGCGAGGCTCTTGTAATTAGCTGTTGTTTCAATCTTTTCGTTGTACCATGTTATCCGATCTATATTGACTTGTTCCAAATGTAGAGGAAAGCCCGCAAGGACCGAAAAGTACCTGAACCAAATGATGTGGAAATCTTCAAGGAATGTCACACCAGCAAGACAAAGGGCATGACTACACCAGTCAAAGCCACTGTTGTAAGTCCTTAATCCTCGTGCCTTTTAACTACTACTTACTCTGACTTGTGCCTTGAACTGCATGGTTTGCAGCCAATGTCTATTACTCTTTTCAATTTTATTCACAATTGTCTTAGCGTATCATTGCACATTACAAGGTTTAAAAGAGAGGAGTGATGTTCCTTTGATCTTGATCTATAATATAGTTCCGTGTTGGACTTGCCCACACAATGTTACAATTGCCTGTTTGTCTGTTATTAGTTGTTTTGTGATATGAGTGATGTCATACTATGCTTACCGTATTATAAACTTTGTCTCTTTATCCTTAGCTATCAATACAATGTGAATAAATAGACAATACATTAGCCATGATACATGGTCATATGTTTGGAACCTGCACTACTGCAGGATGCTGCTAACGCGCACTACGATCAGAGACCCTTCGAGAAACTGTGTGCAATGCCATAATCGCAAACGGTGATGTATGAAAACTGTCAGAAATGTGTAAAATGTTTGCGATGACGGATGCATCAAACACAGTTCAGGTTTTAGTTCCGTGTGCGATGAAGGGCATACGGTTCAGTTCAGTGAACTGTTTGCGACGAGGAGGAACAAAAGAAACGGGCAGCCAGATGGAGGCATGTGCGATACACAACATATGGTTCACTCGGATGAACTATTTGTGATTAGGCAACACAAAAGAAACGGTCAGCCGGATCAAAGGTGTGTGCGATATACGGCATGCGGTTCACTCAGATGAACTGTTTGCATTGAGACATGAGAACAGAAATGGCTCAACTTAACAAGATGTGTGTGATACGCGACAAACATGCCTGTAATCAGAAATGTGTCTGAAGACCGATAAGAACACAGATGGTTGCTATTAGTAAGACGCGTGTGTTGTGAGAAAACGATTGCTGGTATACAATTGTGAGTGATTGATGAAAACATCACCGATGGGTTCCATTGTTTAGTCCGTGTGCGATGTGATTTTCTTTGTCCGCACACCATCTACACTCTGTCTACAGAGCATCAACATATATACTTAAAAAGACAACATTGCGTAACCAAATTAAGCATACAATTACACAAGTGACTACACACATAACATTTGCACACACCAAAGTAAGCAATTACATGCATACTAAAGTAGGAGAAACGAGGATCTAATCATCTACTTATTGTTGCAACGACGCTTGCCATTGCTCTGCTTCCGGCTGGATCCCTGGCCATTTTGGGGAAGGAGGGACTTCCTCATGTCAACGATCCGCCAGTACATGTCGTAGCTTGTGTACGCCTGCTTGGCCGCATACACGATGTGAGCTTTGTCGAGTTTCTCCATCCAGGCCGAGTGCCAGGCATGCTTGTCCTTGTTGCACGAATCCTTCATGTCTCTGTAGTAGGGGTCGATGATGGCCTCGGCGAGGTGAACCAGTGAGTCCTTCTCATGCTCCTTGGTGCCCCTGATCTTGTATTGGCCCTGGATGTCGACAAGATTCTAGTAGGCTGTCGGTGGGAATGACACCTATGGGATCACTGGGATCCCTTCTATGGTCGGTGGGCGCGGGGTCGTGAGGAGAGCAGGTTTAGGAGCTAGCACACGGATCGTTTACCCATGTTCAGGCCGCGAGGATGCATAAGACCCTAGTCCTTCTTTGGTGGATGTATTGAGTGTTCCTAAGCTTTTTGAACTAGATACGGTGGCTGTGCCATTCCAAAAAGCCGAATCCCCCTCCCGGTCGCCTCGGGCCTCCTTTTATAGGAAAAAGTGTTGCCACAGTGGCACACCGGAGGTGGAAAGGCCAATAGTGCGCAAGCTTATCGCACGGCATTACGGGACAAAGTGCATTAAATGTGCTACGTAGGTGTCCATTAGCTTTATCGGGGACGGGAACAAGGCCCGTCCCGTGCATCGCCGCTCCGCCTCGCTTCGACACGCGCCCAGGCTAGTGATGGATGCAGCACCATGTAGGCAGGCAAGCAGCTAAGGTGGCGCGGTGGTAGGGCCTTCATGAAGATCTGCATGCCGCCACGCAGGTGCTTGCTGATTTGGCCTGGAAGCTGCATGTTGCCACGCAGGTGCCTGCCCAGCTGGTTGGGCTAGCAGCTGCATGCGAATAGCGGTGGAGTCTTGGCTGGTGTGGGCCTGACAATGGCCCTCCTGGCGTCCTCGGCAAGGGTCTTGCCGGGGGCCCGGCAAGGGTCTTGTCGTGGCATCGCTGTCATCCTCAGCAAGAGTCTTGCCGGGGGTCTTGTGGATTTCCTCGGCTAGGATCCTGCCAAGGGTCATCGTCTTCTAATCCTCATCTAATCCTATGTGTTTATGATCTTGACAAAGATCTGTATGCCACCACGGAAGTGCCTCCCGAGCCTTGGTCCCAATGTAGTTGATTGGGTCGGAGCCTGTGGGTTCAAGGGTGGCTCACTCTGCTGGTGTTGGGCAAGTTGCCCCGGCAAGGCTCTTGCCGGGGCTGCGGGGGGCTGCCTCGGCAAGGATCTTGCTGAGGGAGTCCACCTCGCCCTCTTGCCCTCCTGCACTTCTAGTCCTGGCATCGCCTTGGTTGTCTTGTGCTTCAGCTTCTCTCCGGCTTCCCTCCTCTGCCCTGCTAAGTGTGGCCGCGGCGTGTGGTTCTGACTGCTCGTGCACAAGTAAAGGGGTCAAAAGGAGAGCCCCTACCTTTGTACACCGACAGGAGCCCCGGGGCTTGGGCCACACATAAGCCCGACACGTTGTTGGGCTAGGCCCAGAACGGTGCGCGGGCAGGTGGGGTGGATTTTGCCGCAGTAACTTCTCGTCCGCTGCGCTTCCCCACGACCTGCGTTGAATGCCCGACATGGAGGGTTGTGCGTGACGTGGGGGTCATGCGCGGGGCGGTTCCCGCACGCATGCGTCACATCATGGTTAATGGGAGAGGAGGCGGCTCGCGCCTTCCCCATAAAAGGAGGGAGGCGTAGAGGCACGACCCATTTACTTGGGTGGACTCGGGTTGTGGTCTTCAAGGCGCCCGCGCCCCAGGATCACGGGGCAGGGAGCGGCTGCTTCGCCCATCCCTTTAATGTTGCTCGCTCGCCATGTGTCCCTCATGCAGGTGGCAGGAGGTGGAGGCGGGAAACCGGGCCATCGCTGACTGGGACAGCGGGCCGGTCCTGATTCCCTGCGCCCCCGATGACTGGATTGGTCGAGTGGGGCGGCCGAGCCCCGACTCCACCCCTTTATAAGACGGGGAGGGGCGGCATTCCACATTATTCCATCATCCGTCTCCTTCCACCTCCGCTTCTTTCTTCCATCCGCCATGGCGAGAGGAAGCACTGGCCCTTCGACGGTGGCGGCGAGGGTTGCTGCTCGTCAGCGCGTTCCTCCTCCCCAAGAGCTCGTAGCAACGGAACCGCCCACTAGAGGAAGGGGAGGGGCGAGGCTGAGGTCGTCGTGGTGCTCGGGGGAGAGGAGGACGGGGCGGCGCATCGGCCTCGCCTCCGCCAGCGATGCCTCCCCCGACCGAGCGCCACGTCGGGGACCAGCCCCGCGAGTTATTCATCAGGCTGCGCTGGCCACCGCATCGCCGCCTCCGTCTCCCTACTGCATTTGCTCGGGAGATGGAGCTCGATCCACCCCAGACCCTCTGGTTGCACATGAGGGGCTGCGGGAACGGCGGCACGCGGGTCGACATCGACTTCCCCGCTCCTCATGTCATGTACCTCCGCCGCGGATGGAATACGTTCACACGCACCCACAGCTTGACGGCGGGGCTTGTTCTCTACTTCAAGTTAATGGAGGGTAGCCTGCTTTCCATCAAGGTCTTTGAGATCTTGGAACTCGCTTGAAGTCCTGCGTGGAGAGCCCCTCCGACGATGAAGATTCCTCCTCAAGCGGGAGTGACGAGGAGGACAGCGATAGCGACGACGAGGGAGTCGAGCGGCAGGATGCCGACTCTGACTTTGACTAACCGCGCCGCCCCTCCCTCGGTCAGGCGCCCTGCCGAGGGCCATTGATACGTCTCCAACGTATCTATAATTTTTGATTTCTCCATGCTATATTATCTACTGTTTGGACATTATTGGGCTTTATTATCCACTTTTATATTATTTTTGGGAGTAACCTATTAACCGGAGGCCCAACCCAGAATTGTTGTTTTTTGCCTGTTTTAGGGTTTCGAAGAAAAGGAATATCAAACGGAGTCCAAACGGAATGAAACCTACGGGAACGTGATTTTCTCACCGAATACAACTCAGGAGACTTGAACCCTAAGTCAAGCCAATTAACAGGAGGCCATGAGGTAGGGGGCGCGCCTGCCCCCCAGGCTCGCCCTCCACCCTCGTGGGCCCCCTATTGCTCCACCGATGTACTTCTTCCTCCTATATATATCCATGTACCCCCAAACGATCAGAAACGGAGCCAAAAACCTAATTCCACCGCCGCAACTTTCTGTATCCACGAGATCCCATCTCGGGGCCTCTTCCAGAGCTCCGCCGGAGGGGGCATCGATCATGGAGGGCTTCTACATCATCATCCAAGCCCCTCCGATGAAGTGTGAGTAGTTTACTTCAGACCTACGGGTCCATAGTTAGTAGCTAGATGGAGTCTTCTCTCTTTTTGGATCTCAATACAATGTTCTCCCCCTCTCTCATGGAGATCTATTCGATGTAATCTTCTTTTTGCGGTGTGTTTGTTGAGATCGATGAATTGTGGGTTTATGATCAAGTCTATCTATGAATAATATTTGAATCTTCTCTGAATTCTTTTATGTATGATTGGTTATCTTTGCAAGTCTCTTCGAATTATCAGTTTGGTTTGGCCTACTAGATTGGTTGTTCTTGCCATGGGAGAAGTGCTTAGCTTTGGGTTCGATCCTGCAGTGTCCTTTCCTAGTGATAGAAGGGGAAACAAGGCACGTATTGTATCGTTGCCATCGAGGATAACAAGATGGTTTTTTTATCATATTGCATGAAACTATCCCTCTAAATCATGTCATCTTGCTTAAGGCGTTACTCTGTTTTTAACTTAATACTCTAGATGCATGCTGGATAGCGGTTGATGAGTGGATTAATAGTAGTAGATGCAGGCAAGAGTCAATGTACTTGTCTCAGACGTGATGCCTATATACATGATCATACCTAGATATTCTCATAACTATGCTCAATTCTGTCAATTGCTCAACAGTAATTTGTTCACCCACCATACAATACTTATGCTCTTGAGAGAAGCCACTAGTGAAACCTATGGCCCGCGGGTCTCTTTCTCATCATATCAATCTCCATCACTTTATTATTGCTTTGCTTTTACTTTTCACTTTGCATCTCTATACCAAAAATACCAAAAATATTATTTATCATCTCTATCAGATCTCACTTTCGTAAGTGATCATGAAGGGATTGACAACCCCTAAGCGCATTGGTTGCGTTGAGCTATTGTTTTGTGTAGGTACGAGGGACTCGCGCGTAGCCTCCTACTAGATTGATACCTTGGTTCTCAAAAACTGAGGGAAATACTTGCGCTACTTTGCTGCATCATCCTCTCCTCTTCGAGGAAATCCAATGTAGTGCTCAAGAAGTAGCAAGAAGAATTTCTGGCGCCGTTGTTGGGGAGTCTACGCAAAAGTCAACATACCAAGTACCCATCACAATCCCTATCTCCTGCATTACATTATTTGACATTTGCCTCTCGTTTTCCCCTCCCCCACTTCACCCTTGCCGTTTTATTCGCCCTCTCTCTCTCTCTCTATCCTCCCTCTCTATTTGCCTCTTTTTGTCCGCTTGCTTTTTGTTTGCTCACATGGTTGGAATAGTCATTTATTTATTACTAAACATAGAACCTAAGATCTATGCATCCTCATCCGCTTGCTAATCTTTTTAAGAGATCCAGTTATGTTGAACCAATTGCTAGTGAGTTTTGTGCACTAGATTATCTTTATGAGGTTTTGCTTGAAATTCATGAATCTGAAAAGTGTGAAGTACTTCATGGAGTGATTCACGATAGATATTTGAATAAAAAGCATGATTGCAATGATGATAGTATAAATTCTATTAATATAAATTGTGCTAATAATATGCAAAACCCAAAGCTTGGGGATGCTAGTTTTGCTATGTCCTCTACTTGTTGCAATGATCATGATTGGGGTAATTCTTCTTATGATATTGAAAATTTATTTAAGCCCCATGATGAATATGAGATTGATTATAATGTTTGCAATAATATTGAAAGTGGGTTTGGAAGAATGTCAACTTTAGATCCCACATATGTGGAGAATGTTCAATCTTATGAAGTTTTTGATAAAAGTCCATTTGGAAAGGTCATGATTTTAGTTAATGTTAATCCCACAATTTCGGAAAAGTACCAACTTTGAATGCATGTGGATCATGTTGATAATATTTTATGTGATAGCTATATTGTTGAATTTTCTTATGATCCTACATGTAATTACTATGAGAGAGGAAAATATGGTTGTAGAAATTTTCATGTTACTAAATTACCTCTCTTTATGTTGAGATTGCTATTGTTTCTTCCCGCTTCCTTGCATATGCTAGTTTTTGCTTGCCTTGATAGTTTGTTTGCCTATAAGATGCCTATGCATAGGAGGTATGTTAGACTTAGATGTGATTGTCACATGTTTTTTATGCTCTCTTTGTGCTTCAATTCTTGTCTTTCCTGTGAGCATCGTTAAAATCGTATGCCTAGCTATAAGGCTTTATAGAAAAGCGCTTATTGGGAGACAACCCAATATTTTCCCTTACTGTTATTAAATAAATAAATTATTTAGCCTCTGTTTTGGTTGTGTTTTTTTGTGTTTAATTAGTGTTTGTGCCAAGTAGAACCGCTGGGAAGACTTGGGGAAAGTCTTGTTGAACTTGCTGTAAAAAACAGAAACTTTAGCGCTCACGAGAACTGCTGTCATTTTTATTTGGAGAGTGATATTTAGTTAATTCTTTTTGCAGATGATCAATAGATAAATTCCTCATGTCCAGCAATTTATTTTAGAATTTTTGGGGTTCCAGATCTTGCGCTAGCTACAGATTACTACATACTGTTCTGCTTTTGACAGATTCTGTTTTTCGTGTGTTGTTTGCTTATTTTGATGAATCTATGGCTAGTAAAATAGTTTATGAACCATAGAGAAGTTGGAATAAAGTAGGTATAACACTCATATAAATAAATAATGAGTTCATTACAGTACCTTGAAGTGGTCTTTTGTTTTCTTTCGCTAACGGAGCTCACGAGATTTTTTACTTTAAGTTTTGTGTTGTGAAGTTTTCAAGCTTTGGGTAAAGATTTGATGGATTATGGAACAAGGAATGGCAAGAGCCTAAGCTTGGGGATGACCATGGCACCCCCAAGATAATCTAAGGACACCTAAAAGCCAAAGCTTGTAGATGCCCCGGAAGGCATCCCCTGTTTCGTCTACTTCTATCGGTAACTTTACTTGAAGCTATATTTTTATTCACCACATGATATGTGTTTTGCTTGGAGCGTCTTTTATGATTTGAGTCTTTGCTTTTTAGTCTACCACAATCATCCTTGGTGTACACACCTTTTGAGAGAGCCATACATAATTTGGAATTTGATAGAATACTCTATGTGCTTCACTTATATCTTTTGAGTTATATAATTTTGCTCTAGTGCTTCACTTATATCTTTTAGAGCACGGTGGTGGATTTGTTTTATAGAAACTATTGATCTCTCATGATTCACTTAGATTATTTTGAGAGTCTTAATAGCATGGTAATTTTCTTAATAATAATATGCTTAGTATTCAAGATTTGTAAAACTATCTTTTGAGTGCGTTGAATACTAAGAAAAAAGTGATGCTTGATAATTGTTTTGAGATATGAGGATGGTGATACTAGAGTCATGCTAGTTGAGTAGTTGTGAATTTGAGAAATGCTTGTGTTAAAGTTTGTGATTCCCGTAGCATGCACGTATGGTGAACCGTTATGTGATGAAGTCGGAGCATGATTTATTTATTGATTGTCTTCCTTATGAGTGGCGGTCGGGGACGAGCGATGGTCTTTTCCTACCAATCTATCCCCCTAGAAGCATGCGCGTAATACTTTGCTTTGATAACTTCTAGATTTTTGCAATAAGTATATGAGTTCTTTATGGCTAATGTTGAGTCCATGGATTATACGCACTTTCCTTCCTTCCACCATTGCTAGCCTCTCTAATACCGCGCACTTTTCGCCGGTATCATACACCCACCAAATACCTTCCTCAAAATAGCCACCATACCTACCTATCTTGGCATTTCCATAGCCATTCCGAGATATATTGCCATGCAACTTTCCACCGTTCCGTTCATTATGACACGCTCCATCATTGTCATATTGCTAGCATGATCATGTAGTTGACATCGTATTTGTGGCAAAGCCACCATTCATAATTCTTTCATACATGTCAATCTTGATTCATTGCATATCCCGGTACACCGCCGGAGGCATTCATATACAGTCATATTTTGTTCTAAGTATTGAGTTGTAATTGTTTAGTTGTAAGAAAAATAAAAAGTGTGATGATCATCATTTTTTAGAGCATTGTCCCAAGTGAGGAAAGGATGATGGAGACTACGATTCCCCCACAAGTCAGGATGAGACTCCGGACGAAAAATAAATAAAAATAAAAGGAGGCCATAAAAAAGATAAGGCCAAAAAAATGAGAGAAAAAGAGAGAAGGGACAATTCTACTATCCTTTTACCACACTTGTGCTTCAAAGTAGCACCATGATCTTCATGATAGAGAGTCTCTCATTCTGTCACTTTCATATACTAGTGGGAATTTTTCATTATAGAACTTGGCTTGTATATTCCAATGATGGGCTTCCTCAAAATTCCCTAGGTCTTCGTGAGAAAGCGAGTTGGATGCACACCCACTTAATTTCTTTTGTTGAGCTTTCATATACTTATAGCTCTAGTGCATCCGTTGCATGGCAATCCCTACTCACTTACATTGATATCTATTGATGGGCATCTCCATAGCCCGTTGATACGCCTAGTTGATGTGAGACTATCTCCCTCTTTTTGTCTTCTCCACAACCACCATTCTATTCCTCAGATAATGTTATGTCCATGGCTCACGCTCATGTATTGCGTGAAGATCGAAAAAGTTTTGAAAATGTCAAAAGTATGAAACAATTGCTTGGCTTGTCATCGGGGTTGTGCATGATTTAAATACTTTATGTGGTGAAGATAGAGCATAGCCAGGCTATATGATTTTGTAGGGATAGCTTTCTTTGGCCATGTTATTTTGAGAAGACATAATTGCTTTGTTAGTATGCTTGAAGTATTATTATTTTTATGTCAACATGAACTTTTGTCTTGAATCTTTTGAATCTGAATATTCATACCACAATTAAGAAGATTTACATTGAAATTATGCCAAGTAGCACTCCACATCAAAAATTCTGTTTTTATCATTTGCCTACTCGAGGACGAGCAGGAATTAAGCTTGGGGATGCTTGATACGTCTCCAACGTACCTATAATTTTTCATTGCTCCATGCTATATTATCTACTGTTTTGGACATTATTGGGATTTATTATCCACTGTTATATTATTTTTGGGACTAACCTATTAACCGAAGGCCCAGCCCAGAATTATTGTTTTTTGCCTGTTTTAGGGTTTCAAAGAAAAGGAATATCAAACGGAGTCCAAACGGAATGAAACCTTCGGGAACGTGATTTTCTCACCGAATACAACTCGGGAGACTTGGACCCTACGTCAAGCCAATTAACAGGAGGCCACGAGGTAGGGGGGCGCGCCTGCCCCCCCAGGCGCGCCCTCCACCCTCGTGGCCCCCCTGTTGCTCCACCGACATACTTCTTCCTCCTATATATATCCACGTACCCCCACACGATCAGAAACAGAGCCAAAAACCTAATTCCACCGCCGCGACTTTCTGTATCCACGAGATCCCATCTTGGGGCCTGTTTCGGAGCTCCGCCGGAGGGGGCATCGATCACGGAGGGCTTCTACATCATCATCCAAGCCCCTTCAATGAAGTGTGAGTAGTATACTTCAGACCCACGGGTCCATAGTTAGTAGCTAGATGGCTTCTTCTCTCTTTTTGGATCTCAATAGAATGTTCCCCCCTCTCTCGTGGAGATCTATTCGATGTAATCTTCTTTTTGTGGTGTGTTTGTTGAGACCGATGAATTGTGGGTTTATGATCAAGTCTATCTATGAATAATATTTGAATCTTCTCTGAATTCTTTTATGTATGATTGGTTATCTTTGCAAGTCTCTTCGAATTATCAGTTTGGTTTGGCCTACTAGATTGGTTGTTCTTGCCATGGGAGAAGTGCTTATCTTTGGTTTCGATCTTGCCGTGTCCTTTCCCAGTGACAGAAGGGGCAGCAAGGCACGTATTGTATCGTTGCCATCGAGGATAACAAGATGGGTTTTTTATCATATTGCAAGAAATTAACCCTCTACATCATGTCATGTTGCTTAAGGCGTTACTCTGTTTTTAACTTAATACTCTAGATGCATGCTGGATAGCGGTCGATGAGTGGAGTAATAGTAGTAGATGCAGGCAGGAGTCAGTCTACTTGTCTCGGACGTGATGCCTATATACATGATCATACCTAGATATTCTCATAACTATGCTCAATTCTGTCAATTGCTCAAGAGTAATTTGTTCGCCCACCGTACAATATTTATGCTCTTGAGAGAAGCCACTAGTGAAACCTATGGCCCCCGGATCTCTTTCTCATCATATCAATCTCCATCACTTTATTATTGCTTTGCTTTTACTTTGCTTTTACTTCTCACTTTGCATCTCTATACCAAAAATACCAAAAATATTGTTTATCATCTCTATTAGATCTCAGTTTTGTAAGTGATCGTGAAGGGATTGACAACCCCTAAGCGCGTTGGTTGCGTTGAGCTATTGTTTTTGTGTAGGTACGAGGGACTCGCACGTAGCCTCCTACTGGTTTGATACCTTTGTTCTCAAAAACTGAGGGAAATACTTATGCTACTTTGCTGCATCATCCTCTCCTCTTTGAGGAAATCCAACGCAGTGCTCAAGAGGTAACAGCTATCCTCGCCAAGCTCTCCATCGGGGTGCTCCCTGTCGTCTCCTTGGGCGGCTGGCGTATGAGGGTCGAAGAAGGCGGGTGGCGGCCGTCAAATCGGAGTACGCGGGCACCGATGCCTTCGTCGCGTATCGCCGGCCCGCTGCGTTGTCTTCCAGCTCCTTTCCTGGCACCAAGATGTTCTCTTGGTGCCTTCTGCTCCTCATACCTTGCCTAGGTGCTCTTTTCTCCCTCCCGCTGCCGTGTTCCACCTTCTTTGGAGAGGGACAAGAAAGGGATTACGGGCACCTTATCTCTTTTTAGTTTGTAAGCCTGCAGGCACTTGTTAATTCTAAGACTTGTAATCCCCTTGCTCATGTTTTTAATTCCGTATGAACTGTACCTGTATGGGATGTTTTTAATGAAAAAGGGTGCTTGCCGGGTTCTTTGTGCGTGAGCGAGGCCCATGCCAAGGATGAATCCTTGTTATTTTTAAGATAAACACTGTCGCCCGGCAACAGGCCTTGCCGTCTCCCCACTTCGGTCGGCCATTCCCGCACTCTTGGTGGAGGTAGGGGCGAAGTAGAGTTAGGCCCCTTGTTCATCTCCTCGCCACCGCAACTACTACCAAATTCTGACCCAGGAGGTAGCTCTTGGGTACAGGAAAGGGGGAGCACGGTGGTTTTAAGAACATAAACAAGATTTCACATGTCCCAGTTCTATACGCAAACACATAACAGGGGGATGAAAGACTTATCTGAATCCGCAGTCCCCGGCAACCTTGGCTTGCCGTGGTTGGATCCTTGTATCTTCAGCCCCCGGCAGTCTTGGCCTGCCGGGGCCGGAGCGCCGGTTCGTCCTCTTTTTCCCAAGCGGCTCAGCAGAAGTGTCTGCGTGCCCTGCGAACCAAGGCGAATAGAAAGACGCACACTCGACCTCTGGGCTATGGGTTAGTCGCTGCTAAGCACTATCAACCCTAACCGAGGGAGAGACTTAACCTAGCATGCATGCTATAACTTAGGGCGCCAGTGCTTCATTTATTTATGCTCAGGGTCTGCACCTGGCTTTGTACAGAGGGTTACATGCCTTGCCGGCAAGGCTTGTACAAAAGGTGGTTGCCCGGGAGGCCCGACAACCGCGCCTTATGGGTAAAACTTGCGAAGATGTTCGATGTTCCAAGAATTGCTCACTGGGATAGCATCTTCGGTCTCCAGGCAGACTGCGCTGGGCCTGGTGACTCGTATTACCCGATAAGGGCCTTCCCACTTTGGTGTCAACTTGTTGGAATTCTTGGCCGACTGAACGCGCCGAAGAACAAGGTCGTCTTCCTCAAAGCTTCGGGCATGAACCTTGGGGCTATGGTAGCGGCGCAAGGCTTGCTGGTAGCATGCTGCTCTCATAGCCGCCTGAAGACGATCTTCCTCAAGGAGCCTTGCGTCACCTTGCCGCAACTGCTCTTGCTCAAGCTCGTCATAAGCGAGCACTCGAGGTGACCCGTATATGAGTTCTATGGGGAGAACTGCTTCTACCCCATATATTAGGGCAAAGGGTGTCTGGCCGGTGGCTCGATTTGGCATCGTCCTGATCGACCAAAGAACCGCCGACAACTCATCAATCCAGCGCCTTCCGCTCTTGTGCAGCCTGACAAAAGTCTTCGTTCTCAGGCCTCGCAACACTTCAGCATTTGCCCTTTCCGCCTGGCCGTTGCTCCGGGGGTGTTCCATGGAAGCAAAACAGACCTTGCTGCCGAGGTCTTGGATGTATTGCATGAAGTTGTGGCTTGTGAACTGCGTGTCATTGTCGGTGATGACCCTGTTTGGTACACCAAAACGGCAGACTAGCCCCTTGAAGAACTTGACGACCGACTTTGCTGTAACCTTCCTCACTACCTCCACCTCCGGCCACTTTGTGAACTTGTCAATTGCAACGTACAAGTACTCAAAGCCCTTGACGATGCGAGGGAAAGGGCCCAGTATGTCGATCCCCCAGACCGAAAATGGCCAGGAGAGAGGGATTGTTTGAAGGGCTTGAGCTGGTTGATGAAGCTTATTCGAATGGAAGTGGCACGCTTCACACCTGGCTACTAGTGCCGTCGCATCCTGGAGGGCGGTGGGCCAGAAGAAGCTTTGCCGGCAAGGGCCCTTGACCCTATGTAGGAGCCACATATGCCTCCATGTATCTCTGCCAACAGCTCCAATCCTTCCTCCCGGGGGATGCACTTCAATTTCACACCGTTCGGTCTTCTTTGTACAGGACGTCATCGACGAACTGGTACAAGGTAGACCAATGGGCTACTTTTTCCGCTTCTTCCTTCTCCTCAGGAAGTTCCCCTGTCTGGAGGAAACGGACGGATGGTATGCTGTGCCCATGCCGGAGCCTGGGGCTCAACGGCAAGGACCAAAGGCATCTCTTCCACCATGGGGCAGCTGTCTCTACGGCCAGGGCTCGGTGCCCTGACGGAGCCAGCTGCCCTGTGGCGGGCTAGGAATCCATGGCAACACCCTTGCCGGCGGCCCCTGGGGGCTCGGCGGGAAAGTACTTGCCGGGGCCTGATTTCCTCCGCTTGTTCTGCTCCGTTGATGGTTCGACGGATGGTTGAGTTAACCGAAGCAAAAAGTGTTGGAAATATGCCCTAGAGGCAATAATAAAAGCATTATTATTATATTTCCTTGTTCATGATAATTGTCTTTTATTCATGCTATAATTGTGTTATCCGGAAATCGTAATACATGTGTGAATTCATAGACACCAACATGTCCCTAGTAAGCCTCTAGTTGACTAGCTCGTTGATCAACAGATAGTCATGGTTTCCTGACTATGGACATTGGATGTCATTGATAACGAGATCACATCATTAGGAGAATGATGTGATGGACAAGACCCAATCCTAAACATAGCACAAGATCGTATAGTTCGTTTGCTAGAGTTTTTCCAATGTCAAGTATCTTTTCCTTAGACCATGAGATCGTGTAACTCCCAGATACCGTAGGAGTGCTTTGGATGTGCCAAACGTCACAACGTAACTGGGTGACTATAAAGGTACATTACAGGTATCTCCGAAAATGTCTGTTGGGTTGGCATGAATCGAGACTGAGATTTGTCACTCCGTATGACGGAGAGGTATCTCTGGGCCCACTCGGTAATGCATCATCATAATGATCTCAAAGTGACCAAGTGTCTGGTCACGGGATCATGCATTACGGTACGAGTAAAGTGACTTGCCGGTAACGAGATTGAACGAGGTATTGGGATACCGACGATCGAATCTCAGGCAAGTAACGTACCGATTGACAAAGGGAATTGTATACGGGGTTGCTTGAATCCTCGACATCGTGGTTCATCTGATGAGATCATCGAGGAGCATGTGGGAGCCAACATGGGTATCCAGATCCCGCTGTTGGTTATTGACCGGAGAGCCATCTCGGTCATGTCTACATGTCTCCCGAACCCGTAGGGTCTACACACTTAAGGTTCGGTGACGCTAGGGTTGTAGAGATATGAATATGCAGTAACCCGAAAGTTGTTTGGAGTCCCGGATGAGATCTCGGACGTCACGAGGAGTTCCGGAATGGTCCGGAGGTGAAGAATTATATATAGGAAGTGCAGTTTCGGTCATCGGGAGAGTTTCGGGGGTCACCGGTATTGTACCGGGACCACCGGATGGGTCCCAGGGGTCCACCGGGTGGGGCCACCCATCCCGGAGGGCCCCATGGGCTGAAGTGGGGAGGGGAACCAGCCCATAGTGGGCTGGTGCGCCCCCCTTGGCCCACCCCCTGCGCCTAGGGTTGGAAACCCTAGGGTGGGGGGGCGCCCCACTTGCCTTGGGGGCCACTCCACCCTTGGCCGCCGCCCCCCCTAGGAGATCCCATCTCCTAGGGCCGGCGCCCCCCTTGGGGAGCCTATATAAAGGGGGGAGGGGCAGCTGCACCCTTGACTCTTGGCGCCTCCCTCTCCCCTGCTACACCTCTCCCTCTCGCAGAAGAACGGCGAAGCCCTGCTGCGGTGACTGCTGCATCCACCACCACGCCGTCATGCTGCTGGATCTTCATTAACCTCTCCTCCCCCTTGCTGTATCAAGAAGGAGGAGATGTCATGCTGACCGTACGTGTGTTGAACGCGGAGGTGCCATCCGATCGGCGCTAGGATCTCCGGTGATTTGGGTCATGTCGAGTACGACTCCCTCATCCCCGTTCTCTTGAACGCTTCCGCTCGCGATCTGCAAAGGTATGTAGATGCAATCCGATCACTCATTGCTAGATGAACACATAGATGGATATTGGTGAAATCATAGGAAAATTTTTGTTTTCTGCAACGTTCCCCAACAGTGGTATCAGAGCCAGGTTTATGCGTAGTTCTCTTTGCACGAGTAGAACACAATTTGTTGTGGGCGTAGATGTTGTCAACTTTCTTGCCGCTACTAGTCTTATTTTGCTTCAGCGGTATTGTGGGATGAGGCGGCCCGGACCAACCTTACACGTATGCTTACGTGAGACCGGTTCCACCGACTAACATGCACTAGTTGCATAAGGTGGCTGGCGGGTGTCTGTCTCTCCCACTTTAGTTGGAGCGGATTCGATGAAAAGGATCCTTATGAAGGGTAAATAGAAGTTGACAAATCACGTTGTGGCTTTCACGTAGGTAAAAAAACGTTCTTGCTAGAACCCTATTGCAGCCACGTAAAACTTGCAACAACAATTAGAGGACGTCTAACTTGTTTTTGCAGCAAGTGTTCTGTGATGTGATATGGCCAAAGTTGTGATGAATGATGAATGATATATATGTGATGTATGAGATCATGTTCTTGTAATAGGAATCACGACTTGCATGTCGATGAGTATGACAACCGGCAGGAGCCATAGGAGTTGTCTTTATTTTTGTATGACCTGCGTGTCATTGAGAAACGCCATGTAAATTACTTTACTTTATTGCTAAACGTGTTAGCCATAGTAGTAGAAGTAATAGTTGGCGAGAAACTTCATGAAGACACGATGATGGAGATCATGGTGTCATGCCGGTGACAAGACGATCATGGAGCCCCAAGATGGAGATTAAAGGAGCTATGTGATATTGGCCATATCATGTCACTATTATTATTTGATTGCATGTGATGTTTATCATGTTTTTACATCTTGTTTACTTAGAATGACGGTAGTAAATAAGATGATCCCTCATAATAATTTCAAGAAAGTGTTCCCCCTAACTGTGCACCGTTGCGACAGTTTGTTGTTTCGAAGCACCACGTGATGATCGGGTGTGATAGATTCCAACGTTCACATACAACGGGTGTAAGATAGATTTACACATGCAAACACTTAGGTTGACTTGACGAGCCTAGCATGTACAGACATGGCTTCAGAACACAGAAGACCGAAAGGTCGAGCATGAGTCGTATAGAAGATACGATCAACATGAAGATGTTCACCGATGTTGACTAGTCCGTCTCATGTGATGATCGGACACGACCTAGTTAACTCGGATCATGTTATACTTAGATGACTGGAGGGATGTCTATCTGAGTGGGAGTTCATTGAATAATTTGATTAGATGAACTTAATTATCATGAACTTAGTCTAAAACCTTTACAACATGTCTTGTAGATCAAATGGCCAACGTTGTCCTCAACTTCAACGCGTTCCTAGAGAAAACCAAGCTGAAAGACGATGGCAACAACTATACGGACTGGGTCCGGAACCTGAGGATCATCCTCATAGCTGCCAAGAAAGATTATGTCCTACAAGCACCGCTAGGTGAAGCACCTGTTCTCCCTGCAGAACAAGACGTTATGAACGCTTGGCAGACACGTTCCGATGATTACTCCCTCGTTCAGTGCGGCATGCTTTACAGCTTAGAACCGGGGCTCCAAAAGCCTTTTGAGAGACACGGAGCATATGAGATGTTCGAAGAGCTGAAAATGGTTTTCCAAGCTCATGCCCGGGTCGAGAGATATGAAGTCTCCGACAAGTTCTTCAGCTGTAAGATGGAGGAAAACAGTTCTGTCAGTGAGCACATACTCACTATGTCTGGGTTACATAACCGCTTGACTTAGCTGGGAGTTAATCTCCCGGATGACTCGGTCATTGACAGAATCCTTCAGTCGCTTCCACCGAGCTACAAGAGCTTTGTGATGAACTTCAATATGCAGGGGATGGAAAAGACCATTCCTGAAGTATTTGCAATGCTGAAATCAGCAGAGGTAGAAGTCAAAAAGGAACATCAAGTGTTGATGGTGAATAAAACCACTAAGTTCAAGAAAGGCAAGGGTAAGAAGAACTTCAAGAAGGACGGCAAGGGAGTTGCCGCGCCCGGTAAGTAAGCTGCTGGGAAGAAGCCAAAGAATGGACCCAAGCCCAAGACTGAGTGCTTTTATTGCAAGGGAAGTGGTCACTGGAAGCGGAACTGCCCCAAACACTTAGCGGACAAGAAGGCCGGCATCACGAAAGGTATATGTGATATACATGTAATTGATGTGTACCTTACTAGTACTCGTAGTAGCTCCTGGGTATTTGATACCGGTGCAGTTGCTCACATTTGTAACTCAAAGCAGGAGCTGTGGAATAAGCGGAGACTGGCGAAGGACGAGGTGACGATGCGCGTCGGGAATGGTTCCAAGGTCGATGTGATCGCCATCGGCATGCTACCTCTACATTTACCTACGGGATTAGTTTTGAACCTCAATAATTGTTATTTAGTGCCAAGTTTGAGCATGAACATTGTATCAGGATCTCGTTTAATACAAGATGGCTACTCATTTAAATCCGAGAATAATGGTTGTTCTATTTATATGAGAGATATGTTTTATGGTCATGCTCCGATGGTGAATGGTTTATTCTTAATGAATCTCGAGCGTAATGCTACACATATTCTTAGTGTGAATACCAAAAGATGTAAGGTTGATAATGATAGCCCCACATACTTGTGGCACTGCCACCTTGGTCACATAGGTGTCAAACGCATGAAGAAGCTCCATGCAGATGGACTTTTAGAGTCTCTTGATTACGAATCATTTGACACGTGCGAACCATGCCTCATGGGTAAAAGGACCAAGACTCCATTCTCAGGAACAATGGAGCGAGCAACCAACTTACTGGAAATCATACATACTAATGTGTGCGGTCCAATGAGTGTTGAGGCTCGCGGTGGCTATCGTTATGTTCTCACCCTCACTGATGACTTGAGTAGATATGGGTGTATCTATTTAATGAAACACAAGTCTGAGACCTTTGAGAGTGAGGTTGAGAATCAACGTGACAGGAAAATCAAGTTCTTGCAATCAGATCGTGGGGAGAATACTTGAGTCACGAATTTGGCACACACTTAAGAAAATGTGGAATAGTTTCACAACTCACGCCGCCTGCAACACCTCAGCATAATGGTGTGTCCGAATGTCGTAATCGCACTCTATTAGATATGGTGCGATCCATGATGTCTCTTACCGATTTACCGCTATCATTTTGGGGCTATGCTTTAGAGACTGCCACATTCACTTTAAATAGGGCTCCACCGAAATCCGTTGAGACGACACCGTATGAATTATGGTTTGGGAAGAAACCTAAGCTGTCGTTTCTAAAAGTTTGGGGATGCGATGCTTATGTCAAGAAACTTCAACCTGAAAAGCTCGAACCCAAGTCGGAAAAATGCGTCTTCATAGGATACCCTAAAGAAACTATTGGGTATACCTTCTACCTCAGATCCGAAGGCAAGATCTTTGTTGCCAAGGATGGATCCTTTCTAGAGAAAGAGTTTCTCTCGAAGGAAGTAAGTGGGAGGAAACTAGAACTCGATGAAGTATTACCTCTTGAACCGGAAAGTGGCGCAACACAGGAAAATGTTCCTGAGGTGCCTGCACCGACTAGAGAGGAAGTTAATGATGATGATCATGAAACTTCAGATCAAGTTGCTACTGAACTTCGTAGGTCCACAAGGACACGTTCCGCACCAGAGTGGTACGGGAACCCTGTCTTGGAAATCATGTTGTTAGACAACGGTGAACCTTCGAACTATGAAGAAGCGATGGCGGGCCCAGATTCTGACAAATGGCTGGAAGCCATGAAATCCGAGATAGGATCCATGTATGAAAATGAAGTATGGACTTTGACTGACTTGCCCGATGATCGGTGAGCCATAGAAAATAAATGGATCTTTAAGAAGAAGACAGACGCGAATGGTAATGTGACCATCTATAAAGCTAGGCTTGTCGCTAAGGGTTATCGACAAGTTCAAGGGGTTGACTACGATGAGACTTTCTCACCCGTGGCGAAGCTGAAGTCTGTCCGAATCATGTTAGCAATTGCCGCATTCTATGATTATGAGATATGGCAAATGGACGTCAAAACGGCATTCCTTAATGGTTTCCTTAAGGAAGAATTGTATATGATGCAGCCGGAAGGTTTTGTCGATCCTAAGAATGCTGACAAGGTGTGCAAGCTCCAACGCTCGATTTATGGGCTGGTGCAAGCATCTCGGAGTTGGAACATTCGCTTTGATGAGATGATCAAAGCGGTTGGGTTTACGCAGACTTATGGAGAAGCCTGCGTTTACAAGAAAGTGAGTGGGAGCTCTGTAGCATTTCTCATATTATATGTAGATGACATACTTTTGATGGGAAATGATATAGAACTCTTGGACAGCATTAAGGCCTACTTGAATAAGAGTTTTTCAATGAAGGACCTTGGAGAAGCTGCTTATATATTAGGCATCAAGATCTATAGAGATAGATCAAGACGCCTCATAGGTCTTTCACAAAGCACATACCTTGATAAGATATTGAAGAAGTTCAATATGGATCAGTCTAAGAAGGGGTTCTTGCCTGTGTTGCAAGGTGTGAAATTGAGCTCAGCTCAATGTCCAACCACGGCAGAAGATATAGAAGAGATGAGTGTCATCCCCTATGCCTCAGCCATAGGGTCTATTATGTATGCCATGCTGTGTACCAGACCTGATGTAAACCTTGCAGTAAGTTTGGTAGGAAGGTACCAAAGTAATCTCGGCAAGGAACACTGGACAGCGGTCAAGAATATCCGGAAGTACCTGAAAAGGACTAAGGACATGTTTCTCGTTTATGGAGGTGACGAAGAGCTCGTCGTAAAGGGTTACATCGACGCTAGCTTTGACACAGATCTGGATGACTCTAAGTCACAAACCGGATACGTGTATATTTTGAATGGTGGGGCAGTAAGCTGGTGCAGTTGTAAGCAGAGCGTCATGGCGGGATCTACAAGTGAAGCGGAGTACATGGCAGCCTCGGAAGCAGCACATGAAGCAATTTGGGTGAAGGAGTTCATCACCGACCTAGGAGTCATACCCAATGCGTCGGGGCCGATCAAACTCTTCTGTGACAACACTGGAGCTATTGCACTTGCCAAGGAGCCCAGGTTTCACAAGAAGACCAGGCACATCAAGTGTCGCTTCAACTCCATTCGTGAAAATGTTCAAGATGGAGACATAGATATTTGTAAAGTACATACGGACCTGAATGTAGCAGATCCGTTGACTAAACCTCTCCCTAGAGCAAAACATGATCAACACCAGAATTCCATGGGTGTTCGATTCATCACAATGTAACTAGATTATTGACTCTAGTGCAAGTGGGAGACTGTTGGAAATATGCCCTAGAGGCAATAATAAAAGCATTATTATTATATTTCCTTGTTCATGATAATTGTCTTTTATTCATGCTATAATTGTGTTATCCGGAAATCGTAATACATGTGTGAATTCATAGACACCAACATGTCCCTAGTAAGCCTCTAGTTGACTAGCTCGTTGATCAACAGATAGTCATGGTTTCCTGACTATGGACATTGGATGTCATTGATAACGAGATCACATCATTAGGAGAATGATGTGATGGACAAGACCCAATCCTAAACATAGCACAATATCGTATAGTTCGTTTGCTAGAGTTTTTCCAATGTCAAGTATCTTTTCCTTAGACCATGAGATCGTGTAACTCCCGAATACCGTAAGAGTGCTTTGGATGTGCCAAACGTCACAACGTAACTGGGTGACTATAAAGGTACATTACAGGTATCTCCGAAAGTGTCTGTTGGGTTGGCACAAATCGAGACTGGGATTTGTCACTCCGTATGACGGAGAGGTATCTCTGGGCCCACTCGGTAATGCATCATCATAATGAGCTCAAAGTGACCAAGTGTCTGGTCACGGGATCATGCATTACGGTACGAGTAAAGTGACTTGCCGGTAACGAGATTGAACGAGGTATTGAGATACCGACGATCGAATCTCGGGCAAGTAACATATCGATTGACAAAGGGAATTGTATACGGGGTTGCTTGAATCCTCGACATCATGGTTCATCCGATGAGATCATCGAGGAGCATGTGGGAGACAACATGGGTATCCAGATCCCGCTGTTGGTTATTGACCGGAGAGCCATCTTGGTCATGTCTACATGTCTCCCGAACCCGTAGGGTCTACACACTTAAGGTTCGGTGACGCTAGGGTTGTAGAGATATGAATATGCAGTAACCCGAAAGTTGTTCGGAGTCCCGGATGAGATCCCGGACGTCACGAGGAGTTCCGGAATGGTCCGGAGGTGAAGAATTATATATAGGAAGTGCAGTTTCGGCCATCGGGAGAGTTTTGGGGGTCACCGGTATTGTACCGGGACCACCGGATGGGTCCCGGGGGTCCATCGGGTGGGGCCACCCATCCCGGAGGGCCCCATGGGCTGAAGTGGGGAGGGGAACCAGCCCATAGTGGGCTGGTGCGCCCCCCTTGGCACACCCCCTGCGCCTAGGGTTGGAAACCCTAGGGTGGGGGCGCCCCACTTGCCTTGGGGGCCACTCCACCCTTGGCCGCCGCCCCCCCTAGGAGATCCCATCTCCTAGGGCCGCCGCCGCCCTTGGGGAGCCTATATAAAGGGTGGAGGGAGGGGCAGCTGCACCTTTGACTCTTGGCGCCTCCCTCTCCCCTGCTACACCTCTCCCTCTCGCAGAAGAACGGCGAAGCCCTGCTGCGGTGACTGCTGCATCCACCACCACGCCATCGTGCTGCTGGATCTTCATCAACCTCTCCTCCCCCCTTGCTGGATCAAGAAGGAGGAGACGTCACGCTGACCGTACGTGTGTTGAACGCGGAGGTGCCGTCCGTTCGGCGCTAGGATCTCCGGTGATTTGGGTCACGTCGAGTACGACTCCCTCATCCCCGTTCTCTTGAACGCTTCCGCTCGCGATCTGCAAAGGTATGTAGATGCAATCCGATCACTCGTTGCTAGATGAACACATAGATGGATCTTGGTGAAACCGTAGGAAATTTTTTGTTTTCTGCAACGTTCCCCAACAAAAAGGTACCTAGTTCCACAGATAGCTTGAATGCATCGCGCTTTGACAGGTAGTCAGCGATGTCGTTCTCCGCTCGGGGAACGTGCTCCGCTTGTATACCGTTGAGGCGGTCCTCCAGCTTCCTCACCTCATCTACGTAGGCCTCCGTCAATGGACTTTGATAATCTTTGTTGACTTCTCTGACGACAAGTTGCGAATCACCCCTGACGATGAGCTTCTTCACCCTGAGGTCTGCCGCGATCCTGAGACCGGCAAGCAGCCCCTTGTACTCAGCACTGTTGTTTGTGGACATCTCTCTAGGAAAGTGCATCTGGATCACATACTTGAGGTGCTCTCCGGTGGGTGCGACAAGCAGTACACCGGCACCGGCGCCTTGCAGCGAGAAAGCCCCATCATAGTACATGATCCAGTCACGACTTGCTTCCTTGCTGGGGAGAGCGGTCTCCTGGATTTCTTCGTCGGGCTTTGAGGTCCATTCTACAATGAACTCCGCCAAGACTCTGCTCTGGATTGTCGAAGTACTTTCAAACTTCAACCGAAAGCTTGACAACTCCAAGGCCCACTCCACAATCCTTCCGGTTGCATATGGGTTGTGCAGTATCCGTTGCAACGGGATGCGGGTGACGACAGTGATCTCGTGGGCTTGGAAGTAATGACACAGCTTCCTCGAGGCCATAAGGAGGCCGAAGAGCAATTTCTGCACACCGGAGTACCTTGACCTGGCCCCTTGCAAGAGGGAGCGGACAAAGTAAACCGGGTGCTGCATCTTCTTCTTCTTCTGCACCACTTCACTTGGTTGCGCAGGCCCTGTCCCGATGGCGTCAGACTCTGCCGGGGGCCTCACCTTGCCGGCACCAGGCCCTGCTAGGGGAATCTCTGACTTGCCATCTGTCGGTCCTACCGTTGCCACTGCCTCTTCGTCGACCTCCCTCTACGCCACTAGCGCGCCAAAGATGTCGGTGGGAACGACACCTATGGGATCACTGGGATCCCTTCTACGGTCAACAGGCGCGGGGTCGTGAGGGGAGCAGGTTTAGGAGCTAGCACACGGATCTTTTACCCAGGTTCGGGCCGCGACGATGCGTAAGACCCTAGTCCTGCTTTGGTGGATGTATTGAGTGTTGTTGAGCTGTTTGAACTAGCTACGGTGGATATGCCGTTCCAAAAAGCTGAATCCCCCTCCTGGTTGCCTCGGGCCTCCTTTTATAGGAAAAGGGGTTGCCACAGTGGCACACAGGAGGTGGAAAGGCCTAGAGTGCACGAGCTTATCGCATGGCATTACGGGATAAAGTGCATTAAATGTGCTACGTAGGTGTCCATTAGCTTTATCGGGGACGGGAACGAGGCCCGTCCCGTCCGTCGCCGCTCTGCCTCGCTTCGACACGCACCCAGGCTAGTGATGCATGCAGCGCCATGTAGGCAGGCAAGCAGCTGAGGTGGCATGGTGGTAGGGCCTTCATGAAGATCTGCATGCCGCCACACAGGTGCTTGCTGATTTGGCCTGGGAGCTGCATGTTGCCACGCAGGTGCCTGCCTAGCTGGTTGGGCTGGCAGCTGCATGCGAACGGCGGCGGAGTCTTGGCTGGTGCGGGCCTCGCAGTGGCCCTGCTGGCGTCCTCGGAAAGGGTCTTACCGGGGGGCCGGAAAGGGTCTTGCCGTGGCGTCGCTGTCATCCCCGGCAAGAGTCTTGCCGGGGGTCTTGTGGATTTCCTCGGCTAGGATCCTGCCGAGGGTCATCGTCTTCTAATCCTCATCTGATCCTGTGTGTTTATGATCTTGACAAAGATCTGCATGCCACCACGGAGGTGCCTCCCGAGCCCTGGTCCCAATGTAGTTGATTGGGTCGGAGCCTGTGGGCTCAAGGGTGGCTCTCTCTACTAGTGTTGGGCAAGTTGCCCCGACAAGGCTCTTGTCGAGGATGCGGGGGGCCGCCTCGGCAAGGATCTTGCTGAGGGAGTCCACCTCGCCCTCTTGCCCTCCTGCGCTTCTGTTCCTGGCGTCGCCTTGGTTGTCTTGTGCTTCGGATTCTCTCCAGCTTCCCTCCTCTGCCCTACTAAGTGTGGCCACGGTGCGTGGCTCTGACTGCCCGTGCACAAGTAAAAGGGTCAAAAGGACAGGCCCTACTTTTGTACACCGACATAGGCGATGCCCGAATTCTCGAGCGCCTTTACATCGTTGGTGATGTCCACCATAGCGAACATGTAGTGGGGGCTGTTGACAAATCTGGCGAAACGCTCACAAGGCCTTGTGGCCAGGCAGTAGTGGTAGACGAGGACGTGGTGGCGCACGCACATTTGGGCGACGACGACCTTGGGACGAGACTCGGCACGAGCGCGGGTGTACTCGAGGCCGAACCCGACCATCTTGTACTTCCCCTCAGCAAGCAACAACTCCATGATGTGGATGGAGTGCTCTGCCTAGACCAGGTCATTGGTGTACACCATTGAGAGGTCCATGAACCTTCTGTGGGTGTCCACCACGGCATGCATGGTGAACTGCTAATCATCGTCGGCAGCCGCTCGGAGCACCATTGGAGCCGCGCAGGATACACTCTTAGAATTTCTCATGGTGGGTGTGCTTCTTGCAATGGTGGGGCGCGATCGAAAGGTTGAAGAGACATAAGGGTAGGTTAAATGGCCGCTATAATAAATGAGGGCCGGCAGGCCTGTAATCGTCACGTCTTGTCACGGTGTTCATAACGGAGGATTCCATAATCTAATGCACGCTTGACAACACCGCACCCCAGGCGTGGGCTCAAATAGCTTGTTCCCGTGCTACCATGCTGTTTACCGCGCAAGCTTCCCGCCCGGCTAGTTTGGCCACGCGTCGCTAGAAGAGGGACAAATCGTGGGCGTTTATTGGCAAAAAGCTTTGTAAAAACGAAGTGTGTGGAATGACTTCGGTCATAAGTTTACCCTTGGGTGATGAGGTCAAAGTTACACAAAAGGGTGATGATGGAAACTCGAGTGCGATAATTAATTTTGTGCTCTACAGTGCACACGGTGGAAGAAACCAACTGTGTGCAATAATGTCGAAGATCGCAGTTGAGTCAGCTATACAGATCATGTGTTGTGAGATCGACAAGGTAAACTGATTCGAGAATGGTTAATAAAATCTAAGACCATTGCATATTAAGGTCAAAATAGTGCTAGCAATATACGAGTCTCATACGATGCCATTTCAACGATTGTACCACAAAAGCTCGAAATGTTACAAGGTTCAAATTCCAGAGTTATATGGCTCAAATTCAAAGATTACAAGGTTCAAACTGATATCAGAAATGAAATTCAGCTCATCAGCTGCAAACGCTCTCGCTGATGCGCTGAACATGGATATCAGAGAGGTTCAAACTAATATCACCACTTCTAAGTCTGGCTTCGAAACATCACAATTTTTGCAAAGGGGTCAGCCACTGAGAAGTCATATATGGGGTTGACCCGACGACTTCCGATTACTCTGTCATCTGAAGTTCCAAAATGAAATTCAGCATTTTTGGAGCCTACTCCATTCTGCCGCAAGCGCCGGCGCTGATCAATAGACCATTCATTTTTGCAAAATAAATGTAGGGCAAACCTCATTTCCTTCAGCACCCTTGCTCTGAGAACAAAGAACCTGGCGAATATAATCTCCGGTAAGTTCCCTCGATAGGAGTTCAAAGTAATTTCTAAGAGATGCAGATCTAGGAATTCGACGTGATTGTTATATTGTATCACATTATCCACCACTGGGCCTAATCTTATCTGCAAAAGAAGAAAACGTGTTAGTGCCTACATGCAGTTTTGAACATTACTACAGGCCTAGCTATTTGGTTTGCAGGATTTGTAAAATGCACTAACATGCCATCTTCGATCTGACATGATTAACATGGGCATTTGATTACATTCTAGAAAAATGTAGCCTTCTTCAAAAGAGGTTGGAGTGGATGAAAAGTTCCCTAAGAAAACTTTGATGATGGCATATGCGGTCGCTGCCAACGTCCGCACGTCGGCTTGTGCCCACGCGGCGCGTCACCAAGTTCAGGAACTGCCATTCCCCCCCCCCCCCTTAATGACGCGCCCACTCTTATTCTACCATGACTGAAGCACCTCGAGCTCGTCGCCGTCTGCCTCTCAAAGGGTGACATGGAGCGCCTGCTCCATGGCTATACTGCACTTGAGTACCTTCGTCTTCAGGCGAACAATGGGTTGAGTACCTTCCACATCACCTCCATGACCCTCCGGACTATTTATGTGTGTTGCTGGTGCGGCAGGAAGACATCACAAAAGGTGGACCACGGTATGGTCATCAAGGACACACCTGCACTTGAGAGATTACTTGTAGTTGATCAAGAAGGTCCAACAAGAATCAATGTCATTTCTGCACCGAAATTGACAGTGGTGGGCTACTCGTCTGACAAATACTCCGAACTTGTTATTGGATCCACACCCGTTCAGGTACAACAGCCGCCTTCTACCTCTCCTTCTACAAATTAACATTATTTCTAATTTTGAAGATGTTTGTTCATCTGTCATTCATAAAATGATTCCGACAAGCTTGACCCCGAAACTGCGCACAGTGAAGGTCTTGGCACTAGAATCTATCGGGCCCAACCTGGAGCAAGTTGTCAGTTTCCTGAGATGCTTTCCGTGCCTGGAGAAGCTATATATCGAGGTGATGTTCCTTTCCTGTTAAATGTTAACCATAAGGCAATTCAATTTGTGACACATTTTTCCAAGTTTACAATGACAATGTACTACGATTTCTGAAGGTTCTTTTGGAGGATTTCAGTACATACATGCCCCCCCATATTGGTTGCTTGATCCATATGGTTACAATCAATAAGCATTTCTCCTTTAAAATGAGCTCCTCGAGCTGATCTAGGGTGGGGGATCAGAACTAGTTGTCAAGCTTGGCTCGGTCCTTGCCGTTGGAACGGAACTTTCCCATTATAAGGCCTTTGGTTGGGCCAAGGTGACTACCGAGGATCTTGGAGAACGCATCCAAGCTTTTGCGATAGCCATGGCAGAGCTCGTGGGTGTCGATGAGGTCGAGAGGGCTGGAGTTCCATAGGGGGCGCCACCGCCGGGAAAGGAGGGTTGTCCATGCCCCATATTTGATTGGGAGGAGAGAGATGATGACTCTCAACATATCATTGGGGAGGCTACTGATTAAGTCTAGGCCTGCTAGAGTCGCTTGCGGTTCTAGCTCGCCCTGCCTCCGCTTGTTGGAAGCCCCGTTCTCCACCTCCGGAGTCTCCTTGTCAGTGGCGCTTTCTGATAGAAATGGGAGTACATGGAATATTTAGTTAAAACAGGGCAATAGAAAAGTGTATTGGCAACTAGAAGTTATTAGGTAGGAATATAGTAAGATAAGGGAATAGCAATTGGTTGCTTAAATACTACACAATTCATTTGACATTGCTGGGTAAGTCAACATATGCAGATAGTTGAAAAGAAAACTTACTTGGAACAAAGTCTCGAAGGATGATTTTGTCGGGGAAGTTAGCATATATCTCATGACCAGGCCCTTCTATGTGCAGTGCAATTTTAGTGCCAGCTTTCAATACATTAAACTTTGCAATTTCATTCCAAAAGCCAGTGCCAAAATAGGAGTCACCACGTTCATCAAGTCTTACAGTAGCAACGATTGTAAATCCATGGATTGTGCGTAGTATGATATTTGTGGAGCCTTGATGTATGTAAAGCGAAAAGTTGTGCACTACATAATCTGTTGCATAGCGAGGGATGTCCTGCAGAAAATGGTAGGGTTGTTAAAGAAAATATGGTAATATGCAAATATGGGCCCAAATTGAAAGAACTATACAACAGTTGAAATCGAAGGACAAAAGTCTATAATTAAACAAATAGGGTAAACATGATGTCATGGAAATATGAGAGTAATCGAAAGAACAATACATCATTTATTTTCCTAATATAGAAAGAAGATGGGAAAAATCCCCTTTGATGTATATGGTGCATGTGGTACCTTTTATCCAAATGTAGCAATATTTAGAATATGTTCAGGAAAGTAGGCCATGCCAACCGATTTAGGGTGAGATTGAACATACCGCGCGCGTTCTCAAGTTATCTGGTACGATGTGATGGAATCTCTGGCAGCGGTCGCCAAGTCCCGAAGTATCGGTGCACTGTACATTCTATGAATGAAAGAAAACCCTCAAATCAGCTCAAATAAAAATGAATTCACGGCGATTTCCGCCGGGTGATTAAAGGAGGCAGATGAACTAGGATAAGAGATGAGATAATATCTCATTAAATTAGTTACCTTGTCGTCCATGAGAAAGAACCCTCAGTATGGCAGATTCCCCAACTGAGCGGAGCTGGGTCGACCACGAGTAGCGTCGAGAAAGTCGATGGAGATAGGCGGCGGCAAGCGGAAGTGGCGAAATGCGGCGGGCTTTGCCGGCAGCCTAGCGGTGGCGGCAGGCGTCGAGCTAAGTGTTTACTGCCGCGATAGGCGGTGCCATGGCATAGATGCGCATGAGCTTGTGCAGGTGTGAATGGGGAACGTACCGGAGGGGCCGAGGTGGGTGGCAGGCAGGGTGAGGGGTATTGTGACGTGGGGATGGTGAGGGTTTTCTTTTTTCTTTTTTGAATTGGGTGGTGAGGGTTTTCTGTCCCACAAAGAATTTTGGGGGCGACGGTTTGCTAGAGCGAACCGTGTGTGATTGACGCATCAGGCAAAATGATAGTCATTGCACACGGTTCCAATTTTGGGAACTGTGTGTGATTGACGTACTACCTCCGTCCTGGTTTATTGGTCCCTGTTGTAATTTTTACCAAAATTTGGTGAAATATTTGACATACTCAGACATAGATAATAAGCGTACACATACATAAGCATAGTTCAACCGTCATTAAGCATACTGATAACCCACAAGTACAGGGAATCAATTGTAGCCCCTTTCTATAAGTAAGAGTGTCGAACCCAACAAGGAGCTAAAGGTAGAACAAATATTCCCTCAAGTTCTATCGACCACCGATACAACTCTGCGCACACTTAACGTTCGCTTTACCTAGAACAAGTATGAAACTAGAAGTACTTTGTAGGTATTTTTGGATAGGTTTGCAAAATAATAAAGAGCATGTAAATAAAAAGTAGGGGCTGTTTAGATGAAGACACAACTAAGTTAGTTTTAGTAGAGATCTTGTTGTTACGAGAAAGTTATTTGTCCCTAGGTAATCGATAACTAGACCGGTAATCATTATTGCAATTTTATTTGAGGGAGAGGCATAAGCTAACATACTTTCTCTACTTGGATCATATGCACATATGATTGGAACTCTAGTAAGCATCCGCAACTACTAAAAATCATTAAGGTAAAACCCAACCATAGCATTAAAGTATCAAGTCCTCTTTATCCCATATGCAAACAACCTACTTACTCGGTTATGTGTTTCTATCACTCACGCCACCCACCATAAGCAAATCATGAACATATTGCAAACCCTATAGCGGGAATCCCTCACGCTCGCGTGACACGGAGAGCACCATAGGACAACACCAATAATAAAACATGCAACTCAAACCAATCACGATCATCAAATAACCCATAGGACAAAACGGATCTACTCAAACATCATAGGATAGCCATACATCATTGGGAAATAATATATAGCGTTGAGAACCATGTTTAAGTAGAGATTACAGCGGGTAAGAGAGAGGTTACACCGCTGCATAGAGGGGGGAAGAGTTGGTGAAGATGGCGGTGAAGTTGTTGGTGAAGATTGCGGTGATGATGATGGCCCCCGATGGCACTCTGGTGCCACCGGAAGCGAAGGGGAGAGAGCCCCCCTCCTTCTTCTTCTTCCTTGACCTCCTCCCTAGATGGGAGAAGGGTTTCCCCCTCTGGTCCTTGGTCTCCATGGCATGGGAGGGGCGAGAGCCCCTTCGAGATTGGATCTGTCTCTCTGTCTCTCTCTGTTTCTGCGTTCTCCCTGGCTGCCCTTTCACCGTTTCATATATATATGGGGATCTGTAACTCTGATTGGACTGAAATCTTCGCCGAGATTTTTTCCTGAAAATTAGCTTTCTTTCCGCAAAATAAGAGCATCAACCGCCTTACGGGGGGCCCACGAGGGTCAGGGGCATGCCCAGGGGGGCGCCCCCTGCCTCGTGCCCCCCTCGGGAACCATCTTGCGTGGATTTTTCTTCCCATATTCTCTGAATATTCCAAAAATAATCTCCGTCCGTTTTTATCCCGTTTGGACTTCGTTTGATATGGATATTCTGTGAAACAAAAACATGCAACAAACAGGAATTGACACTGGGCACTGGATCAATATGTTAGTCCCAAAAATAGTATAAAAAGTTGCCAAAAGTATATGAAAGTTGTAGAATATTGGCATGGAACAGTCAAAAATTATAGATACGACGAAGACATATCAGCATCCCCAAGCATAATTCCTGCTCGTCCTCGAGTAGGTAAATGATAAAAAAGATGATTTTTGATGTGGAATGCTACCTAGCATAATCTTGATCACATATCTAATCATGGCATGAATATTAAGACACAAGTGATTCAAAGCAATAGTCTATCATTTGACATAAAAACAATAATACTTCAAGCATACTAATAAAGCAATCATGTATTTTCAAAATAACATGGCCAAAGAAAGTTATCCCTACAAAATCATATGGTCTGGTTATGCTCCATCTTCACCACACAAAATATTCAAATCATGCACAACCCCGATGACAAGCCAAGCAATTGTTTCATACTTTTGATGTTCTCTAACCTTTTCAACTTTCACGCAATACATGAGCGTGAGCCATGGACATAGCACTATAGGTGGAATAAAATGGTGGTTGTGGAGAAGACAAAAAGAAGAAGATAGTCTCACATCAACTAGGCGTATCAACGGGCTATGGAGATGTCCATCAATAGATATCAATGTGAGTGAGTAGGGATTGCCATGCAATGGATGCACTATGAAAGCTCAGACTGAAAACTAAATGGGTGTGCATCCAACTTGCTTCCTCATGAAGATCTCGGGCGTTTGAGGAAGCCCATCATCGGAATATACAAGCCAAGTTCTATAATGAAAATTCCCACTAGTATATGAAAGTGATAACTCAAGAGACTCTCTATATAAAGAACATGGTGCTACTCTGAAGCACAAGTATGGTAAAAGGATAGTAACATTGCCCCTTCTCTCTTTTTCTCTCATTTTTTGGGTGGGCTTCTTTGGCCTCTTTTTTTATGTGGGCTTCTTTGACCTCTTTTATTTATTTTTAAAGTCTGAAGTCTCATCCTGACTTGTGGGGGAATCATAGTCTCCATCATCCTTTCTTCACTGGGGCAATGCTCTAATAATGATGATCATCACACTTTTATTTACTTACAACTCAATATTACAACTCGATACTAGAACAAAGATATGACTCTATATGAATGCCTCCGGCGGTGTACCGGGATGTGCAATGATCTAGCATATCAATGACATAAAAAATGGACAAGCCATAAAAACATCATGATAGCTATCTTACGATCATGCAAAGCAATATGATAATGAATGCTCAAGTCATGTATAAGATGATGATGGAAGTTGCATGGCAATATATCTCGGAATGGCTATGGAAATGCCAGGATAAATAGGTATGGTGGATGTTTTAAGGAAGGTATATGGTGGGTTTATGGTACTGGCGAAAGTTGCACGGTACTAGAGACGCTAGCAATGGTGGAAGGGTGAGAGTGTGTATAATCCATGGACTCAACATTAGTCATAAAGAACTCACATACTTATTGCAAAAATCTATTAGTCATCGAAACAAAGTACTTATAACGACCCAGATTTGGTAGAATCCAAGTCTCTGTGCTTACTGTGCTATCCCTGGATCATAGCTAGCACACACAGTAACAAAAATGAATATCAGTAAGACATACATCATTCTACTACAATGGTAGATCCAGATATATATAAATCATACCTTAGGCACAGCTCAAGCTGGCAGATAATACAGCGGAATTATACATAGTCACTAAGTTAGGCTCCATCAATGCCACTGGGCTCGTTGGGTGTAGACCATAACCCTATCATCTCTTAATCTGTCAAGATCTGTACATGACAGGTACAGATGAGTACGTGGAATGTACTCGTAAGTTGCAAAGGAAGGTTTAAAAGAATATATATGCAGGGTAAGTATTGTGGAGGTTTCATTTGCGTAAAGCCAATTTTCTCCTATACTAAATTTTATAAACTACTTTTGGAATAGAAATAGTTTTTAGTAATAAAAGTAGGAGTGAGACACTTGGATATACGCACCAGTGCTGATTCTCCAAAATTAATTTTTGAAACATACATAAGGTTGAAATGAAACACATTCACTGTGCTCATTCCTCAACTTTAACCCTTTTAAAAAAGTAGACTTTTAGAAAAGAAAGAGGAGATTCTTCTTTAGTCTAAGTCTTCATTTGCTCAAATTGCCTGTAACCGGGGCACGGCTAATCGAATAGGTCAAACCCTCTGCAGAGGTCGTACACGTTCCCCACATGACACAACCAACCCCGTCTATCGTTACACACTTGGGTGCACGACTAGGAGTAGATTGTGACGAAACATTTCCATAACAGCCCCTATACCTGACCAAGCCACCCGCAACTTAGGCAATGAAAGCCCCTATCCGATGGCGGTCCTGAGGTAAGGGTTTCCCGTTAGTACTAAACTAAGCCAGAGCCCATAGTAGCATGTGGTTGTACTAAAAGCTACATCAAATTGTACTTGGAAGATCTCATTCCCATGGACGGCGGTCCCCACCAAAACATGTGTGCAAGACCCTAGTCGGGCGCATTCACTGCAAGACCCCGATGGGCGCAATCACTTGTAGACGCTCCCGACATACCATTCCGCCCAGGGAGTAGAATTAAACTAATATATAATTTTGTTTTTTTCAATAGTTTTCACAAAACGTTGCCCCAAGAGAGGGCAAGTTTAATTAAAACTTGTTTGATTCCCAACCCTTTTCTTTGTAAGCATGGCTAAGCATAGCTAGTTTCTAGGGATTTAGCTAGCAATAGTTGTTTGCAAAATGTTTTAGTAGAACATGCATAGTAATAAAATATTTCATGCATATTACAAAAACATAGGACAGGGAATGATCAAGTTGCAACTTGCCTGGGTCTCTTGAAGATGAAATATTCTACTCTTAGTCGTCTCTCCTTCACCTTACGATATATCTAACGATACAAGAAAATACTTCAACACACAAAAAAATCCAAATGAAGATCCAAATAAAAGATACAAATTCACAATACGAATTATTTAGTTTTTTTACTATTACTAAGCTAGTAACTATGACGTGGTAGGGTTGAGATAGGATCAAATTGGCTTGATTGAAAATATGACATAAATCACATTCCGGGTTGGATCAAATCCATACAAGTTAGGATCATGGGGTGAAGGGTTGTGAGGCAAGGTTCTACGACAAAATCTATAATGGTTTGATTGAAATATTAACTTGAGTCCAATGAAAATGGTAGATGAAGTTGGTGGCATAAGGTTTATGTTACAAGATTTATGTAATATTTTCTAAGTCCAAATTTGTACAATGATGGCATATGACCAAAGAGGTTACCTAGGGATCAATCTAAGAGATTTATTCTAGGATTAAATTCTATTTGAACGAAGTTATTAAACGAGGATCAAAGAAGGTCAAATTAAGGTGTTGATGATAAAACATCATCTAAAATATGTTGCAAAAATTCATCCATCAGTTCCAACAGAAATGTTAGGTCTTAAGGTCCAACTTCCATATATAAAACATTTTTATATGATTTACAGAATAAAAGATATAGCAAAATTACTCAAATTCATATTTAAATCAAAACTAAATTTTAATTTGATCAGAATTGAAATTTTATATTTTTATAAACAACTACAGGTTTCAACGAATCCGGGGGTATCTTATTTATCAAAATCGGACATATGGATTGGGAGATAGGAATTTCCAAAGTTTGGATACTTTTCTGAAAAACCAATACGAGAATTACATGGAGCTGCTACGTGTTAAATTCTGAATGGCTGATACCTCTTGGTTTTTTTTAGAAAAAAAAAGAGTGCTGGCTGCTTACGGGGATAGATGGCCGGCGAGGTAAGGCAACAACGACGGCTCTGGTTCGTGATATTCCAGCAGTCTCTGGAGACGAAGGCAAGCTGGCCGGCGGAGAGGAGGCCGAGGCAGACTTGATGGACGCGGACGTGGGCTTGGTCTCGTCCTCAGGCGCGGTACAGAAGACGCCGGAGTTGCGTGGAGCTCCAGTGGGTCATGTTCTTCACGGAGGTCATGCTCCGGCTGGGTGTTTGAGAAGAATAATTTGTCAGGGGGGTTTGCAGTGATTGAATCGCCCAGAGAACTAGTTCGAGTGCGAGGGACTTACCAGGGAGGTCGCAAGCTTCAATGGAAGAAGGCGGCAGCGCTCAACTCCAGCGCGCAATTGCTCGGGAGTCGGAGGGATTTGGAGATGGGTTCGTGGACTGGGAGATGCGGAGTGGACAGGGGTTCCTTAGGCGCCCTTTTATAGCATCGGGAAGAGCTGGCCATTAGGGTGTGCATTAAGGCGCACTACTAGAGGTGGGGGTCGTAGGAGACGAGGGGAACCGATTCAGGAGATCAACAGGTGGGGTGGGGGAGGGAAGGGAAGCGTTGGGCGAAGCCGCTGTAAGCCATGGCGGCTCCTGTGGTCAACGTGAGGAGGAAGAAGACCTCCTGTATACGGGAGGAGCTGGGCTGTAGGAGTGGGTTGGGCCTAGCCCAATTAGTTTTAGGACTAATTAACTATTTTTTGTGCATAAAGTTTAATTATAAAATGTTTGTGTTTACCTATTTATTATTTCAATTCTACACACATTAATTTCAGAATTCAATAAACTTATTTTCATGCACAAACTTGTTTTAATAATGCATTATGGGCTTCATAATTTCCCCAACATATGTCTGAGGGTTTTATGAATACCCAAATGACTAACAAGAAATATTGAATATTTTCCAATAATAGTTTTGGAGAAGTCATATTATCTCCTCTCATTAAATTTAATTCGAATAATTGGGAAATACTAAATGACATTGAAACTTCAAATATGATCCAATTCAAATGGAACTCCAAAATTCAAAGAACTTCACATAAAATATTCTTTCACCACATTTTGAGAAAGTCATTTTATTATCACTCCATTTTTTTTTTGGTTTCAAAATATTTCATAGGTGTCCAAAAGAAAAGAAATTGGATTTTTAAACAAGACTCAAAAGATTTAATTTTCCCTGAAAATCTTAGCAATTATCTTATTATTAACATTCCAAAATTTGGAAAATTTTGGGATGTTACAGTACTACGTGCATGCTCCTAGGGCGATAGATTGGTAGGAAAAGACCATCGCTCGTACCCGACCGCCACTCATAAGGAAGACAACCAATAAATAAATCATGCTCCGACTTCATCACATAACGGTTCACCATACGTGCATGCTACGGGAATCAAAAACTTCAACACAGGTATTTCTACAATCCACAACTACCCACTAGCATGACTCTAATATCACCATCTTTACATCGCAAAAGTATTGCAAGGAATCAAACATATCATATTCAGTGATCTACAAGTTTTATGTAGCATTTTATGACTAACCATGTGAATGACCACTTCCTGTCATCTCTCTAAATAGATATAAGTGAAGCAAGAGAGTTTAATTCTGTCTACAAAAGATATGCCCCCGCTCTAACAAATATAAGTGAAGCAAAAGAGCATTCTACAAATGGAGGTTTTCTATGTGAAGAGAAACAGGCAATCCAAACTTCAAATGATATAAGCGAAGCACATGAAGCATTCTATAAAGCCATACTCAAAAGATATAAGTGAAGTGTATATAGCATTCTATAAATCAACCAAGGACTATCTCATACCAGCATGGTGCATAAAAGAAAAATAAAAACTAAATGCAAAAGATGCTCCAAGATTACACATATCGCATGAACGAAACGAATCCGAAAACATACCGATACTTGTTGAAAAAAGTGGAGATGCCTTCCTGGGCATCACCGATACTTGTTGAAAAAAGTGGAGATGCCTTCCTGGGCATCCCCATGCTTGGACTCTTGAGTCTCCTTGAATATTTACTTGGGTTGCCTTGGGCATCCCCAAGCTTGAGCTCTTGCCTCTCTTCCTTCTTCTCATATCGAGACCTTCTCGATCATCGAACACTTCATCCACACAAAACTTCAACAGAAAACTCGGTAAGATCCGTTAGTATAATAAAGCAAATCACTACTTTAAGTACTGTTGTAAACCAATTTATATTTTATTTTTGCATTGTAGCTACTGTAATATAACTTCTCCATGGCTTAATCCACTGATATAAATCGATAGTTTCATCAAAACAAGCAAACTATGCATCAAAAACAGAATCTGTCTAAAACAGAACAGTCTGTAATAATCTGAACATTCACCATACCTCTGGTACTCCATAAATTCTACCAAAATTAAGAAAAAACAATTTGTATAGAAAGACATTGCAAAAAGTTTCAGAACTGTTTGACGTTCCAGTAAAAAATGTAAAATTGCGCACTACATCCAAAGTTTCTGTCCTCCACCGCACAAACCAACAAGCAATGCAAACATCCTAAAGGCAAACCTTGGCACATTATTTTTATTTTTAAACTTTATAAAAGCACAAAACAGAAATAAATGACTCTCTAAAACTTCCGGGTTGTCTCCCTGGCAGCGCTTTCTTTAAAGCCATTAAGCTAAGCATATAGTGATCAAGTAATGGATCCACCCGGATCCCAAGGTATATCAAAGCCTATTTTAATTAGCAATGATTTGGCATTTAGTAGTGAGCACAAAGTAACATATATCATGTAATGGCGAGGTCTAACTCTCTTCCTATGCATCGGCATGTCATAAAAGAACAATTCATGCACACACAGTAAAGGCCAATGCATAGTATAAACAGTTTCTTGCAATTTTATCGTATTAGAAACATAGAGGGGTGGAGATATAGTTCCTCTCTCATAATAATTGCAAGTAGGAGCAGCAAGCACATGCATATTATATTCATCAAAATCATCATGTGTAGTAGTAAAACGCAACCCATCAATATAATCCTTAATAAGGGCAAACTTCTCTGATATAGTATAGTCGGGAGAATTCAAAAAGATAATAGGACTATCATGCGTGGGTGCAATAGCAACAATTTCATGTTTAACATAAGTGACTATAGCAATTTCATCTCCATAAGCATAATTCATATTGGCATCTTGGCCACAAGCATAGCAAGCATCATCAAAAATGGATATTTCAAGAGAATCAACAGGATCATGACAATCATCATAGCAATACGAAGGGAAATTAAACAATGTATGAGTTGAAGAGTTACTCTCATTAGAAGGTGGGCACGGGTAGCTAATCCGCTCTTCCTCCTTTTGTTCTTCTCTCTCGTCATCATCCTTTTCATCCAATGAGCTCACAATTTCATCAATTTCTTCTTCAATTAGTCTCTTATTGGAAAGCGGAGGAGTCCTCAATATATGGTTTAACATAGGCATTAGAAGCATAATTATCATAACAATATTCAAGTATGGCAATATTTCCAGACTTGTAAAGAGTAGCATCATACTTTTCAATCAAAGAAGCAATTTCATAAGCACCCTTAAAAGCAACAAATTCTTCAATTTGTTGAACATCATAGTAACTATAAACACCCTTAGCATAAGAAGATACGATTCCATTATCACTAAACAAACATTGGTAGGGAAGGTGTTTCTTATGGTCTTCAAAACAACAAGTATAATCATATATTTCGCATAAATTCCAAGCATAGCATTGCAAACGATGAATTTGATCTAGTAAACGTTTTCCTTTTTTAGATATGCGGTGTCGCACATAACAAGCACGCTCATCTAAAGATTTGACCTCAACTAAGCTAGTTGGGTTTCAGCACGAGCACATAGGGATCGAAGATAATCCAAGTAATAAGCTTCAGGAGTGTGATAGATTTTGAGTGTTTCTTCAACCATTGGTTCAGTAGGTACAACTAATTTTTTGGTATTTTGCGTTTCTTACCCATAACTAAAGATAGAAAACAACTAATAGAAGCAAATAAAAATTACTTAGTGATAAAGCAAACAAGCACACACGAGAATATTCACCCCATGCTATGACTGCCCGGCAACGGCGCCAGAAAAAGGACTTGATAACACACAAGTATAGGGGATCAATTGTAGCCTCTTTCGATAACTAAGAGTGTCGAACCCAACGAGAAGCTAAAGGTAGAACAAATGTTACCTCAAGTTCTATGGACCACCGATACAACTATACGCACGCTTAACGTTCACTTTACCTAGAACAAGTATGAAACTATAAGTACTTTGTAGGTATTTTTGGATAGGTTTGCAAGATAATAAAGAGCATGTAAATAAAAAGTAGGGGCTGTTTAGATGAAGACACAACTAAGTTAGTTTTAGTAGAGATCTTGTTGTTACGAGAAAGTTATTTGTCCCTAGGTAATCGATAACTAGACCGGTAATCATTATTGCAATTTTATTTGAGGGAGAGGCATAAGCTAACATACTTTCTCTACTTGGATTATATGCACATATGATTGGAACTCTAGTAAGCATCCACAACTACTAAAAATCATTAAGGTAAAACCCAACCATAGCATTAAAGTATCAAGTCCTCTTTATCCCATATGCAAACAACCTACTTACTCGGGTATGTGTTTCTATCACTCACGCCACCCACCATAAGCAAATCATGAACATATTGCAAACCCTATAGCGGGAATCCCTCACGCTCGCGTGACACGGAGAGCACCATAGGACAGCACCAATAATAAAACATGCAACTCAAACCAATCACGATCATCAAATAACCCATAGGACAAAACGGATCTACTCAAACATCATAGGATAGCCATACATCATTGGGAAATAATATATAGCGTTGAGAACCATGTTTAAGTAGAGATTACAGCGGGTAAGAGAGAGGTTACACCGCTGCATAGAGGGGGGAAGAGTTGGTGAAGATGGCGGTGAAGTTGTTGGTGAAGATTGCGGTGATGATGATGGCCCCCGGTGGCACTCTGGTGCCACCGGAAGCGAAGGGGAGAGAGCCCCCCTCCTTCTTCTTCTTCCTTGACCTCCTCCCTAGATGGGAGAAGGGTTTCCCCTCTGGTCCTTAGTCTCCATGGCATGGGAGGGGCGAGAGCCCCTCCGAGATTGGATCTATCTCTCTGTCTCTCTTTGTTTCTGCGTTCTCCCTAGCTGCCCTTTCACTATTTCGTATATATATGGAGATCCGTAACTCCGATTGGACTGAAATCTTCACTGAGATTTCCCCCCCTGAAAATTAGGTTTCTTGCGGCAAAAGAAGAGCATCAATCGCCTTACGGGGGGCCCACGAGGGTCAGGGGCGCGCCCCCTGCCTCGTGCCCCCCTCGGGAATAGTCTCGCGTGGATTTTTCTTCCCATATTCTCCGAATATTCCAAAAATAATCTCTGTCCGTTTTTATCCCGTTTGGAATCCGTTTGCTATGGATATTCCGCGAAACAAAAACATGCAACAAATAGGAACTGGCACTGGGCACTGGATCAATATGTTAGTCCCAAAATAGTATAAAAAGTTGCCAAAATTATATGAAAGTTGTAGAATATTGGTATGGAACAATAAAAAATTATAGATACGACGGAGACGTATCACATACTCAAGCGTACATAGTTCGATCCATCCCACATCTCATCTCACATGCGGCCGGCACGATCCTGAAACTTCTCCAGGTACTCGGCGTACGTGTCGTGCGCCACCCTGCGAGAATACTTCTGCTTGAAGGAGCCAATGGCCTATCCTCTTACATGCGCAAGAACACTTAGATACGCGTCATGAATCTTGTGGTTGCAAAATGGGCATCCATAGCCGTTGTTCCAGTTCCTAATACGCCTGTTATGCATTCCCGCATAAAGCTCCCTCAGGATTCGCCTCTTGTACCTCCTCTGTGTATCTTCATCCTCATTGTCCACATTGTTAGACAACACCTATACATATACTAAAACAAATTTGGCATCAAATCACTGATTACATGTCATGAAATAGGATTAGGAATTTATTGCTATTTATTTATACATATTCAGAGATTATGGTTCAATTTTTAAGCACAGTCGTCTACGTACAGACCAATCTTGAAGAAAATAATGGCACAAAAATATGTAGGTCTTTCAAAATCAATTGTCAAGTCCTGGCTAGGAATTATTAGCACGAACACTAACCCTAGTCGGATTACTAGCAGAAATCATTTGCATAGATGAAACAACTAATCACTTATCACATGTACCATTCAAACAATCAATGCACTACACGTATCAAACGAAACTTACTCAGGTTTCATGGATTGGGAGAACATAACCACATGATTTCTATTCCAAAAGGGGGAGGCAGGAGTAACCAGTGAAACCCTATGTTCTATTTGACACATAAATGGGTATAGATGACTAACCAGCTGTCCGTCGTCGCCGGAGTGGTCGTCGGAGTCGGTGTGGAACTCTGCCTCCGGCTGTGGAAGCTCGACGCCGTCGACGATGTCAGGGTGCAGCGATAACTCGTCGGTGGTGACGATGATAACCCACAAGTATAGGGGGTCGCAACAGCTTTCGAGGGTAGAGTATTCAACCCAAATTTATTGATTCGACACAAGGGGAGCCAAAGAATATTCTCAAGTATTAGCAGCTGAGTTGTCAATTCAACCACACCTGGAAACTTAGTATCTGCAGCAAAGTGTTTAGTAGCAAAGTAATATGATAGTGATGGTAACGGTAACAAAAGAGTAATGAAAGCAAAGTAATATTTTTGGTATTTTGTAGTGATTGTAACAATAGCAACGGGAAAGTAAATAAGCGTAAACCAGTATATGGAAAGCTCGTAGGCATCGGATCAGTGATGGATAATTATGCCGGATGTGGTTCATCATGTAACAGTCATAACATAGGGTGACACAGAACTAGCTCCAATTCGTCAATGTAATGTAGGCATGTATTCCGAATATAGTCATACGTGCTTATGGAAAAGAACTTGCATGACATCTTTTGTCCTACCCTCCCGTGGCAGCGAGGTCCTAATGGAAACTAAGGGATATTAAGGCCTCCTTTTAATAGAGAACTGGAACAAAGCATTAGCACATAGTGAATACATGAACTCTTCAAACTACGGTCATCACCGATAAGTATCCCGATTATTGTCACTTCGGGGTTAACGGATCATAACACATAATAGGTGACTATAGACTTGCAAGATAGGATCAAGAACTCTCATATATTGATGAAAACATAATAGGTTCAGATCTGAAATCATGGCACTCGGGCCCTAGTGACAAGCATTAAGCATAGCAAAGTCATAGCAACATCAATCTCAGAACATAGTGGATACTAGGGATCAAACCCTAACAAAACTAACTCGATTACATGGTAAATCTCATCCAACCCATCACCGTCCAGCAAACCTACGATGGAATTACTCACGCACGGCGGTGAGCATCATGAAATTGGTGATGGAGGATGGTTGATGATGACGACGGCGACGAATCCCCCTCTCCGGAGCCCCGAACGGACTCCAGATCAGCCCTCCCAAGAGGTTTTAGGGCTTGGCGGCGGCTCCGTATCGTAAAACGTGATGATTTCTTCTCTCCTATTTTTTCTCCCCGAAAGCAGTTATATAGAGTTGGAGTTGGAGTCGGGAGGTCTCCAGGGGGCCCACGAGGTAGGGGTCGCGCCCTAGGGGGGGCACCCTCGTGGCAAGGGTGTGGCCCCCCTGGTCTTCATCTTTGGCGAGAATTTTTTATTATTTATTGTAAGACATTCCGTGGAGTTTTAGGTCATTCCGAGAACTTTTGTTTTCTGCACATAAAACAACATCATGGCAATTCTGCTGAAAACAACGTCAGTCCGGGTTAGTTCCATTCAAATCATACAAGTTAGAGTCCAAAACAAGGGCAAAAGTGTTTGGAAAATTAGATACGACGGAGACGTGTCAACTCCCCCAAGCTTAAACCCTTGCTTGTCCTCAAGCAATTCAGTTGACAAACTGAAAGAAATAAATAAAAACTTTTACAAACTCTGTTTGCTCTTGTTGTTGTAAATGTGTCAAGCTAGCATTCAAATTTTCAGCAAAGATTATAACTAACCATATTTGCAATAATTCTCAGGTCTCATGATTACCCATATCAATAGCATAATCAACTAGCAAGCCATAATAATAATTCTCGGATAACAACACTTTCTCAAAACAAACATAATATGATATAACAAGATGGCATCTCGCTAGCCCTTTCTGAGACCGCAAAACATAAATGCAGAGCACCTTTAAGGATCAAGGACTGACTAGACATTGTAACTCATGGTAAAATAGATCCAATCATAGTCACACCCAATGTAAACTAACAATAATGAATGCAAATGACATCGGTGCTCTCCAACTGGTGCTTTTAATAATAGGATGATGACTCAGCGTAAAAGTAAATAGATAGGCCCTTCGCAGAGGGAAGCAGGGATTTGTAGAGGTGCCAGAGCTCGGTTTTGAAATAGAGGTGAATAATATTTTGAGCGGTATACTTTCATTGTCAACATAACAACCAAGAGATGGCGATATCTTCCATGCTACACACATTATAGGTGGTTCCCAAACAGAATGGTAAAGTTATACTCCCCCTCCACCAACAAACATCAATCCATGGCTTGCTCGAAACAACGAGTTCCTCCAACATACATCAGGTCCCAGGGGGAGTTTTGTTTTGCAATTATTTTGATTTAGTTTGCATAAAGCATGAGTCTGGGCATCCCGGTGACCAGCCATTTTCTCGTGAGTGAGGAGGGGAGTCCACTCCTCTTGAGAATAACCCGCCTAGCATGGAAGATACAGACAACCCTAGTTGATACATGAGCTATTCGAGCATACAAACCAGTATGATTATTTGAAGGTTTAGAGTTTGGCACATACAAATTTACTTGGAACGGCATGTAGATACCGCATATAGGAAGGTATAGTGGACTCATCTGGAATAATTTTGGGGTTTAAGGGATTGGATGCACAAGCAGTATTCCCGCTTAGTATAGGTGAAGGCTAGTAAAAGACTGGGAAGCGACCAACTAGAGAGCGACAACAACCATGTACATGCATTAAAATTAATAAACATTGGATGCAAGCATGAGTAGGATATAATCCACCATGAACATAAATATCGTGAAGGCTATGTTGATTTGTTTCAACTACATGCATGAACATGTGCCAAGTCAAGTCACTTAAATCATTCAGAGGAGGATACCACCCTATCATACCACATCATAACCATTTTAATAGCATGTTGGCACGCAAGGCAAACCACTATAACTCATAGCTAATCAAGCATGGCACAAGCAACTATGATCTCTAATTGTCATTGCGAACATGGTTATTCATAACAAGCTGAATCAAGAACGATGAACTCATCATATTTACAAAAACGAAAGAGGTCGAGTTCATACCAGCTTTTCTCATCTCAGTCAGTCCATCATATATCATCATAATTGCCTTTCACTTGCACGACCGAATGATGTGAATAATAATAAGAGTGCACGTGCATTGGACTAAGCTAGAATCTGCGAGCATTCAATAAACAGGAGAAGACAAAGAAATATGGGCTCTTGGTTAAATCAACAATAAAGCATATAAGAGCCACTTCAACAATTTAATCATGGTCTTCTACTACTGACCCCCAAAGAAATGAAAAGAAATAAAACTATTTACACAGGAAAGCTCCCAACAAGCAAAAGAAGAACAGGAAATCTTTTTGGGTTTTCTTTTTAATTACTACTACAAGCATGGAAATTAAATTGATTAAAAGTTACAACTAATTTTTTTGTTTTTCTTAAGGTTTATTAAACACACAAGAAGAAATCATAAAAGGAAATAAACTAGCATGGATGATACAATGAAAAATACGAACACCGACATCTAGCAATGAGTGTGTGCGAACATAAATGTAATTTCGGTGAGAAATACATACTCCCCCAAGCTTAGGCTTTTGGCCTAAGTTGGTCTATGGCCACGGCTGGCCCGGCTGATATCCATAATAATAGTTGGGGTCGTACTGCGATGAGGAAGAAGAACGCTCTGATTGCCACTGGCTGGCAGTCATCTCCGGATCCCACTGATAGTTAGACTGTCGTGAAGGATCAAATTGTGGTTCCGGTTCTGGCTCCTCGGCTGGTGCAGGGTTCCGGTAGGCGTGGATAGCCGTCAACGGAACAAGGTCCGTGCCTACAGTCAAATCAAACAAAAAAGGAGCAGGCAAGGTAATAGTCTCAGGATGATGTTTATTAAAGAACAATTGATATTTAAGCTCTCCTGCCCTATTCTTCATAATAAAATCATGTGCCACCATACTTTTATAATCTAGATAAACACGAGGCAGCACTTTTTCTTCCTTCTCAGCATGCCTAATAGGTATGTTAAAATGTGCAGCTAGGCGTGTAGCATAGATGCCTCCAAAGATGGGGCCCTTTATACGGTTCAGACTTAACCGTTTAGCAATAATACTGCCCATACTAAAAGTGTTATCACTGTATAAACCGTGCAGCAGAATAATTATATCAGGGATACTAAGGTTTCCACAGTTTCCGCGTCCAATTAAGCAATGATTAGCAAATAATGCAAAGTAACATAAAATAGGAAAATGTATGCTAGCGATTCGTGTATCGGAAACCTTCCTAGTTTCTCCTACAGTGATAGTATCAATAAACCCCTCCACATCATCATGATGTGGTTCTTCTGCCTTGCCCCCAAAAGGGACTAAACAAATCTGACAAAAATCATAAAGTGACATCTCCTTATGCTCATCATATAAATGAAACTCCATCGTAGGTGGTGAGTTCCTAGAATGAAAATGAAAGTTTTGCACAAAGGTATTTGTGAGTAAGAGATACTGATCGCATTGGTCGTGGAGGAAAGCGGTGAGGCCTGCATTATGAGCCAATTCATGAAAATCTTCATAAATCCCGACTGCTCTCAAGAAATCCTCGGAAGGCCATTCACACGCCCGAACCTCCGTGGTGCGCGGCAAATTATACTTAGGCTTCAGTGCCTTTTCCTTCGAGCTTTGGCTCGATGAGCCCCTCAATAATCTCATCATTTTCTGAAAAATTCTGAGATTTTTAGTAACTTCAAAATAAAAGTAAACCAAACTCAATAATATTGATAGCAACCACTCCTACAAGTGCCTGGGGCCTATATCATGCATCAAAACTACTTTTGACCATATAAATTTGACATGCAAGATCAAGAACAGGGTCACCTAAGCAGCAAAAATTTGCAATGAATAAAGCACTAGAACAAAAACTAATTGGACCAATGGAGGAGTCACATACCAAGGAACAATCTCCCCAAGCAGTTTTGTGAGAGGTGCTTTGAGCAAGGAGATCGAAAATGGCAGCAAAGACGGCTGGAACTCGTGCTTGAGTTGGTTTTTCATGTTTGTGGGAGGAAGAAGAAGAGGATGGGTGCAGGAATAAGTGGAGGAGGGCCACCGTGGGCCCACGAGGCAGGGGGGCGCGCCCTAGGGGGGTGGGCGCGCCCTCCACCCTCGTGGCAAGGTGGTTGGCCCCCCTGGTGTGTTCTTTGTTCCATAAATCCTCAAATATTCTAGAAAAAAAATCATATTTAATTTTCAGGGCATTTGGAGAACTTTTATTTTTGAGGTATTTTTATATTGCATAGATAATCAGATAACAGACAGAAAATTATTTATTTTTACTTTATTTCAACTAAATAACAGAAAGTATAGAGAGGGTATAGAAGGTTGTGCTTCTAGTTTCATCCATCTCATGCTCATCAAAAGGAATCCACTAACAAGGTTGATCAAGTCTTGTTAACAAACTCATTCCGATTAACATGAAACTAGAGAAATTTCGAATAACACTAGGTTACCTCAACGGGGATATGCACATCCCCAATTATAAGTATATCACATTTCTTCTTGACAGTAGGAAGAGGAAATTCAAAACCTCCAAATATAATCGATGAAAATTTTCCGATAGAATTGATACTATGAACTTGAGGTTGTTTCCTAGGAAAATGTACCGTATGCTCATTACCATTAACATGAAAGTGACATTGCCTTTGTTGCAATCAATAACAGCCCCTGCAGTATTAAGAAAGGTATTCCAAGAATAATAGACATACTATCGTCCTCAGGAATATCAAGAATAACAAAGTCCATTAAAATAGTAACGTTTGCAACCACAACAGGCACATCCTCACAAATACCGACAGGTATAGCAGTTGATTTATCAGCCATTTGCAAAGATATTTCAGTAGGTGTCAACTTATTCAAATCAAGTCTACGATATAAAGAGAGAGGCATAACACTAACACCGGCTCCAAGATCACATAAAGTAGTTTTAACATAGTTTCTTTTAATGGAGCATGGTATAGTAGGTAGTCCTGGATCTCCAAGTTTCTTTGGTATTCCACCCTTAAAAGTATAATTAGCAAGCATGGTGGAAATTTCAGCTTCTGGTATCTTTCTTTTATTTGTAACAATATCTTTCATGTACTTAGCATAAGGATTCATTTTGAGCATATTAGTTAATCGCATACGCAAAAAGATAGGTCTAATCAGTGGTGGAGCCAGCGTTGAACCATTGGGTTCAGATGAACCCAATGAGATTCGCTACCTACGTGCATGTCATGTACGACATATAAGGCCTGACCCCAATAAAAAATTAAGTCTAACCCCATTAAGCTGCTAACGCCACATGATTAGACAAATAAAAGGCCCAAAAGCCCAGTCATCTTCGTTACTAGTCCTAGATCAATACATGTACGACATCTAAAAAAAGAAGATCAATCAATACCTGTACGAGGAATACACGGACGGCAGCCGCACGCCTCGTAGCTTTCCAACTCGCCTCGCCTCTCTCTTCGCCGCCTTGCCTCATCTCGACGCCGACGCCCGACGGCAAATAGTGTCAAAGCGCTCCGCTCAACTGCAGTCCAATTCAAGGCAGTAATATCACCTCCACATCTCTTCCTCCGTACGTTCTACCCAATCTAAATCTAATAGCCTAGTACGGGAGCTTTTTGCCCTAATTTTCTAATTCTTATTTTCATGGACTTTCATTGATGCAGGCTATGGAAAGATATTTTTCCAAGAAGAGAAGTCGATCACCTGACCCAGATAATGATGGGGGGACATCGAGGTCACCCATCAGATGTAAGCAAACTGCATCAAATGTCGCTGCAAGTAGTCTCCCAAATCCTTCTATCCACAAAGAGATTAATTTAGATGAATTGCCCTACGATCCGGCTGATCGGAAGAGAATTTCGGAGTACACAAGAAATCCTAAGAAACAAGATGAGATTAGGCGACGATATTTAACAAGGGGACCTTACAGGCCGCCGTCTACTTTTGTTTATCCACACAGGGACATTGGAGATACACAACGAAGATTTAATCCAGACTGGTTTAAAGATTATGGTCGTTGGCTTGAGTATAGTGATAAGGTGAATAAGGCCTTTTGTTTATGTTGTTATCTTTTCAGAGATAATAATGAGGGACAAGCTGGGAGTGATGCATTTGGAATTAATGGTTGGAACGGTTGGAACAAGAAAAGTAGGTTGGATACCCACGAGGGTAAAGGTAATGTTAACAGCTTTCATAATGTAGCAGTAAAACGGTGTGATGCTTTGATGAATCAAGATCAATCAATTCGGGTAGCTCTCGATAAGCAAACTGATCTTACAAAAAAGCAAAATCGAATTCGGCTTAATGCTTCCATTGATTTTGTTAGATACTTGTTGCATCAAGGCTTAGCTTTCCGAGGCCATGACGAAACAGAAGAGTCAAAAAATAAGGGAAACTTTCGAGAGTTGGTAAAAACTTTGGCAAATCAAAATGATGATATACGAAAAGTAGTTCTTGAGAATGCTCCACAAAATTGCAAGTGGGTATGTGGAGATATTCAGAAGGAAATTGCCAACTATTTTGCCAAGGTAACATCATCGTTAAATTATATTTCCTACTATTTTTTGTTGTCTTACAAGTTACATTAATCTCTAATGATGCCCTTATTGTTTTGCACAGATAACTTTGAATTCTATTATTGAAGAAATTGGAGGTGATGTGTTTAGTTTGTTGATTGACGAAGCTGCTAATGTGTCTGACAAAGAGCAAATGGCAGTTGTTTTGAGATATCTTAGCAAGCATGGATTTATCATTGAACGATTAGTTGGAGTAGTACATGTGCAAGAAACATCGGCAATATGTCTTCAGGCCGCACTTCAAAAATTATTCACCGATCTTGGTTTAAGCATAAAACAAGTCAGAGGACAATGTTATGATGGGGCTAGCAATATGCGCGGCGAGTTCAATGGCTTGAAAGCAAAGATTTTGCAAGAGAATAAATCAGCCTATTATGTGCATTGTTTTGCTCACCAACTCCAGTTGGTTATTGTAGCTGTAGCAAAGAAGCATGAAGATATTTCAGATTTTTTCTACATGATCTCCATTTTATTTAATGTGGTTGGAGCTTCTTGCAAAAGAAAGGACATGATTAGAGAGAAACATCGAGAGGATGTAATAAAAGCCATAGGTAGTGGGCAGATTAGCACTGGCAGAGGGTTAAATCAAGATCAAACTCTTCAGAGAGCTGGTGACACTCGTTGGGGCTCACACTACAGAACTCTCTCAAGTCTAGTGAAGTTGTTCCCTGCAGTCATGTCTGTTCTGAAATATGTGGAGAAAGAAGGTAAAAATGAAAAGAAAAGTCAGGCGCGTGGTCTTGTAGCATATTTTGAGACCTTTGATTTTGTGTTTTATTTGCACATGATGCTGCATATATTAGGAAATGCAAATACTTTGTCACATTCTTTACAAAAGAAGGATCAAGACATCCTAAATGCCATGTCATGTGTCAAGTCCACAAGGAATGAGCTACAAGAACTAAGGGAGAATGGATGGGACTCACTGATACAGAAGACATATTCATTTTGTGAAGAACATCACATTGAGAAGGCGGACATGCAGGAGCAATATATCAATCGACACAAACCAAGACAAAAAACTAATAAGACAAACCTCCAGCATTACCGAGTAGAGTGTCTTAATTCTGTTATTGACTGGCAACTTCAAGAGTTTGATGACCGTTTCAATGAGGTAAATTCTGCATTACTTGGTCACATGGCTTCTTTCAACCCAAACGATGGATTTGTTGCTTTTAACTTGGATAGCTTAGTGAAGCTAGCTGAGTTTTATCCAGATGATTTTGATTCAAAAAAAAATGGATGATCTTGGTCCTGAACTGCGCACTTACATTGATAATGTGCGAGCGGATGAAAGGTTTGCTAATTTGGACGGGATTGCTAATCTTGCGAAGTTAATGGTACAGACAAATAAACATGTTACTTTTCCCTTGGTCTATCATCTTCTAAAGTTAGTATTGATATTACCAGTTGCAACAACATCCGTGGAGAGATGCTTTTCAGCTGTGAATGTTGTCAAGAAAAAGTTGCGCAACAAAATTGGTGATCAGTTCATGAGTGATTGTCTAATTTGCTATGTGGAGAAAGAGATGTTTTCTCCCATTAGTAATGATGCTGTGTTTGATCTTTTTAAGGCGATAAAAGATCGAAAAGGGAAGCTCCAAATGTGAGTGACTTTACATGATTCTTTCACATGATATCACTTTTATTTTAAACTTGCCAAACTAACTTGTTATTTTCTTCACTGTTTTCAGAAAGATGAGAAGTTGGCTCTAAAATATGAAGTTTATTTTGGTACTACTTTTATCTATAATATGTAAGCAAGTGATTTTATAATTTCATCCGGTTGGTATGTTATGCACTCTTATTTTTTTGAAGTGACAAATATGTGTGATAAGTGATATCATATTCATTGTGCTTTCTTTGACTGATATAATCTCGTTGCAATTTGTCACAAAATAGGACTAAGTTCATTAAAAAAATCACAACTAGTTAGTGAATGAACCCATTGGCGAAAATTTCTGGCTCCGCCCCTGGGTCTAATCATTTCAGCAAAGCGCTCAAAATCCTCATCATCCTTTTTCTTGGATGGTTCGGGAGGAAAAGGCATGGGTTTCTGAACCCAAGGTTCTCTTTCTTTACCATGTTTCCTAGCAACAAAATATTTCTTATCATAATGTTGATTCTTTGATTGTGGGTTATCAAGATCAACAGCAGGTTCAATTTCTACATCATTATCATTACTAGGTTGAGCATTATTATGAACATCATCATTAACATTTTCATTAGGTTCATGTTCATTGCCAGATTGTGTTTCAGCATCAGACATAGAGATATCATTTGGATTATCAGGTGGTTCAGCAATAGGTTCACTAGAAGTTTGCACAGTTCTATCATTTTTCTTTTTCTTCTTTTTAGAAGAACTAGGTGCATCAATATTATTTCTCTGAGAATCTTGCTCAATTCTCTTAGGGTGGCCTTCAGGATACAAAGGTTCCTGAGTCATTCTACCAGTTCTAGTAGCCACTTTAACAGCATAATTATTTTTCTTACTATTAGCCATATAATATTAGCCATATAATCACCCAAGTATTTAATCATATCAGCATCTTGTTTTAATTGTCTACCAAAATAAGCATTGAAGTCTTCTTGCTTAAACATAAAATTATCAAACTCATCCAAGCATTGACTAGCAATTTTAGCAGGAGGGATTTCAGCTTTATCATATCTATAGAGAGAATTTACCTTTACTACCTGTGTCGGGTTATCGGGGTTTGGAGGTTCTTCAATAAATAAAGGATTAAGATCATATGTTTCTTCAATAGGCGGTATATTAAGACCATGTATTTCTTCAATAGGAGGTAAATTCTTAACATCTTCAGCTTTAATACCTTTTTCTTTCATAGATTTCTTTGCCTCTTGCATATCTTCCGGACTGAGAAATAGGACACCTCTCTTCTTCGGAGTTGGTTTAGGAATAGGATCATTAATTGGAGCAGGAGCTGGCTCAGGAGGTGCCCAATTATTTTTAGTTGTCAACATATTATTCAATAAGATTTCAGCTTCATCTGGTGTTCTTTCCCTGAAAAGAGAACCAACACAACTATCCAGGTAATCTCTGGAAGCATCGGTTAGTCCATTGTAAAAGATATCAAGTATTTCATTTTTCTTAAGAGGATGATCAGGCAAAGCATTAAGTAACTTGAGAAGCCTCCCCCAAGCTTGTGGGAGACTCTCTTCTTTAATTTGCACAAAGTTGTATATTTTCTTTAAAGCAGCTTGTTTCTTATGAGCAGGGAAATATTTAGCAAAGAAGTAGTAAATCATATCCTGGGGACTACGCACACAACTAGGATCAAGAGAATTAAACCATATCTTAGCATCACCCTTTTATGAGAACGGAAATATTTTAAGGATATAAAAGTAGCGAGATCTCTCATCATTAGTGAACAGGGTGGCTATATCATTTAATTTAGTAAGATGTGCCACAACAGTTTCAGCTTCATAGCCATGAAAAGGATCAGATTCAACCAAAGTAATTATATCAGGATCAATAGAGAATTCATAATCCTTATCAGTAACACAGATAGGTGAAGTAGAAAAAGCAGGGTCGGGTCTCATCCTAGCATTTAGAGATTGCTTATTCCATTTAGCTAATAACCTTTTGAGTTCATATCTATCTTTGCAAGCTAAAATAGCTAAAGAAGCTTCTTGATCAAATAAATAACCCTTAGGAATAACAAGTGATTCTTCATCATCACTTTCATCATCATAATTAGATTCAATATTTTCAATCTCTCTAGCCCTAGCAAGTCGTTCCTCGAGAAAATCACCAAGTGGCACAGTAGTATCAAGCATAGAAGTAGTTTCATCACAAGTATCATGTATAGCGGAAGTAGCATCATCAATAACATGCGACATATCAGAACGAATAGCAGAAGCAGGTTTAGGTGTCGCAAGCTTACTCATAACAGAAGGTGAATCAAGTGCAGAGCTAGATGGCAGTTCCTTACCTCCCCTCGTAGTTGAGGGATAAATCTTGGTTCTTGGATCTTTCAAGTTCTTCATAATGATAAGCAGATATAAATCCCAAGTGACTCAAAGAATAGAGCTATGCTCCCCGGCAACGGCGCCAGAAATTAGTCTTGATAACCCACAAGTATAGGGGATCACACATCTTTCGAGGGTAGAGTATTCAACCCAAATTTATTGATTCGACACAAGGGGAGCCAAAGAATATTCTCAAGTATTAGCAGCTGAGTTGTCAATTCAACCACACCTGGAAACTTAGTATCTGCAGCAAAGTGTTTAGTAGCAAAGTAATATGATAGTGATGGTAATGGTAACAAAAGAGTAATGAAAGCAAAGTAATATTTTTGGTATTTTGTAGTGATTGTAACAATAGCAATGGGAAAGTAAATAAGCGTAAACCAGTATATGGAAAGCTCGTAGGCATCGGATCAGTGATGGATAATTATGCCGGATGTGGTTCATCATGTAATAGTCATAACATAGGGTGACACAGAACTAGCTCCAATTCGTCAATGTAATGTAGGCATGTATTCCGAATATAGTCATACGTGCTTATGGAAAAGAACGTGCATGACATCTTTTGTCCTACCCTCCCGTGGCAGCGGGGTCCTAATGGAAACTAAGGGATATTAAGGCCTCCTTTTAATAGAGAACTGAAACAAAGCATTAGCACATAGTGAATACATGAACTCTTCAAACTACGGTCATCACCGGTAAGTATCCCGATTATTGTCACTTTGGGGTTTAACGGATCATAACACATAATAGGTGACTATAGACTTGCAAGATAGGATCAAGAACTCTCATATATTGATGAAAACATAATAGGTTCAGATCTGAAATCATGGCACTCGGGCCCTAGTGACAAGCATTAAGCATAGCAAAGTCATAGCAACATCAATCTCAGAACATAGTGGATACTAGGGATCAAACCCTAACAAAACTAACTCGATTACATGGTAAATCTCATCCAACCCATCACCGTCCAGCAAGCCTATGATGGAATTACTCAGACACAGCGGTGAGAATCATGAAATTGGTGGTGGAGGATGGTTGATGATGATGACAGCGACGAATCCCCCTCTCCGGAGCCCTGAACGGACTCCAGATCAGCCCTTCCGAGAGGTTTTAGGGCTTGGCGGCGGCTCCGTATCGTAAAATGCGATGATTTCTTCTCTCCTATTTTTTTATCCCTGAAAGCAGTTATATAGAGTTGTAGTTGGAGTCGGGAGGTCTCCAGGGGGCCCACGAGGTAGGGGCGCGCCCTAGGGGGGGCGAGCCCCCCACCCTCATGGTTAAGGGTGTGTGCCCCCTGGTCTTCATCTTTGGCGAGGATTTTTTTATTATTTATTGTAAGATATTCCGTGGAGTTTTAGGTCATTCCGAGAACTTTTGTTTTCTGCACATAAAACAACATCATGGCAATTCTGCTAAAAACAACATCAGTCCGGGTTAGTTCCATTCAAATCATACAAGTTAGAGTCCAAATCAAGGGCAAAAGTGTTTGGAAAAGTAGATACGACGGAGACGTATCAGACGACAACCTATGTCTCCATCTCCACGCCGTGCTCCGGTGCTTTAGCAGCCGCAGTGTCGCCACTCCCTCCTATGGGGCGCTTCGGCGGCATACTCATACACTGGCGACTTTGAAGACTGAGAGCGGCGTCGAGGTTGCAAGTGGAGAGAGAGGATTGTGTGTGCGTAGCGAGGATGGGGGGTGCGGCCGCTCGGGCGCACCATTAATATGGAGTAGTGGGAGTTGTGGGAGAGAGGCGGGCAGTGGTCTAACCGATGGCTTGCCTCCCGGTGAGCCTGCGCACTGGACTGCTGGCATGCCTACCAAAGTTTCACACAGCTACTCGCAGGTCTCCTGATGACACTGTGCAGCGAGCACGCCTCCGTCAATTCACACACCTGCACGCATGCCTCCCCGTCTGCCTGCATGGCAGACTGCTCGCATGCGTCCTGTCAACTCACGCCTGCTCGCACGCCACACGGGTCGCGCGATGGCACGTATATTGTTTTTCTATTTGGATGATTAATGCTGCCGCTTTATTCCTTAACTGAAGCATGGCACGTATCCATTGTTGGTCTAATGCTCACTGTTCTAATAAATAATCCGTTTGGGATATTGATTCCCAATTATTAATAATCTTCCGTCTGTAATTAGATAAAGATTACATCAAAACCGGTCTCAAATTTGACAAAAAAATTACAATGCCACTTTGTATTGGTGTCCATATGACAACACGATAAGTTTCATGAACTTCAAATAAGTTTTGGATGTACTAGAATTTAAAAATCAAGATTCTCAATGTTTGAAATTTGTTGCACGGGGAGTAAACATGCACCCAGTGAGACACATGTGCTTTTACAATCCATTTAGGTGCACTGTCATGTGTGCATGTAGCCCAGATTTGATTTTTGCACATTTTACCCATAGAAAATCAATCAGTCAATGTACTACAACGTCTTAATGATCTCTGTGAATTTTTTAAATTAAAATGTCCCTCCTTTGGTAACATGTATGTTCACCGCGGGATAATTAATTTAACATGCATCGTAGTTGTGGTGTATTCGCGGTGTGTGTGTGGGTGTGTGCGTCTGGGGGTGGCGGGTGGCTCGCAGTACACTACGAGTTGTGAGCCACCGTGTGGGTTGGCCGTTTTGTTAGGCGGGCTGGTGCCACATCAGAGTCGTGAAATCGTTATTTAAAACATTACACAACCCTTTCATACATAAATGTTTTGGCCACATGCAGTCGATGGTTGTCCTACATGACACTCGATACTCGTGTGTGACGCTTTCTGTGGGTCTGCGAGGTCGTAGTACACCACTTTGATGAACAGGCGGCAGTGAGGTTAATTTGACCAGCAAGGTATAATCTTTTTTGTTTGTGTTATGGTGGTATATAGTATGCGTCGAAGAGGTGGGAGGGGACTAGCATATATACTATACGTATGCGTCCGTGAACAAGTACACCTCACTCAGTGTCGACTTTTTGGTTACCGAGGCACGTGCCACATCAAAATTGTGAAATTGGTTATTCAAACATCACACAACACCTTTTTGGGCCACATGCATATATATCCTAGCTAGGACACTCACGTGTGACGCTTCCATCTGTGGGCCCATGAGGCCATCATCGATGCATGCATGCATGCATCACTTTGACCTACATCAGGAGAGGTTAATTTATTTCACCATCGACGAGGATTCTTTTGGGTTGTACTTGTACATATATTACGGCAGGAGCATATAGTATGTGGTGAAGAGGGGGGAAGGGGACCATCATATGTAGTATGCTTGATATGAACCTCGCTCTGTGTGGGCACATGGTTTACGGTTTTTGAGACATGTGGCACCTCAAAGTTGTGCATTTTGGGTATTCAACATATATATGTTTGGCCCACATGCAAAGTGGTGGTGGTTGTCCTCTCGCACCCACTTAAGCGATTATCAGCAATATCGATGCTTTCCATCTGTGGGCCCATTTGGTCCATCACTTCTTTTTGCCTGACAACCAAAGAGGTTAATTTGACTTAGGAGGGGATTACTATTTTTGCTCTGGGATGACATGCATGATACAATTTGAGCACACACATATGCATGTGTACGCATGAACCCTCCCATCGAGTCGAAGTGGCTCGTACAACGACAGCATCATGAACCGATCTCGCTCTGTGTGGGGAGCTAGTATGATTTTTGACACACGCGCCAGATCAATGTTGTGTATTCAAACATGCATGCACTCATCACCTCCATACATATGCATGTAGTGGTTGCCTTCGAACGATACACTCCCTCGCGTGGTTATCGGCGACGAGCCTATATATTTGTGGGCCCGCGTGGACATCCATGATCACCTTGACCAACAACAAGATAGGTTACCATGACGGATTCTTCATTTGGTTAGTGTTATCGTAGTATAGGTCATGGTGAGATTCAGACCTAATTAAGTTTGAGAGCATATACTATCCACGCATGCATGCATATATGAATCCCCGTCGTTGGCTTGAAGTGTGGTGTAACATACATATGCATCATCAACCTAACCCTCACTCAGTGTGGGGATTTCTAGTTCGAAATCAAGGTGCCACATCAAAGTTGTTCATTGTTACTCAAAAACACACCTCTCCATACATATGTTTGGGCCACATGCATGCAGTGGTTGTCTTCGGTGACTAGCTACTTGCGTGATTATTGGCGAGCTAGCCCATCTCCGGGGCCGCATGGACGGCCTTCACTTTGACCAACAATAAGAGAGAGGTTGTACAACCAAGGTGGATTATTCTTGGTCCGTTTTACGATCCATCTTGGTGAGATATATGCCTCTCTGGGCCACCGACTGAAAGTGTGTGTGTGTGGGGGGGGTGCTACATCGCACTTTGCTAGGTGAACCTCGGTTGGGGGGGGGGCATGCATTCATACCTTAATTAGGATTCCCTTCGTGGCAACACGAGGGGGGTGGGGGCCTGCTAGCTACTTCGCACTTTTCTAGGTGAACCTCGGTTGGGGGAGAGGGGGCATGCTCATAGCTCAGGATTCCCTTCGTGCCGAAATGAGGGGGGCTGCTAGTGTCACAACCCTAGAATTTTTGCCTGCAAATAGTTGCATTTGCATCCATGTATCATGTTAAATTCAAATGAATTTGAATTGGGGATGTTGAAACCCTAGCACCAAATGAATTCAACTAGGTTCAAATTAAAATATTTTCAATGAACCCAAAATGCCCTTTAGAAAAGTTCATGATTTTTGATAAAGGTGAAAAGCTCTACCAAAAATGATGCACATATCTCTAGGCCATTCTAGATTTTTGAATTAAATCTTATTGTATTTGACTTTGGGAATTTAAATACTATAAATAATTTAAATGTTCAAATAATGTTGGAACTATTTGTGGGACACTGAAATAATTCAGCAAGTGTCCATGAATATTTTCAGGATTTTAGGAAATGCCTTGGTATTTTTCCTAAGCTCAAAACTAGAGGAGAAAACTAGAAAAAAGAAACAAAAGTAGAAAGATAGAGAGAGAAAGAAACCCACCTGGGCCTTTTTACCTTGACACCCTGATGGCCCAGCCCACTTACCTCCTCGCTCGTCGTCTTCCTCCTGCCAGTAGGCAGGGGCGAACACGCGCGCGCACCTGCGGAGCCCTCCACCTCCTACTTCATGCTGGAGGCCGCTCCTTCATCCTAATCCGCGTCTAGAGATGCCCGAGGCCCCCCTCTCACTTTCCCCTCACTCTCTGCTCTCTCCCTCGCCACTAGCCCCTCCTCTGAGCATCACCGAGAGCTTCCTCCAACCCCCTTGCCCCGCCCGCGTGGCCACCGACGATGAAACGACGCGCCACCGTGCTCCCGAGATTGTTTGTATCACGCTGCACCTCCTCATCGAACCAAGCAAGTCCAGAGGACCTCCAGCGTCGCCATCGTCATCTTCCTCGCCGCTTCAGCCACCGGACACCGTTGTTGAATTCGCCGCCACCGAGGCCTCCCCGATCCCAATGAGACCGCCGACGACCTCGCTGTGAGCTCCACTCCGTTTCCCCTCCTTCGTTTTGCTCGTTCCCATGTCGTAGCACCCTCACCCGCGAGCTCTGAGCTCCAGCCGCCGCCATGGCCGACGAGCTCCATGCTCTTGCGCTCTCCCGCTCGCCCCAGCACCACCAACATGCTCACCGTGTCCCCGGGAAGCGAATGCGCTGCGCAGTTTGCTCTTGCTCGCGCTGAAACCCCGCACCGGCTCGAGCCCGAGCTCCGTCGCCGCTAAACCTCGACGCCGGCGATACACCCGGCCACCCCAGGACCGCCCGAAGTCACCAACCAACGCGCCTTGTTGTGCCGCTTCCAACGCGCCCAGCCACGCGAGCTCCCATCGCCGGAGTTGGCCGGACGGCCATCGCCATCGTGCTGTGCTTAGCACCGGTGTCTAGCTGCCGACGTGGCGCATTAGCGGCTAATGCTCCCGCTAATTAACCCCCTCTCTCACTGACATATGGGCCCCATGCCCAAATTAACCCTGGGATTTATTCCCTGTTTAGTTTAGATTAATCCAGCCGGCCCCACATGTTAGTTTGACCCTGCCACGTCAACATTGACCTGGCCCCACTAGTCAGCCTCCGTTCCTGCCACGTTACACTGACGTGCGGGCCCCATAGTTCAGGTTTGACCTGGACTGCCCTCGTTGTCCTGCTGACACCATAGTGATGTCATGCTGACGCAGTAAATATTCTCTGGGATTTAAAACAAATCAAAAATGATTTATCTATTTCATAAAATATCCTAAACTTCTAAAGTTCATAGAAATTCAAAAGTAACTCCAAATGAAATATTTTATATATGAAAAATGATCAGAAAAATCCAATCTATCCATTGGTACTGTTTTCATGTAGGTTAAAGCAAGTTAAACCTGCTGATCGGGTCAAATCAATTAAATGGCATTTGAATATCAACATATGGAGTTTGAATTTGAACCTAGGGTTCAAACCAACTTCATTTAACTTGTTGCTATTTGCATTAGCTCAATCAACAGCATGTTTCCATGTCATATTCATGCATCATATTGTTGCATTGCAATGATTGTGTTCTTTCTCTGTTGCTGGTGGTTGTTTCCCCTCAGTAGACGTATGTTTCGACGATGAGTTCGATGACACCGATGAAGAGATATACTATCTTCAGAAGTGATAGGCAAGCAAAACCCCCTTGTTCATTCTGATACAATCCCACTCTCTCACTCCTGCTCTCTTTTGCTGTATTAGGACAACACCGATTCAACTGTTACATGCTGTGGTAGTTGAACCCCTTTCCTCTGCATGACCTGTCATTGCCACAGTAAATAGATGAAACCCACTAGCATGAGTAGGAGTTGTTTGAGACCTATTGTGCCTACTCATTGATGCTAGTTTGTCATGCCTGCTACTGCTTAGAGTTGAGTCAGGTCTGATTCATCAGGGATGAATTGGAATGGTGATGAACATGTCCTACTGTGTGTGAACTAAGTGTGCGAACACAATTTGGTAAAGGTAGCGGTGAAAGGCCATGTAGGAGTACATGGTGGGTTGTCTCATTGAAACCGTCCTCAGGAACTGAGTTCTGTGTTTGTGATCCACGGACAACTACTACCACGTGTTGGGCCCGAAACCAATGGACCCTCTCGACTTATTAACTGCCCCTATCCTCTGTCTGGGAGTTGCAAGTAGTTTCTGGTGTTTGTAATATACTGGAGGTCGTGCGCAGCGCTGACCCTCGGGGTGGGCCGTGATGTGGTAGGTACGTGGCACGGTGTACCAGGCGCCTATTTGGTGTCTCGGGAACCCTGCACACATTGTTTGGGGCCGTATGTGGAAACCTCGGTCGGACTCCCTGCGGATGGAACCTAAATAGGCGATTAACCTGGACTAGGGACTTGTGTGGTTAGTTAGGTCGTGGCCGACTCCCTCGCCAGGTTTCCTCTTGAAGGTTGCCGAGATACACGATGTGTACATGGTGGTAAGTGGAGAGAGTGTGTGTGAAGAAGTACACCCCTGCAGGGTTATGAATGATCTATTCGAATAGTCGCGTCCGCGGTAATGGACTTCCGGGTTGCCTATATAGTTCATAGACAAGTGAAAGTGGATACTCTAAAATGCGCAACATAAGCGTGAGTGCTATGGATGGCGTTCTCGTAGGGAGACGGGAGTGGATCCATAGTGGTGTATTGATTGGTGAATATGTGAACTCATGTGCGCCACCTCAAAAGAGTTACTTGCAGACGTAGTTTAGGATAGCCACTGAGTCAAAGCTGGCTTGCTGCAGTTAAACCCCACCATCCCATTGTTGATACTGATGCATATGTAGCTAGTTCTGATGTAAGTCTTGCTGGGTACATTTGTACTCACGTTTGCTTAATTTATGTTTTTGCAGAGAGACTTCAGTCTCACTAGTAGTTCCGCATGGACTTCGACGTTTAGCTTGTTACCTCAGCTACGATCTTGTACCCTTGGGAGGGTCTTGTAGATAGTCAGGCTTCTCATCCTTTTTCACTTGTAGTTGTCTGTACTTAGACATGTTTATGCTTTCGCTGGTTGCTTGTATGCTCTGTATGTTGGGTCATGAGACCCATGTTTGTAATACTTGGCTCCTCGGAGCCTAATGAATAAATACTTTGAGTTGTAGAGTTTTGTTGTGATGCCATGTTGTATTTGCACATATCGAGCATATTGTGTGTATGATTTGAAATGCTTGGTATGTGTGGGATCCGACAACCTAGTTGTTTATCCTTGGTAGCCTCTCTTACCTAGAAATGTCTCCTGGTGCTTCCACCGAGCCATGGTAGCTTGTTACTGCTCCAGAACACTTAGGTTGGCCGGCATGTGTCCTTCTTCGTTCCTGTGTCTGTCCCTTCGGAGAAATGTCACGCGGTGTCTACCGGAGTCCTATTAGCCTGGTATAGCCTGGATTCTCCGGAGTCCTGTTAGCCGAGGTGCTACAGCCCGGATTCACTCGCTGATGACTGACATGTTCGTTGCTGGGTCATGTATGCCTATCCCTGTAAGTTAGTGCCACTTTGGGTTTATGACTAGTCATGTCGGCCTAGGTTCTTTGTCATATGGATGCTAGCGACACTATCATATACATGGGCCAAAAGACGTAAACGGTCCTGGGCCAGGTAAGGTGGCACCCATGGGAATACCGTGCGTGAGGCCCCAAAGTGATATGATGTGTTACATGCTAGATCGATGTGACTCATGATTGGGGTCCTGATAGCTTTGGTATCAGAGCCTGACTGCCTGTAGGATTACCAAGCCAAACTAGTCGAAGTTGAGTCTAGAAATGCTATAGTTATATAAGGGAATTGGTTGTGGAAGGGAATGTAAGGCTCTTTTTACTCCTTTACCTTATGTCCTTCTGATCTGAGTCACCCTCTTCTTTTCTGCAGGGATTAAGAACTAGGCTTCTCATCTTTCTATCAGGATCATGTGTTACTAATCCGTAGACTCTTAGGATTGTTGGTCTCAAGCCTTAGTTCAGTTTCTACTACTCCAGTGTGTTGTTAGTTGGTCTCAGAACCTTGATATTGTGATGCTGAGTGGTCATGCCACTATTTTGCAGGATGTCTCAAATCTTTTTGAGCATTTACAGTCATTATGCTGTCTGAGTCATCCCAGGTTTCTAAATAGTTTGATGCATTTTAAAATTCCTTCTTTCCGTTCTCGATGTCCTTTTGGGCCAGATTAACCACACTAATTGCTGAGTTGAGGTACTCCATTGCCTCGACATATATGTTGGAGATATTGATACGTCCATTTTGCATCATGCTTTTATATCGATATTTATTGCATTATGGGCTGTTATTACACATTATGTCACAATACTTATGCCTATTCTCTCTTGTTTTACAAGGTTTACATAAAGAGGGAGAATGCCGGCAGCTGGAATTCTGGGCTGGAAAAGGAGCAAATATTAGAGACCTATTCTGCATAGCTCCAAAAGTCCTGAAACTTCACAGAAGTTATTTCCAGAATATATAAAAAATACTGAGCGCAAGAAGTACCAGAGGGGGGCCACCTACCAGCCACGAGGGTGGGGGCACGCCCCCTGCCTCGTGGCCCCCCTGGTGGCCCTTCGATGCCCATCTTCTGCTATATGGAGTATTTCGTCGAGGAAAAAAAATCATAAGCAAGCTTTCGGGATGAGACTCCGCCGCCATGAGGTGGAACCAATCTAGGGTTCCGGTAGAGCTGTTCTGCCAGGGACACTTCCCTCCGGGAGGGGGAAATCATCACCATCGTCATCACCAACGATCCTCTCATTGGGACGGGGTCAATCTCCATCAACACCTTCACCAGCACCATCTCATCTCAAACCCTAGTTCATCTCGTGTATCCAGTCTTTGTATCCAAACCTCAGATTGGTACCTGTGGGTTGCTAGTAGTGTTGATTACTCCTTGTAGTTGATGCTAGTTGGTTTACTTGGTGGAAGATCATATGTTCATATCCATTATGCATATTAATACCCCTCTGATTATGAACATGAATATGCTTTGTGAGTAGTTACGTTTGTTCCTGAGGACATGTGAGAAGTCTTGCTATTAGTAGTCATGTGAATTTGGTATTCGTTCGATATTTTGATGAGATGTATATTGTCATCCCTCTAGTGGTGTCATGCGAACGTCGACTACATGACACTTCACCATTGTTTAGGCCTAGAGGGAGGGATTGGGAAGTAATAAGTAGATGATGGGTTGCTAGAGTGACAGAAGCTTAAACCCTAGTTTATGCGTTGCTTCGTAAGGGGCTGATTTGGATCCATATGTTTCATGCTATGGTTAGGTTTACCTTAATACTTCTGTTGTAGTTGCAGATGCTTGCAATGGGGGTTAATCATAAGTGGGATGCTTGTATAAGTAAGTATAGTACCCAAGCACCGGTCCACCCACATATCAAATTATCAAAGTACCGAACGCGAATCATATGGTCGTGATGAAAACTAGCTTGACGATAATTCCCATGTGTCCTCGGGAGCGCTTTCCTTCATATAAGAGTTTGTTCAGGCTTGTCCTTTGCTACAAAAAGGATTGGGACATCTTGATGCACCTTATTTACTTTTACTACTTGCTACTCGTCACCAATTACCTTATCACAAAACTATCTGTTATGATAATTTCAGTGCTTGCAGAGAATACCTTGCTGAAAACCGCTTATCATTTCCTTCTGCTCCTCGTTGGGTTCAACACTCTTACATATCGAAAGGACTATGATAGATCCCCTATACTTTTGGGTCATCAAGACTCTTTTCTGGCGCCGTTGCCGGGGAGTGAAGCGCCTTTGGTAGGTGGAATTTGGTAAGGAAAAATTTATATAGTGTGCTGAAATTTACTATCACTTGTTACTATGGAAAGTAATCCTTTGAGGGGCTTGTTCGGGTTATCTTCACCCCGACCGGTAGAGCAAATGGTTTCTCCTCAACCTACCGGATCTACTGAAAATGAAATTTTTTTACTTCAAAATTCTTTCGGGTATGATAGAGAAACTGCTAACCAATCCTTTTGCAGGAGATGGAACATTGCATCCCAATTTACACTTAATCTATGTGGATGAAGTTTGTGGATTATTTAAGCTTGCAGGTATGCCCGATGATGTTATCAAGAAGAAGGTCTTCCCTTTATCTTTGAAGGGAGATGCATTGACATGGTATAGGCTATGTGATGATATGGGATCATGGGACTACAAATGGTTGAAACTGAAATTCCATCAGAAGTTTTATCCTATGCATCTTGTTCATCGTGATCGTAATTATATATATAATTTGTGGCCTCGCGAAGGAGAAAGAATCGCTCAAGCTTGGGGGAGGCTTAAGTCAATGTTATATTCATGGCCCAATCATGACATCTCAAGAGAAATGATTATTCAAAACTTTTATGCTTGGCTTTCTGACAACAATCACTCCATGCTTGATACTTCTTGTACTGGTTCCTTTATAATGAAGACTATTGAATTCAAATGAAATTTATTGGAGAGAATTAAACACAACTCTGAAGATTGGGATCTCGACAAAGGTAAGGAGTCAGGTATAACACCTAAGTTTGATTGTGTTAAATCTTTTATGGATACCGATGTTTTCCGTAAATTTAGCACTAAATATGGACTTGACTCTTAGATAGTAGCTTCTTTCTGTGAATCATTTGCTACTCATGTTGATCTCCCTAAGGAGAAGTGGTTTAAACATAATCCTCCCATTGAAACCAAGGTAGTTGCACCTATTAAAGTTGAAGAAAAGACTATCACTTATAATGATCCTATTGTTCCTATTGCTTATGTTGAGAAACCACCTTTCCCTGTTAGAATAAAGGATCATGCTAAAGCTTCAACTGTGGTTCGTAAAAGTAATATTAGAACTTATACACCTCCTGAGCAAGTTAAAGTTGAACCTAATATTGCTATTGTTAAAGATCTCTTGGCTGATAATATCGATGGGCATGTTATTTATTTCTGTGATGAGACTGCTAGACTTGCTAAACCTGGTGCTAAAGATAAACATAGACCCATGGTAGGCATGCCTGTTATTTCTGTTAAAATAGGAGATCATTGTTATCATGGCTTGTGTGATATGGGTTCTAGTGCTAGTGCAATACCTATTTCCTTATATAAAGAAATTATGCATGATATTGCATCGGCTGAGATAGAAGATATCGATATTACCATTAAGCTTGCTAATAGAGATACAATTTCACCAATTGGGATTGTTAGAGATGTTGAGGTCTTGTGTGGGAAAGCTAAATATCCTGCTGATTTTCTTGTTCTTGGTTCCCCACAAGATAGCTTTTGTCCCATTATATTTGGTAGACCCTTCTTGAATACTATTAATGCTAAGATAGACTGCAATAAGGATATTGTTTCTGTTAGTTTAGGGGATATGTCTCATGAGTTTAATTTTGCTAAGTTTCGTAGACAACCCCGTGATGAGGAATTGCCTAGTAAAGATGAAATTATTGGTCTTGCTTCTATTGCCGTGCCTCCTACTGATCCTTTAGAACAATATTTGCTAGACCATGAAAATGATATGTTTATGAATGAAAGAAGGGAAATAGATGAAGTATTCTTTAAACAGGGACCTATTCTAAAACACAACTTGCTTGTTGAAATCCTAGGGGATCGTCCTCCACCCAAGGGTGACCCCATGTTTGAGCTTAAACCATTACCTGATACTCTTAAATATGCTTATCTTGATGAAAAGAAGATATATCCTGTTATTATTAGTGCTAACCTTTCAGAGAAGGAGGAAGAGAAATTGTTGAAAACTCCGAAGAAGCACCATGCTGCTGTTGGATATGCTCTTAATGATCTTAAGGGAATTAGTCCCACTCTATGTCAACACAAAATAAATTTGGAGAAAGACGCCAAACCATTTATTGATCACCAACGACGGCTGAATCCTAAGATGAAAGAAGTGGTAAGAAAAGAAATACTAAAGCTCCTTGAGGCAGGTATAATTTATCTCGTTGCTGATAGTCAGTGGGTAAGTCATGTCCATTGTGTCCCTAAGAAGGGAGGTATTACTGTTGTTCCTAATGATAAAGATGAATTGATTCTGCAAAGAATTATTACAGGTTATAGGATGGTAATTGATTTCCGCAAATTAAATAAGGCTACTAAAAAAGATCATTACCCCTTACCTTTTATTGAACAAATGCTAGAAAGATTATCCAAACATACACATTTTTGCTTTCTAGATGGTTACTCTGGTTTCTCTCAAATACCTGTGTCAGCTGATGGTCAAGAAAAGACCACTTTTACTTGTCGTTTTGGTACTTTTGCTTATAGACGTATGCCTTTTAGTTTATGTAATGCACCTGCTACCTTTCAAAGATGTATGATGGCTATATTTTCTGACTTTTGTGAAAAGATATGTGAGGTATTCATGGATGATTTCTCCGTTTATAGATCCTCTTTTGATGATTGCTTGAGCAACCTTGATCGAGTTTTACACAGATGTGAAGAAACTAATCTTGTTCTGAATTGGGAGAAATGCCACTTTATGGTTAATGAAGGTATTGTCTTGGGGCATAAAATTTCTGAAAGACGTATAAGAAGCTTCCTCGGTCACGCCCATTTTTATAGGAGGTTCATTAAGGACTTCTCAAAAATTTCTCGGCCTCTTACTAACCTATTACAAAAAGATGTTCCTTTTGTCTTTGACGATGATTGTGTAGAAGCATTTGAAATACTTAAGAAAGCATTGATTTCTGCACTTATTGTTCAGCCACCTGACTGGAATTTACCCTTTGAAATTATGTGTGATGCTAGTAATTATGTTGTAGGTGTTGTTCTTGGGCAAAGAGTTGATAAGAAATTAAATGTTATTCAATATGCTAGTAAAACTCTAGACAATGCCCAGAGAAATTATGCTACCACTGAAAAAGAATTTTTAGCAGTTGTTTTTGCTTGTGATAAGTTCAAACCTTATATTGTTGATTCTAAAGTAACTATTCACACTGATCATGCTGCTTTTAAATACCTTATGGAAAAGAAAGATGCTAAACCTAGACTTATTAGATGGGTTCTCCTGCTACAAGAATTTGATTTGCATATTATTGATAGGAAGGGAGCTAAGAACCCCGTTGCAGACAACTTGTCTAGGTTAGAAAATGTTCTTGATGACCCACTACCTATTGATGATAGCTTTCCTGATGAACAATTAAATCTCATAAATGCTTCTCATACTGCTCCATGGTATGCTGATTATGCTAATTATATTGTTGCTAAATTTATACCACCTAGTTTTACATACCAGCAAAAGAAAAAGTTCTTCTAGGATTTAAGGCATTACTTTTGGGATGACCCACATCTTTATAAAAAGGAGTAGATGGTGTTATTAGACATTGTGTACTTGAGCATGAACAAGAACAGATCCTACGCAAGTGTCACTCCGAGGCTTATGGACGACACCATGTTGGAGATAGAACTGCACATAATGTATTGCAATCCAGTTTTTATTGGCCTACTCTCTTCAAGGATGCCTGTAAGTTTGTCTTGTCTTGTGATGAATGTCAAAGAATTGGTAATATTAGTAGATGTCAAGAAATGCCTATGAATTATTCACTTGTTATTGAACCATTTGATGTTTGGGGCTTTGATTATATGGGACCTTTTCCTTCCTCTAACGGGTATACACATATTTTAGTCGATGTTGATTACGTTACTAAGTGGTAGAAGCTATTCCAACTAGTAGTGTTGATCATAACACCTCTATTAAGATGCTTAAAGAAGTTATTTTCCTAAGGTTTGGAGTCCCTAGATATTTAATGACTGATGGTGGTTCACGTTTTAATCACGGCGCCTTTCGTAAAATGCTTGCCAAGTATGACGTTAATCATAGAATTACATCTCCTTATCACCCACAGTCTAGTGGTCAAGTAGAATTGAGTAACAGAGAGCTCAAATTAATTTTGCAAAAGACTCTTAATAGATCTAGAAAGAATTGGTCCAAGAAACTTGATGATGCATTATGGACCTATAGAACTGCATATAAAAATCCTATGGGTATGTCTCCGTATAAAATGGTTTATGGTAAAGCATGTCACTTACCTCTTGAATTAGAACATAAGGCATATTGGGGTATTAAAGAGCTCAACTATGACTTCAAACTTGCAAGTGAGAAGAGGCTTTTTGACATTAGCTCACTCGATGAATGGAGAACCCAGGCTTATGAAAATGCCAAGCTGTTTAAAGAAAAGGTTAAAAGATGGCATGACAAAAGGATACAAAAGCGTGAGTTTAATGTAGGCGATTATGTATTGCTATACAACTCTCATTTAAGATTTTTTGCAGGAAAACTCCTCTCTAAATGGGAAGGTCCTTACGTTATTGAGGAGGTCTATCGTTCTAGTGCCATAAAAATCAACAACTTCGGAGGCACAAATCCGAGGGTGGTGAATGGTCAAAGAATCAAACATTATATCTCAGGTAATCCTATAAATGTTGAAACTAATATCATTGAAACTGTAACCCTGGAGGAATACATAAGGGACACTTTCCAGAATGTTTCAAACTCCGAAAAGGAATAGGTATGTGGTACGGTAAGTAAACCGACTCCAAAACAGTTCTAATGGCAATTTTTCTCCATGTTGGAATATTTAAGAAAATAGGAAAATAAGAAGCAGACCGGAAAGGACACGGGGCTTCCACGAGGGTGGAGGGCGCGCCACCTACCTCGTGGGCACCTCGTGCGCTCTCTGGACTCCGTTTTCTTGCACGATACTTCTTTTGGTTGGTAAAAATTCATTATATAATCTCCCGAAGGTTTTGACTACCGTATCATGCAAATATATCTTGTCTTTGTTTTGAGTTGTTTTTCTGACAGATCTAGGTCGTCATGTCATCTTCAAGTGCCCCCAAGGACAAGTTCTTCGAGAAGGTCATCAACCCCTACCTCATGGAGGTGCTGCAACACCCTCAAACCATTTAGATGCGTGAGGGGTTGTTGCACATCCGCGATGTTGAGGGACCAAGGAGGACCGGAAGCACGGAGGCAAGGCTCGAGGCATTAGAGAAACAAGTTTTCAAGTGTCAGGAGATGGTGGAGCATGGACTCGACTCCAGTCACATTATGATCACGGAGTTCACCAACACCCACAAGCTGGACGTCAAGGACATTGGGGAGGCCATCTTCAAGCTTCATGAGAAAATCAAGCACCTCCAAGCCCAGATCTATGACCTGCAAAATCAAAACTGTGAGTATGAATATAGATTCAAGAGGATGAGTTTGGCTACAGATTTGAGGATTCAGGAGACTCGATCATCCTTCTATGATGGTGAGCCTATGCCGTGGAAGAGGGACGACAAGCCTACATCATCAACAACTCCACCTTCTTCACCAACAAAGAAGAAGTGAGTATCTAGTATGGGCACTCCCCTTGAAAACTGCCAAGCTTGGGGGAGTGCCCCGGTATCGTATCACCATCACAACTTTCATCTTTACCGTTTTTCTTAGTTCGATCCTTTTGATAATATCTTGATCTAGTAGAATAAAGTTTTAGTATGATCTAGTTGTGAGTTTTGCTTTATGATCCTTCTATCTAACCGAGTCCGTGAGCTATATATAATAAAGATTAGTGTTGAGTCAAGGGCTTGATGATTTTGCTATGATCTTGAGGGAATAAAATAAAAGGGAAGAAATAAAAAGAAACAAAGTGATCATATGGATCTTATGGAAGTAATGAGCTCACATATAAAGAGTATGATGGATAAAAGTTGTTGAGAGTTGACAAACATAGTTTTGGTCATCGTTGCAATGAATAGGAAGTAATAAAGAAAGAGAGGTTCACATATAAATATACTATCTTGGACATCTTTTATGATTGTGAGCACTCATTAAAGTATGACATGCTAAGAGTTGACGTTGGACAAGGAAGACAACGTAACGGGTTATGTTTTCTTACATCTGAGATAAATTATATTGTCATGGATTGTCCAACATGTTAAGCTTGCCTTTCCCTCTCATGCTAGCCAATTTCTTTGCACCAAGTAGAGATACTACTTGTGCTTCCAAATATCCCTAAACCCAGTTTTGCCATGAGAGTCCACCATATCTACCTATGGATTGAGTAAGATCCTTCAAGTAAGTTGTCATCGGTGCAAGCAATAAAAATTGCTCTCTAAATATGTATGACTTATTAGTGTGGGAGAAAATAAGCTTTATACAATCCTGTGATATGGAAGAAATAAAAGAGACGGACTGCATAATAAAGGTCCATATCACAAGTGGCAATATAAAGTGACGTTCTTTCGCATTAGGATTTTGTGCATCCAACTATAAAAGTGCATGACAACCTCTGCTTCCCTCTGCGAGGGCCTATCTTTTTCTTTTATCTTCTACCTTACATAAGAGTCATGGTGATCTTCACCTTTCCTTTTTACATTTTATCCTTTGGCAAGCACGATATGTTGGAAAGATCCTGATATATATAGCTAATTGGATGTGAGTCTTCATGAACTATTATTGTTGACACTACCCTTGAGGTAAAACATTGGGAGGCAAAACTATAAGCCCCTATCTTTCTCCGTGTCCGATTAAAACTTCATACCCATAAATATTGTGTGAGTGTTAGCAATTGTGGAAGACTAAAAGATGGTTGAGTATGTAGACTTGCTGAAAAGCACTTATATTGACTCTTTCCTATGTTATTATAAATTGCAATTGCCTCAATGACTGAGATTAGAGTTTGTTGGTTCTCAATGAAGTTTATGATTCATACTTGAAATTGTGATTGAATTGTTACTTTAGCATAAGAGATCATATGACAATATATATACGTATGTTTCTGTTCTAAGAATGATCATGATTCCCTCATGTCCGTATTTTATTTTTATCAACACCTCTATCTCTAAACATGTGGACATATTTTTCGATTTTCGCTTTCGCTTGAGGACAAGCGAGGTCTAAGCTTGGGGGAGTTGATATGTCCATTTTGCATCATGCTTTTATATCGATATTTATTGCATTATGGGCTGTTATTACACATTATGTCACAATACTTATGCCTATTCTCTCTTATTTTACAAGGTTTACATAAAGAGGGAGAATGCCGGCAGCTGGAATTCTGGGCTGGAAAAGGAGCAAATATTAGAGACCTATTCTGCACAGCTCCAAAAGTCCTGAAACTTCAAGGAAGTTATTTCCAGAATATATAAAAACACTAAGCGCAAGAAGTACCAGAGGGGGCCAGCAACCAGCCACGAGGGTGGGGGCGCGCCCTACCCCCCTGGGCGCGCCCCCTGCCTCGTGGGCCCCCTGGTGGCCCTCCGATGCCCATCTTCTGCTATATGGGGTATTTTGTCGAGTAAAAAATCATAAGCAAGCTTTCGGGACGAGACTCCGCCGCCACGAGGCAAAACCTTGGCGGAACCAATCTAGGGCTCCGGCAGAGCTGTTCTGCCTGGGTCACTACCCTCCGGGAGGGAGGAATCATCACCATCGTCATCACCAACGATCCTTTCATTGGGAGGGGGTCAATCTCCATCAACATCTTCACCAGCACCATCTCATCTCAAACCCTAGTTCATCTCTTGTATTCAGTCTTTGTATCCAAACCTCAGATTGGTACCTATGGGTTGCTAGTAGTGTTGATTACTCCTTGTAGTTGATGCTAGTTGGTTTACTTGGTGGAAGATCATATGTTCAGATCCATTATGCATATTAATACCCCTCTGATTATGAACATGAATATGCTTTGTGAGTAGTTACGTTTGTTCCTAAGGACATGGGAGAAGTCTTGCTATTAGTAGTCATGTGAATTTCGTATTCGTTTGATATTTTGATGAGATGTATGTTATCATCCCTCTAGTGGTGTCATGTGAACGTCGACTACATGACACTTCACCATTGTTTGGGCCTATAGGGAGGCAATTGGGAAGTAATAAGTAGATGATGGGTTGCTAGAGTGAAAGAAGCTTAAACCCTAGTTTATGTGTTGCTTCGTAAGGGGCTGATTTGGATCCATATGTTTCATGCTATGGTTAGGTTTACCTTAATACTTCTGTTGTAATTGCGGATGCTTGCAATGGGGGTTAATCATAAGTGGGACGCTTGTCCAAGTAAGGATAGTACCCAAGCACCGGTTCACCCACATATCAAATTATCAAAGTACGGAACGTGAATCATATGATCGTGATGAAAACTATCTTGACAATAATTCCCATGTGTCCTCGGGAGTGCTTTCCTTCATATAAGAGTTTGTCCAGGCTTGTCCTTTGCTACAAAAAGGACTGGGCCATCTTGATGCACCTTATTTACTTTTATTACTTGCTACTCGTTACCAATTACCTTATCACCAAACTATCTGTTACCGATAATTTCAGTGCTTGTAGAGAATACCTTGCTGAAAACCGCTTATCATTTCCTTCTGCTCCTCCTTGGGTTTGGCACTCTTACTTATCGAAAGGACTACTATAGATCCCCTATACTTGTGGGTCATCAACTATTATTACGACCCTAGGTGTCTTAGAGTACCACCTAGTAATCCATCCATGTTATGAGTTCATAGTGTGATGATTGATACCTCTCCAACATATCTATAATTTTTGATTGCTCCATGCTATATTATCTATTGTTTTGGACATTATTGGGCTTTATTTTCCACTTTATATTATTTTTGGGACTAACCTATTAACCGGAGGCCCAGCCCAGAATTGCTGTTTTTTGCCTGTTTTAGGGTTTCAAAGAAAAGGAATATCAAACGGAGTCCAGACGGAATGAAGCCTTCGGGAACGTGATTTTCTCAATGAACAAGACCCGGGAGACTTGGACCCTATGTCAAGACACAAAAGAGGAGGCCACGAGGTAGGGGGCGCGCCTACCCACCCAGGTGCGCCCTCCACCCTCGTGGGCCCCCTGTTGCTCCACCGACGTACTCCTTCCTCCTATATATACCCACGTACCCCCAAACGATCACATACGGAGCCAAAAACCTAATTCCACCGCCGCAACTTTCTGTATCCACGAGATCCCATCTTGGGGCCTGTTCCGGAGCTCCGCCGGAGGGGGCATCAATCACGGAGGGCTTCTACATTAACACCATAGCCCCTCCGATGAAGTGTGATTAGTTTACCTCAGACCTACGGGTCCATAGTTATTATCTAGATGACTTCTTCTCTCTTTTTGTATCTCAATACAATGTTCTCCCCCTCTCTTGTGGAGAACTATTCGATGGAATCTTCTTTTTGCGGTGTGTTTGTTGCGACTGATGAATTGTGGGTTTATGATCAAGTCTATCTATGAATAATATTTGAATCTTCTCTGAATTCTTTTATGTATGATTGGTTATCTTTGCAAGTCTCTTTGAATTATCAGTTTGGTTTGGCCTACTAGATTGATCTTTCTTGCAATGGGAGAAGTGCTTAGCTTTGGGTTTAATCTTGCGGTGTCCTTTCCCAGTGACAGTATGGGCAGCAAGGCATGTATTGTATTGTTGCCATCGAGGATAACAAGATGGGGTTTTCATCATATTGCATGAGTTTATCCCTCTACATCATGTCATCTTGCTTAAGGCGTTACTATGTTTTTAACTTAATACTCTAGATGCATGCTGGATAGCGGTCGATGAGTGGAGTAATAGTAGTAGATGCAGGCAGGAGTCAGTCTACTTGTCTCAGACGTGATGCCCATATACATGATCATACCTAGATATTCTCATAACTATGCTCAATTCTGTCAATTGCTCAACAGTAATTTGTTCACCCACCATACAATACTTATGCTCTCGAGAGAAGCCACTAGTGAAACCTATGGCCCCCGGGTCTATCTTTATCATATTAATCTCCTACTACTTAGTTATTTCCTTTGCTTTTCTACTTTGCCTTTATTTTACTTTGCATCTTTATCACAAAAATACCAAAAATATTATCTTATCATATCTATCAGATCTCACTCTCGTAAGTGGCTCGTGTAGGGATTGACAACCCCTATTCGCGTTGGTTGCGAGGATTTATTTGTTTTGTGCAGGTATGAGGGACTTGCGTGTAGCCTCCTACTGGATTGGTACCTTGGTTCTCAAAAACTAAGTGAAATACTTACGCTACTTTGCTGCATCATCCCTTCCTCTTCGGGGAAAACCAACGCAGTGCTCAAGAGGTAGCAAGAAGGATTTCTGGCGCCGTTGCCGGGGAGGTCTACGCAAAAGTCAACATACCAAGTACCCATCACATACCCTTATCTCCCGCATCACATTATTTGCCATTTGCCTCTCGTTTTCCTCTCCCCCACTTCACCCTTGCCGTTTTATTCGCCCTCTCTCTATCTATCCTCCCTCTCTTTCTCTATTTGCCTCTTTTTGCCCGCTTGTTTTTTTGTTTGCTTGTGTGTTAGTTTTCTTGGTTGTCATGATGGCTCAAGATAATACTAAATTGTGTGACTTCACCAATACCAACAACAATGATTTTATTAGCACTCCGATTGCTCCTCTTACCCATGCTGGATCTTGTGAAATTAATACTGCTCTACTGAATCTTGTCATGAAAGATCCGTTTTCCGGCCTTCCTAGTGAAGATGTCGCTACCCATCTAAATAGCTTCGTTGATTTGTGTGATATGCAAAAGAAGAAAGATGTGGATAATGATATTGTTAAATTGAAGCTATTTCCTTTTTCACTTAGAGATCATGCTAAAGCTTGGTTTTCGTCTTTGCCTAAAAATAGTATTGATTCATGGAATAAGTGCAAAGATGCTTTTATCTCTAAGTATTTTCCTCCCGCTAAGATCATCTCTCTTAGAAACGATATTATGAATTTTAAGAAACTTGATCATGAACATGTTGCACAAGCTTGGGAGAGAATGAAACTAATGATACGTACTTGCCCTACTCATGGTTTAAATTTGTGGATGATTATACAAAACTTTTATGCCGGATTGAATTTTGCTTCTAGAAATCTTTTAGATTCGGTCGCGGGAGGCACTTTTATGGAAATAACTTTAGGATAAGCTACTAAACTCCTAGATAATATTATGGTTAATTATTCTCAATGGCATACTGAAAGATCTACTAATAAAAAGGTGCATGCGATAGAAGAAATTAATGTTTTGAGTGGAAAGATGGATGAACTTATGAAATTATTTGCTAATAAGACTGTTTCTTCTGATCCTAATGATATGCCCTTGTCTACTTTGATTGAGAATAATAATGAATCTATGGATGTGAATTTTGTTGGTAGGAACAATTTTGGTAACAACGCGTATAGAGGAAATTTTAATCCTAGGCCTTATCCTAGTAATCCCTCTAATAATTATGGTAATTCCTACAACAATTCCTATGGAAATTATAATAAGACGCCCTCTGATTTTGAATCTAATATTAAAGAATTTATTACTTCGCAAAAGAATTTTAATGATTTGATTGAAGAAAAATTGCTTAAGATTGATGAGTTGGCTAGGAACGTTGATAGAATTTCTCTTGATGTTGATTCTTTGAAACTTAGATCTGTTCCACCTAAGCATGATATCAATGAGTCTCTCAAAGCCATGAGAATTTCCATTGATGAGCGCAAAGAAAGAACCGCTAGGATGCGTGCTAAGAAAGATGCATTTATAAGAGCGTGTTCTTCTAGTTGCTATGAAAATAATGATGAAGATCTAAAAGTTATTGATGTGTGATCCACCTTTACCTAGAAGGCGTTCCAAGAATTCGGAATTTGTTGATCTCGATGCTAAAATTGATAAAAGTGGGATTGAAGAAGTTAAAACCCTAGATGTTACTAAACCCACTATTATGGATTTCAAGGAATTTAACTATGAAAATTGCTCTTTGATTGATTGTATTTCCTTGTTGCAATCCGTGCTAAATTCTCCTCATGCTTATAGTCAAAATAAATCGTTTACTAAACATATCATTGATGCCTTGATGCAATCTTATGAAGAAAAACTTGAATTGGAAGTTTCTATCCCTAGAAAGCTTTATGATGAGTGGGAACCAACTATTAAAATTAAAATTAAAGATCATGAATGATATTCTTTATGTGATTTGGGTGCTAGTGTTTCCACGATTCCAAAGACTTTGTGTGATTTGTTAGGTTTCCGTGATTTTGATGATTGCTCTTTAAACTTGCACCTTGCGGATTCCACTATTAAGAAACCTATGGGAAGAATTAATGATGTTCTTATTTTTGCAAATAGGAATTATGTTCCCGTAGATTTTATTGTTCTTGACATAGATTGCAATCCTTCATGTCCTATTATTCTTGGTAGACCTTTCCTTATAACGATTGGTGCAATTATTGATATGAAGGAAGGAAATATTAGATTCCAATTTCCATTAAGGAAAGGCATGGAACACTTTCCTAGAAAGAAAATTAAATTACCTTATGAATCTATTATGAGAGCCACTTATGGATTGCCTACCAAAGATGGCAATACCTAGATCTATCCTTGCTTGTTATGCCTAGCTAGGGGCGTTAAACGATAGTGCTTATTGGGAGTCAACCCAATTTTATTTTTATTCCTTGATTTTTGCTCTTGTTTAGTAATAAATAATTTATCTAGCCACTGTTTTGGTTGTGTTTTTTGTGTTTAATTAGTGTTTGTGCCAAGTAGAACAATTGGGAAGACTTGGGGAAAGTCTTGTTACACTTGCTGTAAAAAACAGAATCTTTAGCGCTCACGAGAACTGCTGCCATTTTTATTTAGAAAGTGATATTTAGTTAATTATTTTTTAAGATGATTAATAGATAAATTCCTCAAGTCCAGCAATTTATTTTAGAATTTTTGGGGTTCCAGATCTTGCGCTAGCTACAGATTACTACAGACTGTTCTGTTTTTGACAGATTCTGTTTTTCGTGTGTTGTTTGCTTATTTTGATGAATCTATGGTCAGTAAAATAGTTTATAAACCATAGAGAAGTTGGAATACAGTAGGTATAACACCAATATAAATAAATAATGAGTTCATTATAGTACCTTGAAGTGGTCTTTTGTTTTCTTTCGCTAACGGAGCTCACGAGATTTTCTACTTTAAGTTTTGTGTTGTGAAGGTTACAAGTTTTGGGTAAAGATTTGATGGATTATGGAACAGGGAGTGGAAAGAGCCTAAGCTTGGGGATGCCCATGGCACCCCCAAGATAATATAAGGACACCTAAAAGCCAAAGCTTGGGGATGCCCCGGAAGGCATCCCCTCTTTAGTCTACTTCTATTGGTAACTTTACTTGGAGCTATATTTTTATTCGCCACATGATATGTGTTTTGCTTGGAGCATCTTGTGTCGGCGTTCTGGGAACAGGGGTCCCCAGACTTGCCTGCCTGCGGCCCGCGGCGTGGCTCAAAGGGGGCCCAGCATGGCCCGTCTTCATCAACACAGACCCAAGACCCTCGCGAGGGGCCAAGCCTCGCGGGGCGGACGACACGGAGCTTCCTCAGGCACGGCCTCATCAGGCTGGCTCACGAGGAGGCGGAGAGATCAAAGCGGGGTACCTCACGAGGTGCCCGTGATGCAAGCCATGACGACCAAGGGTGCCAGGCGGGCGCCAGCCCGCGCAGTGTCCTCCTTTCCTCTTTGGTGCAAAGGGAGAAAGCGCAGGCGAGAGCATCAAGCAAAGGCATCCATTTCGGTGCAACAAGACCAAGACCAGTCCAACGGCAGGGAGGAAGTCATTGTGGAGCCCAAGCCAGCGTCACCACTAGAGCCTTTGGCAGGCGAGGACCAACTTTAGTCAGGATAAGTGTACCAGATGTTCCCCTTCAAAATGGCCAATTGTTGGCGTCCTTCCCGCTCAATATTTGGGAAGAGGCCCAGGGCCTTTGCCTATAAATAGGACTAGCCACCCACAGGGTAGAGGGATCGGAATCGAGAAGAGAGAGAGAGAGAGAAGGGTGACTAAACTCCTCCTAGCAGTTCATCCCCTCAGCCAAGAACAGACCCTCGCGAGGCTGTTTTTCCTTGTATTGCTCATCATCATCAGCCCAAGAGGCAATCCACCACATCACACACTGGAGTAGGGTATTACACCACAATGGTGGCCCGAACCAATATAAACCCTGTGTCTCTTGTGCTATTCTTTCCATAGCTTAGATCTTAGCAAGGCGGAGGGGTACAGGCAGGTAGAAGGCGAAATCTCCGCGCGCACCCCAGTGTTCGAACCTCAAGGGTCTGCCGGAACCCGAAATCCGACATTTGGCGCGCCAGGTAGGGGTGCACCGGAGTTTTCCCTTCCGCCACCACCATGACCTGCCTCGCGATGAGTAGCGCGCCGCCCGCTCCGGTCGCCTACGCCAGCACAGGGGCCAGGGGGCTTCGAGCCCTGGCCCCAGCCCTGCAACGGGTACGGTGGCCGGACAAGTTCAAGCCAACGACGCCACCGCGCTACAGCGGCACGACTGATCCGCTGGCCTTCTTGCTGGCGTACGAGGAGGCCATCCTCGAAGCTGGAGGTGACGATAGGGCCATGGCCAACTGGCTCCCCATGGCCCTCACCGGCGCTCCGCGCGCATGGCTGCTCCACCTGCCAGCAGTCTCCGTGGCCTCTTGGGAAGAGCTCCGCAGCCTCTTCCCCGCCCACCACGCTACACCAACACCCCCGATCATCGCGGCCCTCCTGGGCGGCTCGCAGGCGCCGCCTACGAGTCACCACATCAAGTCGTTCATCCGCCGGGTCAGCGCCGCTTCCACGCGGCAGGGGGCTCTCCCGGACCGGGCGGCGCCCAAGGCCGGCCTGACCTTCAGCTCGGAGGACCACCCCTCCAACTTGGCCTGCTCGGTGCGCTCCCCATGCTATGCACCCCCACCATCTGCCAGGTGGCCGTCACCAGAACTCTCATCGATGGCGGTGCGGGACTCAGCGTGCTCTCGGTTGAGGCCTTCAACCTCCTCTGCATACCCCTGGAATGGCTGCAACCCAGCCGGCCCTTCTCAGGCATTAGGGGCGGATCATCCAGCTCCTTGGGACAGATCCGGCTCCCAGTAACCTTCGGCACCTACAACAACTTCCGCACGGAGCTGGTCGACTTCGACATCGCCCCCATCGGCCTCCCCTACAACGCCATCCTCGGCTACCCAGCGCTGGCCCAGTTCATGGCTGCGACGCACCCGGCATACAACCTCATGAAGATGTCCGGGAGCAGCGGTGTCCTCACCGTGCACGGGGACACCGGAGACGCGCTACGAGTGCTCAAGCTCGCCTTCAAGATGGCGGCGACGGCACAGCCTGCCGACTCGGAGACCCCCGAGCCCAAGGGGGCTGTACCCGCCAAGAAAAAACAGTTGTTGACCCAAGACAAGGCAGAAACCAAGCAGATACTCGTCGATGAGGACGGGTCCACCAATGCCACTTTCACCATAGGTGCCAACCTCGAGCCTGAGCAGGAGGAGGCCCTGGTTAGGTTCCTGTGCACAAACAAGAAGGTATTCGCTTGGGAGCCTGACCAGTTGGCGGGGATCCCTAGGAGCGTAATCGAGCATCACCTCAACGCGTGCCCTGTGAAGCAGAAGGCAAGGCGGCAGTCCACAGAAAAGCAGGCCTTCATCGTCCAAGAGACCCGCAAACTAGAAGCCGCTGGGGTCATTCGCGAGGTCCGATACCCGGATTGGTTGGCCAACCCTGTCGTTGTGCCAAAGAAGGGAGGGAAGGAGCGCATGTGTGTCGACTTCACCAACCTCAACAAGGCATGCCCGCAAGATCCATTCCCGCTCCCCCGCATCGACCAGATCATCGATTCCACTGCAGAATGCGACCTGCTATGCTTCTTGGATGCCTTCTCTGGGTATCACCAGATCAAGATGGCGGTAGAAGACGTCGAAAAGACAGCCTTCCTAACCCCATGTGGGGTGTACTGCTACACCTGCATGCCATTCGGGCTGCGTAACGCAGGGGCGACCTTTCAGCGGCTGATGCACATCACCTTGGGCCCGCAGCTCGGGAAGAATGTCGAGGCTTACGTTGATGACATTGTGGTGAAGTCTCGGGAGGCCAGGACCCTGATACAATACCTGGAGGAAACCTTCGCGAGCCTCAACGCAGTGAACCTGCGGCTCAACCCAGAGAAGTGTGTGTTTGGAGTCCCCTCGGGCAAGCTCTTGGGTTTCCTCGTGTCCCACCGAGGCATCGAGGCTAACCCAGAAAAGGTCAAGGCAGTCGAGGACATGAGCCCGCCAAAGACCCTCAGAGAAATGCAGAAGCTCACTGGGCGCGTGACCGCGCTAGAGCGCTTCATCTCCAAGTTGGGGGAGCGAGCGCTACCCTTCTTCCAGCTAATGAAGAAAAAGGGGCCCTTTGAATGGACTGAAGAGGCCGACAAGGCGTTCCAGGATCTCAAGAGATACCTGACCAGCCCCCCGGTCATGGTGGCTCCGCGCCCTCAAGAGCCCCTGGTGCTTTACCTCTTCGCCACTCCATACTCCGCCAGCGCAGCCCTGGTGGCGGTTAGGGAGGAGCGTCGAATCAAAACCACAGCAACAGCCTGGGACAAGGCAAAACAGGAACAAGGAAGGCCCACAGAAACTGCCACCGCGGCTGAGGAGGATCAGCCGCCGCAGAGGAATGCACCAGAGGCGGAAGAGGCCCCTCTCCCAGATGGCCAGCCTCAGGAGGCCTCGTCGCCTCAGGAGGTGCCATGGTCTCCGGAGGGCGCCACCAGCACTGACACACCCAACCTCGTTGAGCACCCAGTGTACTTCGTCAGCATGGTGTTGCGGGACGCGAGGGCACGGTACCCCATGCCTCAGAAGCTCCTCCTCGCGCTACTGGTGGCCTCGCACAAGCTGCGACACTATTTTCAGGGTCACCCCATCAAGGTCATCTCGTCATACCCCCTGGAGAGAGTGCTCAGGAGCCCTAACTCAGCTGGAAGGGTCGCTGAGTGGAATATAGAACTGCAAGCGTTTCAGCTCGAATTCAGCACGACCAGAGTCATCAAGGGAGCAGCATTAGCGGATTTTGTGGCAGAATGGACGGAGGCACCAGGCCTCAAGGCCGACGAGGATCGGTCCCTCTCCCTGGGAAGCGAGGCGCCAGAAGGCTGGGTCATGTACTTCGATGGGGCATTCTCCAGGCATGGCGCTGGGGCTGGGGCGGTGCTTATATCGCCCACTCAGGACAAGCTCTACTACGCTATACAGCTCTGTTTCCAGCAAGGTGAAAAGGTCTCCAACAACATAGCGGAGTATGAAGGTTTAATAGCGGGCTTGAAGGCCGCAGCTGCCCTGGGGGTGAAACGCCTCACCATCAAGGGCGATTCGCGGCTCCTTGTCTATTTCTCCAACAAGGTGTACGAGCCGAAAGATGAGCACATGGAAGCCTACCTTGCGGAGGTCCACAGGATGGAGAAGCAGTTCTGGGGGTTGGAGTTGCAGCATGTGCCCCGCGGCACCAATCAGGAGGCCGACGACATCGCCAAACGGGCGTCCAGGCGGTTATCTCAGGAGCCTGGCGTCTTCGAGGAGCGGCTCTTCAAGCCCTCAGCCCTGCCGTCATTGTCAAACACGGCTCAGCCTCGGGAGGAGCTCCCCCAGCCACCTGCCTCAGGAGCCCCGGTCTGTGGCCCGGCCTCAGGAGCACGCCTGCTCCTGACGATGGAACCTCAGGAGGGGTGCTGGATCATGGAGCTCCGGAGTTACTTAACACAAGGGACCCTGCCGGAGAAGGAGGAGGAAGCGGAGCGTGTGGCACGGCAGGCCACGGCTTACTACATCAAGGATGGAGAGCTCTACCGAAAGCGACCAAACGATGTATCCCTGCGCTGCATCTCCAGGGAGCAAGGAAAGGAACTGCTGTGGACATCATTCATCATCGCGGACCCTCGTCGGCAAGGCGTTCCGCAGTGGGTTTTATTGGCCCACCGCACTCAATGACGCCGTCGAACTGGTGAAAGCTTGTGAGGCCTGCCAGTTCCACACCAAGCAGATCCATCAGCCGGCAGGAGGCCTACAGACTATACCCCTTTTGTGGCCATTCGCAGTCTGGGAGATGGACATCCTGGGCCCGTTTCCTCGGGCGCCAGGGGGCTACCGCTACCTCTACATCGCCGTGGATAAGTTTACCAAGTGGGCTGAAGTAGAGGCCGTCCGCACCATCCCTGCGGGTTCCGCGGTCAAGTTCATCAGGGGCATCGTGAGCCGGTTCGGGGTGCCGAACCGCATCATCACAGACAACGGTTCGCAGTTCACCAGTAACCTCTTCAAAACATACTGTGCTAACCTTGGAACGCAGATATGCTACGCTTCGGTGGCGCACCCCCGAAGCAACGGCCAGGCCGAGCGAGCCAACGCAGAGGTCCTGAGGGGCCTCAAGACCAGGACGTTCAAGAAGAAGCTGGAGGCCTGCGGCAGAGGTTGGTACGACGAGCTTCAGTCCGTGTTGTGGTCCATCCGCACAACCGCGACCAAGCCGACTGGAGAGACCCCGTTCTTCCTGGTCTACGGAGCCGAAGCGGTCCTCCCTCACGAGGTCAGATGTCGCTCCGCGCGGGTCCTGGCGTTCAACGAGGCGCAGCAGGACGCCATGCGGGGGATGGACCTCGTGCGGGGGGAGGAACATCACCGAGAAGCCGCGCTGCGAGCAGCGAGGTACCAGCAAGCACTGCGATGATATCACTGCCGCAACATCCGCCCCAGAACTCTCGAGGTAGGAGACCTCGTGCTCAGGCGGGTTCTCTCTAGGGAGGGACTGCACAAGCTCTCTCCCATGTGGGAGGGCCCGTTCAAGGTTGTTCATGTTTCCAGGCCCGGCTCCGCGCGCTTGGAGACTCAGGAGGGGGTGCCGGTCCAGAATGCATGGAACATCCAGCACCTCTGGAGGTTCTACCCCTAAAAAGGCCCAGAGCCTGTGAAGAAGGTGAATGCCTGTGAAGCTGTCGCGTTTTGGAAAAGGCCCAGAGCCTGTGAAGAAGGCGAATGCCTGTGAAGCTGTCGCGTTTTGGAAAAGTCCCAGAGCCTGTGAAGAAGGCGAATGCCTATGAAGCTGTCGCATTTTGGAAAAGGCCCAGAGCCTGTGAAGAAGGCGAATGCCTGTGAAGTTGTCGCGTTTTGGAAAAGGCCCAAAGCCTGTGAAGAAGGCGAATGCCTGTGAAGCTGTCGCGTTTTGGAAAAGGCCCAGAGCCTGTGAAGAAGGCGAATGCCTGTGAAGCTGTCGCGTTTTGGAAAAGGCCCGGATCCTGTGAAGAAGGCGAATGCCTGTGAAGCTCGCCGCCCGTGACACTCTCACGTAATAATGAGTTGGGGTTGTACACGCCCCAGAGTCTCAGGAGCGCCGGCCTCAGGCCCTGGGGCTCCCTCCCATGCCCAGTGGCAGCACTTAGCTCCGTGCTGGTGAGAAGACGTCGAAGACTAGATTAGGTGCCGGACGCGGCCTTTTCATTTGCTTTCCGCAGTTGGCTTGTTCATTCTCATTCGAAGTTTTGTTGAAGTTGTTGCTGTCTTTGGCTTGTGGTTCTTCGACTTTTCACTCTCCTGCCTCGATTTCTCTTATGAAAGGCCTCGCGAGGGGGGCAGCCGAGCGCCCTCGCGAGTGTTCTTGTCCTAGTCGTTCAAAGGTTTCGCGACTTGGGTCCATTACAGGAGCACCCCTCCAGTCCGTGCCCCACGGGCACCGCGACACGAACACATGGCCTGGGTCGGTCGCCCCCCACGGCTGGGGCCGGGAACTATCCATGCGCGGGCATGTAGCTGGAAGGCACGATAACGGAAGCAAAGCGATGACTAACAACAATAACCCAAACATGCCCCCGCGGGGCACCACGCTATTGTCTTTTTACGAAGGAAAAAGTAAAAGAAAGAACAAATCAGGCGCAGCTCGCCTCACACCGGCCTGCAGGGAAGACTCGAGCTGCCTCCGGGGCTCAGGCAGACACCCTCTCGTGCTTCATCGAGGCACAACAGCGGGCAAACGCACTACCACCTCCCAAGCGGGTATGACGGCGTGGAGGCTGACCGCGGCCACCGCTAGACGAGTCGCTGCCTGAAGAAGAACCGGTGAAGCTTGGGGAACCCTGAGCGCCGCCAATCACGCGAGCGCTGTCCTCTCCATCATCGTCGGGGCTGGGTTCCCAGCCACGGTCGTCGTCCTCAGGGAAGCACCCTGCGCGGCGACGATCTTCCCCAAACACCCTCACGTAGAGGGTGACATCACCTTCAAACTTGAAGTGCAGGGTGCACCGACGGCTCAGGCCACGCGCGCGGGCAAAGGTCTGCCAACCACGGGTCAAGGCCAGGCTCCCGGCTGCGGAGACCTCCAGTGAAGCCCATGAGGCCCGGCTGCAGCAGCCGTCTGCCTGAAGCTAGAGGCCACCGGGGGCGCCGGCCGGGAGCTCGCCGAGGAGGAAGCGAGGAAGTTGAAGCTGGGTGCTCGTCGGCACCGCCGACCACACAACGAACTCCGGCAGCACCTCTGCAGCGCGAAAGCGCGGCCTGGGGGAACGTGCGACCGAAGCGCACCCCCCGGCCGCAGCAGTCCGCCCGTCACCGTGCTGGAAATCGTCTACACGGCCGCGGGGAGCTGCCGTGGTGGCCATAGGATGTTTGCGAGGGAGCCCTCGGCCGCGCTTGGGCGGGGGAGAGGCAGGCTCAACCTGGCAAGCCTTCCCGTTCTCTGCGGCCGAGAACCTCCTCGACGGAGCCATGAAGAAGAAGGAGAAGCAAGGGGGGATGAACTAGAAGGGGGCGCACCGATCCGTACTTATAGCCGGCGAGGGCCAACCGTCGGCCCCCACGATCGCAGGTAATCATGACCCGCTTTGCATGCAGGGACTTGTCCAATCCGTGTAGTTGCCGAGGCGCCATGGGGAAGTGGAGACGCCCACGTCCAATCAACCGCCACGCGGCGCCCAATGCCGCAGGCTGTTAGGGCCCGTGGCGCTTCGCTCTTGCCCTTTTGCCTCCCTGCACGGCCAAGTCCGGGCGCGCCTTGGGACCGGGGGCTACTGTCGGCATTCTGGGAATGGGGGTCCCCAGACTTGCCTGCCTGCGGCCCGCAGCGTGGCTCAAAGGGGGCCCAGCATGGCCCATCTTCATCAACACAGACCCAAGACCCTCGCGAGGGGCCAAGCCTCGCGGGGCGGACGACACGGAGCTTCCTCAGGCACGGCCTCATCAGGTTGGCTCGCGAGGAGGCGGAGAGATCAAGTCGGGGTACCTCACAAGGTGCCCGTGACGCAAGCCATGACGACCAAGGGTGTTAGGCGGGCGCCAACCCGCGCAATGTCCTCCTTTCCTCTTTGGTGCAAAGGGAGCAAGCACAGGCGAGAGCATCAAGCAAAGGCATCCGTTTCGGTGCAACGAGACCAAGACCAGTCCAACGGCAGGGAGGAAGTCATTGTGGAGCCCAAGCCAGCGTCACCACCAGAGCCTTTGGCAGGCGAGGACCAACTTTAGTCAGGATAAGTGTACCAGATGTTCCCCTTCAAAATGGCCAATTGTTGGCGCCCTTCCCGCTCAATATTTGGGAAGAGGACCAGGGCCTTTTCCTATAAATAGGACTAGCCACCCACAGGGTAGAGGGATCGGGATCGAGAAGAGAGAGAGAGAGAGAGAGAGAGAGAGAGAGAGAGAGAGAGAGAGAGAGAGAGAGAGAAGGGTGACTGAACTCCTCCTAGCAGTTCATCCCCTCAGCCAAGAACAGACCCTCGCGAGGCTGTTCTTCCTTGTATTGCTCATCATCATCAGCCCAAGAGGCAATCCATCACACCACACACTAGAGTAGGGTATTACGTGGCCCAAACCAGTATAAACCCTGTGTCTCTTGTACTGTTCTTTCCATAGCTTAGATCTTAGCGAGGCGGAGGGGTACAGGCAGGTAGAAGGCGAAATCTCCGCGCGCACCCCAGTGTTCGAACCTCAAGGGTCTGCCGGAACCCGAAATCCGACATCTTGTATGATTTGAGTCTTTACTTTTTAGTTTACCACAATCATCCTTGGTGTACACACCTTTTGATAGAGCCATACATGATTTGGAATTTGTTAGAATACTCTATGTGCTTCGCATATATCTTTTGAGTTATATAGTTTTGCTCTAGTACTTCACTTATATCTTTTAGAGCACGGTGGTGGATTTGTTTTATAGAAACTATTGATCTCTCATGCTTCACTTAGATTATTTTGAGAGTCTTAAATAGCATGGTAATTTGCTTAAAGTCTTAATATGCTTGGTATACAAGATTAATAATAAAACTTTCTTATGAGTGTGTTGAATACTATGAGAAGTTTGATGCTTGATAAATGTTTTGAGATATAAAGATTGTGATATTAAAAGTTGTGCTAGTTGAGTAGTTGTGAATTTGAGAAATACTTGTGTTAAAGTTTGTGACTCCCGTAGCATGCACGTATGGTGAACCGTTATGTGATGAAGTCTGAGCATGATTTATTTTATATTGTCTTCCTTATGAGTGGCGGTCGGGGACGAGCGATGGTCTTTTCCTACCAATCTATCCCCCTAGGAGCATGCGTGTAATATTTTGCTTTGATAACTTGTAGATTTTTGCAATAAGTATATGAGTTCTTTATGACTAATGTTGAGTCCATGGATTATACGCACTTTTCTCACCCTTCCACCTTTGCTAGCCTCTCTAATACCGCGCACCTTTCGCCGGTATCATACACCCACCATATACCTTCCTCAAAACAGCCACCATACCTACCTATTATAGCATTTCCATAGCCATTCCGAGATGTATTGCCATGCAGCTTTCCATCGTTCCGTTTATTATGACACACTCCATCATTGTCATATTGCTTAGCATGATCATGTAGTTGACATCGTATTTGTGGCAAAGCCACCATTCATAATTCTTTCATACATGTCTCTCTTGATTCATTGCATATCCCGGTACACCGCCGGAGGCATTCATATAGAGTCATATTTTGTTCTAAGTATTGAGTTGTAATTGTTGAGTTGTAAGAAAAATAAAAGTGTGATGATCATCATTATTAGAGCATTGTCCCAGAGAGGAAAGGATGATGGAGACTATGATTCCCCCACAAGTCGGGATGAGACTCTGGACGAAAAAAAGAGAGAAAGAAAAGAGGCCATAAAAACAAGAGAAAAGGCCCAAATAAAAAAACGAGAGAAAAAGAGAGAAGGGACAATGCTACTATCCTTCTACCACACTTGTGCTTCAAAGTAGCACCATGATATTCATAGTAGAGATTCTCTCATTTTGTTACTTTCATATACTAGTGGGAATTTTTCATTTTAGAACTTGGCTTGTATATTCCAATGATGGGCTTCCTCAAAATTCCCTAGGTCTTGATGAGCAAGCAAGTTGGATGCATACCCACTTAGTTTCCTTTTGAGCTTTCATATACTTATAGCTCTAGTGCATCCGTTGCATGGAAATCCCTACTCACTCTCATTGATATCTATTGAAGGGCACCTCCATAGCCCCTTAATACGCCTAGTTGATGTGAGACTATCTTCTCCCTTTTTGTCTTCTCCACAACCACCATTCTATTCCACCTACAGTGCTATGTCCATGGCTCACGCTCATGTATTGCGTGAAGATTGAAAAAGTTTTGAGAATGTCAAAAGTATGAAACAATTGCTTGTCTTGTCATCGGGGTTGTGCATGATTTAAATATTTTGTGTGGTGAAGATGGAGCATAGACAGACTATATGATTTTGTAGGGATAACTTTCTTTAGCCATGCTATTTTCAGAAGACATAATTGCTTTGTTAGCATGCTTGAAGTATTATTATTTTTATGTCAATATTAAACTTTTGTCTTGAATCTTTCGGGTCTGAATATTCATACCACAATTAAGAAGAATTACATTAAAATTATGCCTAATAGCACTCCGCATCAAAAATTCTGTTTTTATCATTTACCTACTCGAGGACGAGCAGGAATTAAGCTTGGGGATGCTTGATACGTCTCAAATGTTTCTATAATTTTTGATTGCTCCATGCTATATTATCTACTCTTTTGGACATTATTGGGCTTTATTTTCCACTTTTATATTATTTTTGGGACTAACTTATTAACCGGAGGCCCAGCCCAGAATTGCTGTTTTTTTGCCTGTTTTAGGGTTTTGAAGAAAAGGAATATCAAATGGAGTCCAAACGGAATGAAACCTTCGGGAACGTGATTTTCTCAACGAAGAAGACCCGAGAGACTTGGACCCTACGTCAAGACACAAAAGAGGAGGCCACGAGGTAGGGGGCCGCGCCTACCCCCCCCCCCAGGCACGCCCTCCACCCTCGTGGGCCCCCTGTTGCTCCACCGACGTACCCCTTCCTCCTATATGTACCTACGTACCCCCAAACGATCAGATACGAAGCCAAAAACCTAATTCCACCGCCGCAACTTTCTGTATCCACGAGATCCCATCTTGGGGCCTGTTCCGGAGCTCCGCCGGAGGGGGCATCGATCACGGAGGGCTTCTACACCAACACCATAGCCCCTCCAATGAAGTGTGAGTAGTTTACCTCAGACCTATGGGTCCATAGTTATTAGCTAGATGGCTTCTTCTCTCTTTTTGGATCTCAATACAATGTTCTCCCCCTCTCTTGTGGAGAACTATTCGATGTAATCTTCTTTTTGCGGTGTGTTTGTTGAGACCGATGAATTGTGGGTTTATGATCAAGTCTATCTATGAATAATATTTGAATCTTCTCTGAATTCTTTTATGTATGATTGGTTATCTTTGCAAGTCTCTTCGAATTATCAGTTTGGTTTGGCCTACTAGATTGATCTTTCTTGCAATGGGAGAAGTGCTTAGCTTTGGGTTCAATCTTGCGACGTCCTTTCCCAGTGACAGTAGGGGCAGCAAGGCACATATTGTATTGTTGTCATCGAGGATAACAAGATGGGGTTTTCATCATATGCATGAGTTTATCCCTCTACATCATGTCATCTTGCTTAAGGCGTTACTCTGTTTTTAACTTAATACTCTAGATGCATGCTGGATAGCGGTCGATGAGTGGAGTAATAGTAGTAGATGCAGGCAGGAGTCGGTCTACTTGTCTCGGACGTGATGCCCATATACATGATCATACCTAGATAGTCTCATAACTATGCTCAATTCTGTCAATTGCTCAACGGTAATTTGTTCACCCATCGTAGAATACTTGTGCTCTCGAGAGAAGCCACTAGTGAAACCTATGGCCCCCGGGTTTATCTTTATCATATTAATCTCCTACTACTTAGTTATTTCCTTTGCTTTTTACTTTGCCTTTATTTTACTTTGCATCTTTATCACAAAAATACCAAAAATATTATCTTATCATATCTATCAGATCTCACTCTCGTAAGTGGTCGTGTAGGGATTGACAACCCCTATTCATGTTGGTTGCGAGGATTTATTTGTTTTGTGCAGGTACGAGGGACTCGCGTGTAGCCTCCTACTTGATTGATACCTTGGTTCTCAAAAACTGAGGGAAATACTTACGCTACTTTGCTGCATCATCCCTTCCTCTTCGGGGAAAACCAACGCAGTGCTCATGAGGTAGCAATGATTCTGGCCATTATCCTCGAAAGCATCCCGTGATGCCACTTAGTAGTAGGTATTCTACTCCTGGGTTTTTGAACCCGAGATTCACCCTACTTACTTCATGTTGATAGTGTTTGCTAGTTCCTTTAGGTTATTAGTAACCTGTGTGATAGTCCTCAAGGTCCGTGGTATACCATTCTTCCAAATACCATGAACCATTCTTGGCAGAAGTTCTTTTGAACCAAAAGATCACAGTAAGAGTGCTCTTGATGAGTTCTCCATTCCACATTGTGAGTCTTCCAGTCCTTCCTCTTCTGCACGAGTTATCCGGAAGAAACATGTTGAACTTGTTCGACATACTAATCTATGCATCTACAACTCGTAAAATCATATGTTCCTTTGAGTTGTCTCCCTTTAGTTGTTTCTGACCTTCGTCTACCAACCGATAGTCAGGAGTAGTCATGCATTGGTGTTCATCGATGCTCTTTACTCTTGTGTTCCGTCAAGCCATTCTATCTCGAAATGACTAGGAGAAACAAACTCTAGTACCTCATCCATATCCAGGATTGGGTCAAGTAGTTGCGCTCCGCAGATCAAAATGCCAATCCAGCTTCTGATCTGTTCTACCCTTGAGTATTACCATTTTTATGTCAAGAATATCATAGGAATTGCACAACCTCTTATGAACTCTTGATAGAGTGATACTTCTCCCCATTATCATTCATTCCTCGGTCTCTGTGTTATTGTAACTGGAATGCCGACAAGTGAACTACATGATGTGTGAAATCAATACTCCTAGCAATCCCGTTGCTTGGTAGTTAATGGATGTAAATTCATTCATAGCTTTTTGGTTACTGAACCATCATTCTAAGACTGACCGTGCTACCTAGTCCTTATTTCCCGGTGCACTCTTCGATCAATGAGTTAGGATTGTGTCATCTTGCCCTGAAAAGTAAGATTGCTCTCAAGCTTAATAACATATCGGTGGTTCGTGATTTTCCGAATATCTTCTTAGAAGTATTACCAGGTTGTCCCCTGATCGTTATGTTGAACTCATGATCAAGTTGGTTTCCCTTAAAACTACCCCTTCTCCAAGAATCTATGTTGGATACCCCTAAGCTAGTTGGTTAAGCTAAACAACTACTTGGAGAGTTGGAAGATAAAAGCTTTGCCTAACTTAGCTCGTTCTGAAGGGATATCCTTGTGTTTGTGTTTGTGCGTTGAAGAAACATGATATCTTCATCGATTAATCCTCGTGATCAATTGTTGGAGCTGTTGTCTTATCCAATCTTTGATTTGGGTATGGGCTATTGTCAAATCAAATCAAAACCAATGATATTCGTAATGTTGTCTTACTCGCGGTTGTTCCTCGAGCATACACCATTATATCTTTTGGTCTGACCAATGCTATGTCCTTGTTCACATAATTATGGAATTCCATTTATGACTTGTTGTCGAGCCCATCGACAACATGTTACCTCTCCATGATTTTGTTGAACATTAAGCTAGTGTTGCAAACTTTTGAAAGCATTTCTTCATGCCAGCTCATGAAGCATATGTTTGGATGAAAGAAGCGACTACCTCTGATTCACATGCATTTGGTGAAAGTTGCCACCGTGAATTCGAGAAAGTTAGTTTTACTTCCTCTGGAATCATCCCAAGTCATTCATGCACATGTGCGAAGTATTCTGTGGTCTGGAGACTTGCAACCTTCATTCCATATGTATCCCTAGCATAGCAGGCCACTAATTGACTTGTTCAAGGAGAAGAAGTTCCTTCTTAAGAGCTAATCCGGACTTATGTAAGGACTTCTTACCCTTGATGATGGTTCCCACCTGAACTCGGTAGTGTTTCATTGTAAGACTACTATGTGGTCATGCTTGTCTGGGACATCGATATCGTGTTCACATGTGTGTAGCAGAACCAACTCGTGTTTTGGAGCTTACTACCATAGTCCATTTCCAGAGAATATCGCAACATCATCTCGTCGGTTTGTGTTGCAAACTTTCATTTTTCTTCAGACATGAGGAGTCTGAAGTATTCTGTTACCAACCAGATCTGAATCTCCGACAGATATGATGGTTGGGCTTTTCCAAGATCTAGGATGTAGATTCCGACAATGTCGATGTTCTGGCCGACACACATAGTTGGAAGATCCACTATTGTAGTATCTTGATTGAGCAATTTGACCATCTTCTCCATGAGTATTTTGTATGATCTATACTAAAAGTTGATCCTTATGGATGTTTGTGCTCCCGAAGTCAGACCATTATTTGATGTTCCAGATACCGAATGGTATTGAGTTAAGCTGGAATATCAAGGAGAACATTAGAAGCGGAGTGCTAAATGTCTCTCGGTCGATCATCCAGATTTCGTTTCCTTGGCCTCGCCAAGGTAAAATCTGGGAAAGTGTTGTCTTTGCACCTGCATCCTCCATCGTTATTCATCATGGTAGTACGAGGTGTCACCATGATCTTGGCACAAATGTTGGTAAAACCTTGATGAATATGGAGATACTCAAGTTCTTGAAAGCACGCTCAGCCACTGGGTTATACCCTCAGTATGTACTGGAATGTGCCTTTCGTTTGCCGAGTTGTCTTATAACTCTAGTTTCCTTCCCAAACTGAGTATGTCATTCTTTCGAATTCCTTCAAACGATCAATTGTGAATTGCCCCAGGCTGGTATGAAGAGTTTCAATGATCTATGGATCAAAAGCAATTCTTTTTGCCACTTAAGGGAATAACTCCACGAATCACCTCCTCTAAGGTGCCCCGATATGGAATCATAGAAATTCATATCATTGCTACTCTAAAACCATGCACCATCTTACCTAAGCGTGGAATTGTTGTCTACAAATTTGAAACTCCGTCATCTGTTTCCTTCCATCCCTCTGATGTGTGTTTTGTGTCTCAGCTCAAGAGATGTTTCCAACGTCTCTCTCCATGAGTTGATCTTGAGTAGCTCGATCTTGTGAAGATCAAATCCTATAGAGTTTACCTCTTTTCCGTCGTCTTAGTTGGATGAAGATCTCAAAAGTAAAGATGTCAAGATCAACATGATGCAATGAATCAATGTCCTCGAGTAATGCAATGGATCATGAGGACTACGTCAGTTCCATGCCCCCTCTGTCTTCTTACCTCACGTCTTGAATCTCGGGACGAGATTCTTGTTTAGTGGGGGTGAGTTGTCACAGCCCTAGAATTTTTGCCTGCAAATACTTGCATCTGAATCCATGTATCATGTTAAATTAAAATGAATTTGAATTGGGGATGTTGAAACCCTAGCACCAAATGAATTCAACTAGGTTCAAATAAATATATTTTCAATGAACCCAAAATGCCCTCTAGAAAAGTTCATGATTTTTGATAAAGGTGAAAACCTCTGCCAAAAATGATGCACATATCTCTAGGCCATTCTAGATTTTTGAATTAAATCTTATTGTATTTGACTTTGGGCATTTAAATACTATAAATAATTTAAATGTTCAAATAATGTTGGAACTATTTGTGGGACACTAAAATAATTCAGCAAGTGTCCATGAATATTTTCAGGATTTTAGGAAATGCCTTAGTATTTTTCTTAAGCTCAAAACTACAGCAGAAAACTAGAAAAAAGAAACAAAAGTAGAAAGACAGAGAGAGAAAGAAACCCACCTGGGCCTTTTTACCTTGACAGCCTCACGGCCCAGCCCACTTACCTCCTCGCTCGTCGTCATCCTCCTGCCAGTAGGCAGGGGTGAACACGCGCGCGCACCCGCGGAGCCCTCCACCTCCTGCTTCGCGATGCAGGCCGCTCCTTCATCCTAATCCGCGTCTGGAGACGCCCGAGGCCCCCTCTCACTTTCCCATCACTCTCTGCTCTCTCCCTCGCCTCTAGCCCCTCCTCTGAGCGTCATCGAGAGCTTCCGCCGGCCACCGTGCCTCGCCCGCGTGGCCATCGACGATGAAACGACGCGCCACCGTGCTCTCGAGATCGTATGTATCACACTGCACCTCCTCATCGAACCAAGCAAGGCCGGAGGCCCTCCAGCGTCGCCATCATCATCTTTCTCGCCGCCTCGGCCACCGGACGCCATCATCGAATTCGCCGCTGCAGAGGCCTCCCCGAGCCCAATGAGATCGCCGACGACCTCGCTGTGAGCTCCACTCCGTTTCCCCTCCTTCGTTTTGCTCGTTGCCGTGCCGTATCACCCTCGCCCGCGAGCTCTGCGCTCGGGCCGCCACCATGTACAACGAGTTCCATGCCCCCGCGCTCTCCCGCTCGCCCCAGGACCACCTACATGCTCACCGTGTCCCCGGGAAGCGAACGCGCTGCGCCGTTTGCTCTAGCTCGCACTGAAACCCCGCACCCGCTCGAGCCCGAGCTCCGCCGCCGCTAAACCTCGACGTCGACGATACACCCGGCCACCCCAGGATTGCCTGAAGTCACCAACCAATGCGCCTCATTGTGCCACTTCCAACGCGCCCAGCCACGCGAGCTCCCATCGCCGGAGTTGGTCAGACGGCCGTCACCGTCGTGCTGTGCTTAGCACCGGCGTTTAGCCGCCGACGTGGCACTGTCATTAGCGGCTATTGCTCTCGCTAATTAACCACCTCTCTCACTGACATATGGGCCCCATGCCCAAATTATCCCTCGGATTTATTCCCTGTTTCTTTTAGATTAATCCAGCCGGCCCCACATGTCAATTTGACCCTGCCACGTCTACGTTGACCTGGCCCCACTAGTCAGCCTCTTTTCCTGCCACGTTACACTGACGTGCTGGCCCCACAGCTCAGGTTTGACCTGGACCGCCCCCGTTGACCCGCTGACAGCACAGTGATGTCATGCTGACACCATAAATATTCTCTGGGATTTAAAATAAATCAGAAATGATTTATCTATTTCAGAAAATATCCTAAACTTCTAAAATTCATAGAAATTCAACCGTAACTCCAAATGAAATATTTTATATATGAAAAATGATCAGAAAAATACAATCTATCCATTGGTACTGCTTTCATGCATGTTAAAGCAAGTTAAACCTGCTGACCAGGTCAAATCAATTAGATGGCATTTGAATATCAACATATGGAGTTTGAATTCGAACCTAGGGTTCAAACCAACTTCATTTAACTTGTTGCTAGTTGCATTAGCTCAATCAACAACATATTGCCATGTCACATTAGTGCATCATATTGTTGCACTGCAATGATTGTGTTCTTTCTCTATTCCCGGTGGTTGTTTCCCCTCGGTAGACGTATGTTTCGACGATGAGTTCGATGGCACCGATGAAGAGCTATACTATCTTTAGAAGTGCTAGGCAAACAAAACCCCCTTGTTCATTCTGATACAATCCCACTCTCTCGCTCCTGCTCTCTTTTACTGTATTAGGACAACAACGATTCAACTGTTACATGCTGCGGTAGTTGAACCCCTTTCCTCGGCATGACCTGTCGTTGCCACAGTAAATAGATGAAACCCACTAGCACGAGTAGGAGTTGTTTGAGCCCTGTTGTGCCTACTCATTCATGCTGGCTTGTCATGCCTGCTACTGCTTAGAGTTGAGTCAGGTCTGATTCACCAGGGATGAATTGGAATGGTGATGAACATGTCTTACTGTGTGTGAACTAAGTGTGTGAACACAATTTGGTAGAGGAAGCGGTGAGAGGCCATGTAGGAGTACATGGTGGGTTGTCTCATTGAAACTGTCCTCAGGAACTGAGTTCTCTGTTTGTGATCCATGAACAGCTAACGCGTTGGGCCCGAAACCAATGGACCCTCTTGACTTATTAACTGCCCCTGTCCTCTGCCCGGAAGTTGCAACTAGTTTCTGGTGTTTGTAGTATACTGGAGGCCGTGCGCAGCGCTGACCCTAAGGGTGGGCTGTGATACGGTAGGTACGTGGCACGGTGTACCGGGCGCCCGTTTGGTGTCTCGGGAACCCTGCATACATCATTCGGGGCCGTATGTGGAAACCTCGGCCAGACTCCCTGCGGATGGAACCTGAATAGGCGATAAACCTGGACTAGGGACTTGTGTGGTTAGTCAGGTCGTGGCCGACTCCCTCGCCAGGCTTCCGCTTGAAGGTTGCCGAGATAAACGACGTGTACATGGTGGTAAATGGCGAGAGCGTGTGTGAATCACTCAACATGCAACAAAGAGTCACTCCAAAGTCACTAATAGCGAAGAACAAACGAAGAGATTATTGTAGGGTACGAAACCACCTCAAACTTATCCTTTCTGATCGATCTATTCAAGAGTCCGTAGTAAAATAACATGAAGCTATTCTTTCCGTTCGATCTATCCTAGAGATCGTACTAGAATAACACCTTAAGACACAAATCAACCAAAACCCTAATGTCACCTAGATACTCCAATGTCACCTCAAGTATCCGTGGGTATGATTATACGATATGCATCACACAATCTCAGATTCATCTATTCAACAAACACAAAGAACTTCAAAGAGTGCCCCAAAGTTTCTACCGGAGAGTCAAGACAAAAACGTGTGCCAAGCCCTATGCATAAGTTCACGAGGTCACGAAACTCGCATGTTGATCACCAAAACATACATCAAGTGGATCACGTGATATCCCATTGTCACCACAGATAAGCACATGCAATACATACGTCAAGTGTTCTCAAATCCTTAAAGACTCAATCCGATAAGATAACTTCAAAGGGAAAACTCAATCCATTACAAGAGAGTAGAGGGGGAGAAACATCATAAGATCCAACTATAATAGCAAAGCTTGCGATACATCAAGATCGTGCCGACTCAAGAATACGAGAGAGAGAGAGAGAGAGAGAGAGAGAGAGAGAGAGAGAGAGATCAAACACATAGCTACTGGTACATACCCTCAGCCCCGAGGGAGAACTACTCCATCCTCATCATGGAGAGCGCCGAGATGATGAAGATGGCCACCGGAGAGGGTTTCCCCCTCCGGCAGGGTGCCGAAATGGGTCTAGATTGGTTTTCGATGGCTACGAAGGCTTCTGGCGGCGGAACTCCTGATCTAGGTTATTTCCTGGGGGATTCTGTATTTATAGGAATATCTTGTGTCGGTCTCACGTCAAGGAGGTGCCCGAGTAGTCCACGAGGTAGGCCCACGCGCCCGGGGGGGCGGGCGCGCCCCCACCCTCATGGACGCCCCAGGACTTTTCTGGCCCAAATATTTTACTTCGGGGTCTTCTTTTGGTCCATAAAAATCGTCAAAAATTGGCACATCAATTGGACTCTGTTTGATATTCCTTTTCTGTAAAACTAAAAAACAAGGAAAAAAACAGAAACTAGCAGTGGGCTCTAGGTTAATAGGTTAGTCCCAAAAATCATATAAAATAGCATATAAATGCATATAAAACATCCAAGGTTGATAATATAATAGCATGGAACAATCAAAAATTATAGATACGTTGGAGATGTATCAGTACACTCCTGCAGGGTTATGAATGATCTATTCGAATAGCTGCGTCCGCGGTAATGGACTTCTGGGTTGCCTATACAGTTCATAGACAAGTGAAAGTGGATACTCTAAAATGCGCAACATAAGCGTGAGTGCTATGGATGGCGTTCTCGTAGGGAGACGGGAGCAGATCCATAATGGTGTATTGATTGGTGAATATGTGGACTCGTGTGCGCCACCTCAAAAGAGTTATTTACAGACGTAGTTCAGGATAGCCACTGAGTCAAAGCTGGCTTGCTGCAGTTAAACCCCACCATCCCTTTGTTGATACTGATGCATATGTAGCTAGTTCTGATGTAAGTCTTGTTGGGTACATTTGTACTCACGTTTGCTTAATTTATGTTTTTGCGGAGAGACTTCAGTGTCACTAGTAGTTCTGCATGGACTTCGACGTTTAGCTTGTTACCTCAGCTACGATCTTGTACCCTTGGGAGGGTCATGTAGATAGTCAGGCTTCTCATCCTTTTTCACTTGTAGTTGTCTGTACTCAGACATGTTTATGCTTCCGTTGGTTGCTTGTATGCTCTGTATGTTGGGTCATGAGACCCATGTTTGTAATACTTGGCTCCTTGGAGCCTAATGAATAAATACTTTGAGTTGGAGAGTTTTGTTGCGATGCCATGTTGTATTTGCACATATCGAGCATATAGTGTGTATGATTTGAAATGCTTGGTATCTGTGGGATCCGACAACCTAGTTGTTTATCCTTGGTAGCCTCTCTTACCGAGAAATATCTCCTAGTGCTTTGATACGTCTCCATCATATCTATAATTTTTGATTGTTCCATGCCAATATTATACAACTTTCATATACTTTTGGCAACTTCTTATACTATTTGTTGGACTAACATATTGATCCAGTGCCCAGTGCCCAGTGCCAATTCCTGTTTGTTGTTTGTTGCATGTTTTTGTTTCACAGAAAATCCATATCAAATAGTGTCCAAACGGGATAAAAACTGACGAAGATTTTTTTGGAATATATGTGAATTTTGGGAAGTAAAATCAACGCGAGACGATGCTCGAGGGGCCCACGAGGCAGGGGCGCGCCCCTGACCCTCATGGACACCCCGTAAGGTGGTTGATGCCCTTCTTTCGTCGCAAGAAAGCTAATATCCCGATAAAAATCGTGTCCAAATTTCAGCCCAATCGGAGTTACGGATCTCCGGGAATATAAGAAACGGTGAAAGGGCAGAATCTGCAACGTAGAAACAGGGAGAGACAGAGAGGCAGATCCAATCTCGAGGGGGCTCTCGCCCCTCCCATGCCATGGAGGCCATGGACCAGAAGGGAAACCCTTCTCCCATCTAGGGAGAAGGTCAAGGAAGAAGAAGAAGAAGAAGAAGAAGAAGAAGAAGAAGGGGGCCCTCTCCTCCTCTCTCCCGGTGGCGCCGGAACACCGCCGGGGCCATCATCATCACCGCAATCTACACCAACAACTTCACCGCCATCATCACCAACTCGTCCCCCTCTATGCAGCGGTGTAACCCCTCTTTTACCCGGTATAATCTCTACTTAAACATGGTGCTCAACACTATATATTATTTCCCAATGATGTATGGCTATCCTATGATGTTTGAGTAGATCCGTTTTGTCCTATGGGTTAATTGATGATCATGATTGGTTTGACTTGCATATTTTATTATTGGTGCTCTCCGTGTCACGCAAGCGTGAGGGGTCCCCGTTGTAGGGTTTGCAATATGTTCATGATTTGCTTATGGTGGGTGGCGTGAGTGATAGAAACACAGACCCGAGTAAGTAGGTTGTTTGTGTATGGGAATAAAGAGGACTTGATGCCTTATAATGCTATGGTTGGGTTTTACCTTAATGATCTTTAGTAGTTGCGGATGCTTGCTAGAGTTCCACATAAGTGCATATGATCCAAGAAGAGAAAGTATGTTAGCTTATGCCTCTCCCTCAAATAAAATTGCAATAATGATTACCGGTCTAGTTATCAATTGCCTAGGGACAAATAACTTTCTTGTGTGACAACAAGCTCTCTACTAAAACTAACTTAGTTGTGTCTTCATCTAAACAGCCCCTACTTTTTATTTACGCTCTCTTTGTTATATTGCAAACCTATCCAACAACACCTACAAAGTACTTCTAGTTTCATTCTTGTTCTAGGTAAAGCGAACGTTAAGCGTGCGTAGAGTTGTATCGGTGGTCGATAGAACTTGAGGGAATATTTGTTCTACCTTTAGCTCCTCGTTGGGTTCGACACTCTTACTTATCGAAATAGGCTACAATTGATCCCCTCTTACTTATCGAAATAGGCTACAATTGATCCCCTATACTTGCAGGTTATCATGACCTTTTTCTGGCGCCGTTGCCAGGGAATTATAGCGTGGGGTGAATATTCTCGTGTGTGCTTGTTTGCTTTATCACTAAGTAATTTTTATTTGCTGTTCTAAGTTGTTCTCTATCTTTAGTTATGGATATGGAAGATGAAATACCAAAAAAAATTAGGTTTACTTGCTACTCGTGAAGATGGGGAACCTCCTAAAACCCTTGATGCTCATTATGTGAAAGGTATTATGTACTACTTTGATAATCCAGAGAAAAACCCATTCAATTATATAATGGGAGACACGTTGGATCAACGTGAATACTTTAGGGATTATCGCTTGACTCAAAAAGGGAAACTATAATGGGATCAAATTTATATGTTGCATGGTATGCTCGACAACTATGCTTGAGATATGATTATACTTGTTGCTCTAGGATGAAGGCTCCACACCTTCCCTTTTCATGTGAATTTAATGATGATGAAACCTTGGCTTCTTATGCTAATGGTATATATGATTATTATGATGTGGAACAAATAGAAGAATTCATTGCTTTTATGGGTGCTTCCGAAATTGAATCTTTGTTTAAAGAGTTTGAAGATTTTAATGATTTAGTTTATAGGCCTGAAAATTTAGCTATCCTTAAATATTGCTATGAGAATTATAAATACAATTATGATATTGATGAATTTATTGAGAAAGTCTCCGCTGTCCGAGAAGAGACTAATATTTTACAGGAGTTTATGGAAGAAGAAATTGATGAAACTGTGAGCTCATTGGATGAAAAAGATGATGAGGAGAGCGAAGAACAAAAGGAGGAAGAGCGGATTAGCTACCCATGCCCACCTTCTAATGAGAGTAACTATTCAACTCATACATTGTTTTATTTCACTTCGTGCTTACCGAAGGATGATTGTTATGATTCTGTTGATTCTTTTGAAATATCCCTTTTTGATGATGCTTTCTATGCTTGTGGCCAAGACGCCAATATGAATGATGCTTATGGAGATGAACTTGCCATAGTTCCCTATGTTAAACATGAAATTTTTGCTATTGCACCCACGCATGATAGTCCTATTATCTTTTTGAATTCTCCCGACTGCACTATATCCGAGAAGTTTGCCCTTATTAAGGATTATATTGATGGGTTGCGTTTCACTACTACACATGATGATTTTGATAGATATAATATGCATGTGCTTGCTGCTCCTACTTGCAATTATTATGAGAGAGGAACTACACCTCCGCCTCTCCATGTTTCCAATATGATAAAATTGCAAGAAATTGTTTGTACTATGCATTGGCCTTTACTATGTGTGCATGAATTGTTCTTTTATGACATGCCGATGCATAGGAATAGAGTCAGACTTCGTTGTTGCATGATATATGTTACTTTGTGCTCACTACTAAATCTCAAATCATTGTTAATTAAAATTGGCTTTGATATACCTTGGGATCCGGGTGGATTCATTACTTGAGCACTATATGCCTAGCTTAATGGCTTTAAAGAAAGCGCTGCCAAGGAGACAACCCAGAAGTTTTAGAGAATCATTTATTTCTGTTGAGTGCTTTTATATAGTTTAAAAACAAAAAAATAAAGAGGGGAACCCAAAACTTTTCAAAAAGGAAAGTGAAAGTGAGAGAGACAAGCATTTTTGAAGTGGGGGAGCTCCTTGAACTTTGTTCATGCTCACGGAAACTTTGTGAATCTTGATTACAGAAAATTTTCAACAAAAATAATTATCCCCTTGTAAAATTCCATTGTATTATAAAAATAATGTGCCAAGATTTGCCTTTAGGATATTTACATTGCTTGTTGGTTTGTGCGGTGCAGAACAGAAACTTTGGCTGTAGTGCGCGATTTTACGTTTTTTACTGGAACGTCAAACGGTTATGAAACTTTTTGCACTATATTTCTATACAAATTGTTTATTTTTCCTAATTTGTTCGGGATTTTTGAAGTACCAGAGGTATGGTTAATGTTCATATTACTACAGACTATCCTGTTTAAGACAGATTCTGTTTTTGATGCATAGTTTGCTTGTTTTGATGAAACTATCAATTTCTATCAGTGGATTAAGCCATGGAAAAGTTATATTACAATACCTACAATGCAAAAACAAAATATGAATTGGTTTGCAACAGTACTTAGAGTAGTGATTTGCTTTATTATACTAACGCATCTTACTGAACTTTCTGTTAAGTTTTGTGTGATTGAAGTTTTCAAGGTTTGGGAGAGATCAGGATGGATGAAGGAATTAGGAGTGGCAAGAGCCTAATCTTGGGGATGCCCGAGGCACCCCAAGGAAATATTCAAGGACTCCCAAGCAACCAAGCTTGGGTATGCCCCGGAAGGCATCCCCTCTTTCTTCTAGTGATCATCAGTAATTTCACTTGGAGCTATATTTTTATTCGTCACATGATATGTGTAAATCTTGGAGCGTATTTTGCATTTAGTTTTCACTTTTCTTTGATACAGCATGCTGGTATGAGATAGTACTTGGTTTATTTACAGAATGCTCATTGCACTTCACTTATATCTTTTGAGTATGGCTTTATATAATGCTTCATGTGCTTCACTTATATCTTTTGAAGTTTGGATTGCCTGTTTCTCTTCACATAGAAAACCGCCATTTGTAGAATGCTCTTTTGCTTCACTTATATTTGTTAGAGCGTGGGCATATCTTTTGTAGAAAGGATTGAACTCTCTTGCTTCACTTATATCTATTTAGAGAGATGATAGCAATTGGTGATTCACATGGTTAGTCATAAAATCCTACATAAAACTTGTAGATCACTGAATATGATATGTTTGATTCCTTGCAATAGCTTTGCAATATAAAGATGGTGATAATAGAGTCATGCTAGTGGGTAGTTGTGTATTGTAGAAATACTTGTGTTGAAGTTTGTGATTCCCGTAGCATGAATGTATGGTGAACCATTATGTAACGAAGTTGGAGCATGATGTATTTATTGATTGTCTTCCTTATGAGTGGCGGTTGGGGACGAGCGATGGTCTTTTCCTACCAATCTATCCCCTAGGAGCATGCGCGTAGTACTTCGTTTCGGTGACTAATAGATTTTTGCAATAAGTATGTGAGTTCTTATGACCAATGTTGAGTCCATGGATTATACGCACTCTCACCCTTCCATCATTGCTAGCCTCTTCGGTACCGTGCATTGCCCTTTATCACCTCGAGAGTTGGTGCAAACTTCGCCGGTGCATCCAAACCCCGTGATATGATACACTCTATCACACATAAGCCTCCTTATATCTTCCTCAAAACAGCCACCATACCTACCTATCATGGCATTTCCATAGCCATTCCGAGATATATTGCCATACAACTTCCATCATCATCATATACATGACTTGAGCATTTATTGTCATATTGCTTTGCATGATCGTAGGATAGCTAGCATGATGTTTTCATGGCTTGTCCGTTTTTTGATGTCATTGTTATTCTAGATCATTGCACATCTCGGTACACCGCCGGAGGCATTCATATAGAGTCATATTCTGTTCTAGTATCGAGTTATAGTATTGAGTTGTAAGTAAATAAAAGTGTGATGATCATCATTGTTAGAACATTGTCCCATGTGAGGTTATCAAAATAAAAGTGGCCAAAGAAGCCCCCCGCCCCCCCCCCAAAAGAGAGAGGCCAAAGAAGCCTACAAAAAAAAGAAAAAGAAAAAAATGAGAGAAAAGAGAGAAGGGACAATGTTACTATCCTTTTACAACACTTGTACTTTAGAGTTGCACCATGTTCTCCATATAGAGAGTCTCTTGAGTTATCACTTTCATATACTAGTGGGAATTTTCATTATAGAACTTGGCTTGTATATTCCAATGATGGGCTTCCTCAAATGCCCTAGGTCTTCATGAGCAAGCAAGTTGGATGCACACCCACTTAGTTTCAGTTTGAGCTTTCATACACTTATAGCTCTAGTGCATCCGTTTCATGGCAATCCCTACTCCTTGCATTGACATCAATTGATGGGCATCTAACTAGCCCATTGATTAGCCGCGTTGATATGAGACTTTCTCCTTTTTGTCTTCTCCACACAACCTCCACCATCATATTCTATTCCACCTATAGTGCTATGTCCATGGCTCACGCTCGTGTATTGCGTGAAAGTTGAAAAGGTTTGAGAACGTCAAAAGTATGAAACAATTGCTTGGCTTGTCATCGGGGTTGTGCATGATTTGAATGCTTTGTGTGGTGAAGATGGAGCATAGCCAGACCATATGATTTTGTAGGGATAACTTTCTTTGGCCATGTTATATTGAAAAGACATTATTGCTTTATTAGTATGCTTGAAGTATTATTGTCTTAATGTCAAATGATAGACTATTGCTTTGAATCACTCATGTCTTAATATTCATGCCATGATTAGATTACATGACCAAGATTATGCTAGGTAGCATTCCACATCAAAAATTATCTTTTTTTATCATTTACCTACTCGAGGACGAGCAGGAATTAAGCTTGGGGATGCTGATACGTCTCCGTCGTATCTATAATTTTTGATTGTTCCATGCCAATATTTTACAACTTTCATATACTTTCGGCAATTTTTATACTATTTTTGGGACTAACATATTGATCCAGTGCCTAGTGCCAGTTCCTGTTTGTTGCATGTTTTTTGTTTCGCGGAAAATCCATATCAAACAGAGTCCAAACGGGATAAAAATTGACGGAGATTTTTTTTGGAATATATGTGAATTTTGGGAAGTAAAATCAACGTGATACGATACTCGAGGGGCCCACGAGGCAGGGGGCGCGCCCTAGGGGGCCAGGCGCGCCCCTGACCCTCGTGAACACTGATAACCCACAAGTATAGGGGATCAATTGTAGCCTCTTTCAATAAGTAAGAGTGTTAAACCCAATGAGGAGCTAAAGGTAGAACAAATATTCCCTCAAGTTCTATCGACCATCGATACAACTCTACGCACACTTGACGTTCGCTTTACCGGAAACAAGTATGAAACTAGAAGTACTTTGTAGGTGTTGTTGGATAGGTATGCAAGATAATAAAGAGCAAGTAAATATAAAGTAGGGGCTGTTTAGATGAAGACACAACTAAATTAGTTTTAGTAAAGAGATTTTGTCAACAAGAAGGTTATTTGTCCCTAGGCAATCGATAACTAGACCGGTATTCATTATTGCAATTTTATTTGAGGGAGAGGCATAAGCTAACATACTTTCTCTACTTGGATCATATGCACTTATGATTGGAACTCTAGCAAGCATCCGCAACTACTAAAGATTCATTAAGGTAAAACCCAACCATAGCATTAAAGCATCAAGTCCCCTTTATCCCATACGCAAGCAACCTACTTACTCGGGTATGTGCTTCTGTCACTCACGCCACCCACCATAAGCAAATCATAAGCATATTGCAAACCCTACAGCGGGAATCCCTCACGCTTGAGCGACACGGAGAGCACCATAGGACAGCACCAATAATAAAACATACAACTCAAACCAATCACGATCATCAAATAGCCATTAGGACAAAACAGATCTACTCAAACATCATAGGATAGCCATACATCATTGGGAAATAATATATAGCGTTGAGCACCATGTTTAAGTAGAGATTACAGCGGGTAAGAGAGAGGTTACACCGCTGCATAGAGGGGGGAAGAGTTGGCGATGATGGCGGTGAAGTTGTTGGTGGAGATCGCGGTGATGATGATGGCCCTCAGTGGCACTCCGGTGCCACCGGAAGCGAGGGGAGAGAGCCCCCCTCCTTCTTCTTCTTCCTTGACCTCCTCCTTAGATGGGAGAAGGGTTTCCCCTCAGGTCCATGGCCTCCATGGCGTGGGAGGGGCAAGAGCCCCTCTGAGATTGGATCTATCTCTCTGTCTCTCTCTGGTTCTGCGTTCTGTTCTGGCTCTGTTTCACCGTTTCGTTTATATATGGAGATCTGTAACTCCGATTGGCCTGAAACCTTCGCCGTGATTTTTTCCCGAATATTAGCTTTCTTGCGGCAAAAGAAGAGCGTCAACTGCCTTACGGTGGGCTCATGAGGGTAGGGGCGCCCCCCTTGCCTCATGACCACCTTGGGCACTGGTTCGCGTTGATTTTCCTTCTGAATTTTCCATATTTTCCAAAAAAAGCTCCATCCGTTTTTATCCCGTTTGGACTCTGTTTGATATGGATATTCTGCGAAACCAAAAACATGCAACAGACAGGAACTGGCACTGGGCACTGGATCAATATGTTAGTCCCAAAAATAATATAAAAAGTTGCCAAAAAGTATATGAAAGTTGAATAATATTGGCATGGAACAATCAAAAATTATAGATACGACGGAGACGTATCAGCATCCCCAAGCTTAATTCATGCTCGTCCTCGAGTAGGTAAATGATAAAAAAGATAATTTTTGATGTGGAATGCTACCTAGCATAATCTTGATCATATGTCTAATCATGGCATGAATATTAAGACAAGAGTGATTCAAAGCAATAATCTATCCTTTGACATAAAGACAATAATATTTCAAGCATACCAACCAAGCAATTATGTCTTTTCAAAACAACATGGCCAAAGAAAGTTATCCCTACAAAATCATATAGTCTGGCTATGCTCCATCTTCACCACACAAAATATTCACATCATGCACAACCCCGATGACAAGCCAAGCAATTGTTTCATACTTTTGACATTCTCAAACCTTTTCAACTTTCACGCAATACATGAGCGTGAGCCATGGACATAGCACTATAGGTGGAATAGAATGGTGGTTGTGGAGAAGACAAAAAGGAGAAGATAGTCTCACATCAACTAGGCGTATCAACGGGCTACGGAGATGCCCATCAATATATATCAATGTGAGTGAGTAGGGATTGCCATGCAACGGATTCACTAGAGCTATAAGTGTATGAAAGCTCCAACTGAAACTAAGTGGGTGTGCATCCAACTTGCTTGCTCATGAAGACCTCGGGCATTTGAGGAAGCCCATCATTGGAATATACAAGCCAAGTTCTATAATGAAAATTCCCACTAGTATATGAAAGTGATAACTCAAGAGACTCTCTATATGAAGAACATGGTGCTACTTTGAAACACAAGTGTGGTAAAAGGATAGTAACATTGCCCCTTCTCTCTTTTTCTGTTATTTTTTTGTTTTCCTTTTTTTGTTTTCTCTTTTTTGGGGCCTTCTCTTTTTTTTGGCCTTTCCCTTTTTTTCGTCCGGAGTCTCATCCCGACTTGTGGGGGAATCATAGTCTCCATCATCCTTTCCTCACTGGGGTAATGCTCTAATAATGATGATCATCACACTTTTATTTACTTACAAATTGATATCTAGAACATAGATATGACTCTATATGAATGCCTCCGGCGGTGTACCGGGATGTGCAATGATCTAGCGTAGCAATGACATCAAAAAATGGACAAGCCATGAAAACATCATGCTAGCTGTCGGTGTCAAAACCGGCGGATCTCGGGTAGGGGGTCCCGAACTGTGCGTCTAGGCCGGATGGTAACAGGAGGCAGGGGACACGATGTTTTACCCAGGTTCGGGCCCTCTTGATGGAGGTAAAACCCTACGTCCTGCTTGATTGATATTGATGATATGGGTAGTACAAGAGTAGATCTACCACGAGATCGGAGAGGCCAAACCCTAGAAGCTAGCCTATGGTATGATTGTATGGTATGGTTGTTGTCCTACGGACTAAAACCCTTCGGTTTATATAGACACCGGAGAGGGTTAGGGTTACACAAGGTCGGTTACAAAGGAGGAGATATCCATATCCGTACTACCTAGCTTGCCTTCCACGCCAAGTAGAGTCTCACCCGGACACGAGACGAAGTCTTCAATCTTGTATCTTCATAGTCTAATAGTCCGGCCAATGGAGATAGTCCGGCTGTCCGAAGACCCCCTAATCCAGGACTTCCTTAGTAGCCCCCGAACGAGGCTTCAATGACGATGAGTCCGGTGCGCAGTATTGTCTTCGACATTGCAAGGTGGGTTCCTCTCCAAATTCTGTGTACTTGTCGAAATAGTGTCCGGTCTCTTGTGAATGTTGCACTTCTTGGCTTCCACACCCAATAATGGCCACTTTCCACGCGTCGAGCGAATGTGAAGAGCTAGGGTGTTTTCGCATTTACCCCCCCCCCTAGCTGTGTAAATGAGCCGCCTATTAAAAAGACGAGGATTCAGATCCAAATCACACCATCCTCCCTTGGCGAGCCTTCATCGGAGCGCACCCGATAGAGATCCATTCCATCATGGCTGGTCGACGCAGCTCCTCCTCTCGCTCCCCTAGCTCCAAGCCTGGAGATTGGGAGAGATGTTCCGTCCCGCACAGCAAATTAGTGATGCTTCAGAGCAAGGGATTTCTTCCCCCAGCGTACCTGGTCCCGGTTCGAGCTGGGCTTGCCACCTATAATGGCGGAGAGCAAGCGGAGAGCCTTCCCAATCCCTCAAAGGGAGAGCGGGTATGCCTTGTCCCTTATTTGGTAAGAGGGCTCGGATTCCCAATTCATCCGTTTCTCTGGGGGCTCCTGGAGTTCTACGGCCCTCCATGCTGCATATCGCGGGATTCGTAGCCCTTTGCGAGTTGTTTTTGGGCTGTGAGGCTCATTTCGCTCTGTGGAAGAAGTTGTTCTGCCTTGTGCCCCGTTCTCAGAAGGGGTCAATATATCAAGTGGGCGGAGCAGAAGTGTGGCGTATTGTCGGGACCGGATACCTGTCCGGGACCCCAAAGAAGATGTCCGAAGACTGGCCTTCAGAATGGTTTTATATAGAAGACGTCCCCCTCCCGGATCTTATTCGGAACGGCCTCCCTGAGTTCAACAACGCCCCTTTTAAGAAGCGCCGGAGCTGGCGTCCACGGAGCTCCCTGGAGGAAGATGATAGGGACATTCTTTACCTAATGAGCCGGATAAGTTTTCTAGCTCGATCCGGATTGACCATGATCGAGGTCATGGCCATATGCATCATGCGGGGGGTGCAGCCGCTTCAGTATAGAGGCCACCCCATGTGAGATTTCAATGGGGAGGATGACGCCACCCGCTACGGCCGTAAAGGGCCGGGATTGGTTGCTGATCTAATAAAGATCTTATCCACTTTATACAAGGGAGAAGAGGAGGAATTCCTTCGTGTCAATCCACAGGGCGGATTTTCTATGTACAATCCTCCGAGCTGGGTAAGCGGAGACTTTTTCTCGCCCATCCGTTTCATATTTCCGCAGTTAAGTACTCAGTCTAGCGATTTCTACGCAGGAACTGCGCCAGGCTGTAAGGGAGATAAACAACCCCCCTCCACAACCCGAGGACCCTGGACGGTCCCTCGACCCGGCCTCCCAAGAGGATCCGGACATATCTGTGGAGCTGATCGATGGGGTGTTTTACCAATCGAGCAATGATAACGCTTTGGTGGCCATTACGGCCGATTACCCTGGGCTAGTTCCAGCCTCATAGGTGACTGAGACCGAAGTCCCAGCATTTCAAAAAGCGATCCGTCCTTGCGTGTTTTTGATCGCCATATAGCAGCCGTGTTTTGCAGGGGAGGTCCTCGAGGCAGAAGGCCGAGCCTGCGGCAACTGGCCAACAAGGGGCCGCGAGGCCAGGCAGGCTGAAAAGACCCACAGTCCGGATTGAGACACCGGCGCAGCGGTACGGCGCGCCGTCTTTATTGCAAGACATTATTCTCAGAGGCACATTAACGCCCATGCCTTCTTTTCAGGAAAAAGAGCGCTCGCCGGACTATACTCGGAGAGGCTGCCAATCGCGCCTCCACAAGCCAGGCTCCAAGGCCGGATTCGGAGGCGGGAACGAATACGAGGCGTGCGCCGGGTGCTCCTTCGACAGAGGATGCAGATAAACTGTCCGCCACCCATTCCGAGGTGGAAAGTGCCATGAACCATAGGCGTCACCGGACTGTTCTTCATGGCGCTTGTTTCTCCCAAGAGGCATTGGATGCCTTCAACTCGGGAGACGCGCACCTCTGTGCCACTCAAAATGGTCTAGCTAGAGCCACGGAGCAGTATGTAAAAGACATACGGGTGAGAAAATTTGGTGATTATATATATCAGTAACCCCTAAGACTTGAAATAGTTAGGATAACTGATTTAAGGATCATTTGTTATGCAGGTTCTTGCAGAAAAGAATACTCAACTATCCCAGGAGCTGGAAGAGTGCAAAGCCCAACTTCAGGCTGCACTGGCCGCAGAAGGGGAGCCCAAAGAGACCCCCTCTGGTAACATATCCTTCAAATGATAAGTATCATATAGAATGCGGCGTGTATGCAGATCTGACGATAAAATTGCAGATGACACTGGAGTAAATCCGGATAAGCAATAGCTCCAACGCCAGCTGAAGGCCGGTGAGAATGTGCTTACGAGGGTGAGGAAGGAGAAAAATGATCTCCAAGATGCCAACACCAAGATGGGCGTGGAACTACAAGATGTTCGTGCCCAACTGTCGGACTCTATTAAGGAAAATCGGCGGCTTCGACGCGGCATATTTAGTAAGTGCTTGAACGAACTTTGAAAAAGAGTTTGGCAAGGAAGTTGGCTGACAGAGTTATGTCTGTAGGTATGCTAACAGGTCGTCCCGCCGAGGAAATGCCCGGTTCAACGGGTGACCTTCTTCCCGAGCTCTCACAGATGCACGAACGAGTTCGGCAGGTGATGCAAGGCGTCGCCCAGGCCTTGTGGCCATCCGTCTCCATACCCGAAGGCCTTGGAGAGCTTGCAGAAAAGCTAAAGGGAGCGCGGCGGCACTTTCGATTATGGAAGATATCGGCCTGCCGTCAGGGCTCCAGGGAAGCCTGGGCAATGGTGAAGACACAGTACACGAAGGCTGACCCGAACCACATGGCCGAAGTCAGACCTGTGGGGCCCGATGGGAAGGAGATCCCTGTGAGCTTAGTGTACGGCCAAGTAGAATTGGCCGCAAAGTATTCCCAACTGGACTATAGACTAGACAGCCTATTGGATGGTATTGAAGAGGAATTCAACCAGTCAAATTGACTATGTAATTTTAAAGTGACATGTATAACGCCTTCTAGCCGTATTGTAGATCGTTTGTCGTGGTGGACCTTTTCGCTTCAGCCTCCGGACCCGACAGTCCGGAGTGTCTCCGAATACCCTCTCGGTTATGTAAGAACCGGGGCATGCGTGGAGACCAGGTGTAGGGGTCATTAGTGCTTTATCAGACAAGTGCCCAACTAGTTATGTTATATTACATGGGTAGTAAGAAACATCTTCCAGGGAGAATAGTTCCGTTAAGGGTTCCTTTCCCTGGGTAAGCATGCCCTAAAGTGCATGTCCGGACTGCGACAAGAAGCGCAGAAAAAGCATCTGGGGGCAGATATGGATAATAAATAAAAACCATCTTTTGTTCACCGACTGAATATTCCCTTAAGAACGCTAGCTTTCGGCTTCACCCAGTCTGAGGTACACGTCCGGCTGACCCGGCGGTAACAATCGCAGAGGTGCTCCCCTTATGCCCTAGCCGGATTAACGGGAACGTAGGGCATAAATACAAGAGCCAGGCAACCCATCTTGGCCAAAACTTAAGTCATATCGATGCATATAATGGTGAAAAAAGGTACATGCGGAAGTATAACACATGTGTTGGGCGTGAGGTCCAGGTAAATAATTTAAGCTTCTGTGAAAGAAGCCCCTAGGTATGAAGAGTGTGGCTAGCGCATCTGTAATGTATGAGTGAGGCACAAGGTGACCCTTGAAGTCCTAGAGAAATAAAAGAAAGAAAGGGAAACAAGACAGATGATGCATATGCAGAAAATGGGCAAAGGGAGGGGACTAACATAAAGTCCGGTGCTAGGCGTAGAATCTTCGGAGCCTGGCTGCGTTCCATGGGTTCGGCTCGAGTCGACTAGTCGATGCATCCCGCAGTCGGTACGCTCCACCGGTCAGAACTTGGTCGATAATGAAAGGACCTTCCCATTTGGGCTCGAGCTTGTTCTTTTTCTTATTCGGCAGTCGTAGAACTAGTTCGCCAACGTTATAAGTTTTGGCCAGTACTTCTCTGCTTTGGTATCTGCGAGCCTGTTGCTGGTAAAATGCGGAATGGGCTTTGGCTACGTCGCGCTCTTCCTCCAAGGTGTCCAGACTGTCCTGCCGATCGAGCTCGGCTTCTCTTTCTTCGTACATGCGCACTCAAGGTGAGTCATGAATTATGTCACAGGGCAGGACTGCCTCTGTGCCGTACACCATAAAAGCGGTGTATATCCGGCACTACGATTTGGCGTGGTCCGCAGCCCCCAGAGTACGGAGTCGAGCTCCTCTACCCAGTGCGTGTCAGACTCCATTAAGGAGCGCACTAATCTAGGTTTAATGCCGCTCATTATAAGACCATTTGCTCATTCGACTTGACCGTTGGTTTGAGGGTGATAGACTGAAGCATAATCGAGCTTGATGCCCATTTTTCTGCACCAGAGTTTTACCTCGTCGGCCATGAAGTTCATGCCGTTATCAGTGATGATGCTGTGGGGGACGCCGTAACGGTGTACAACCCCGGATATGAAATCTATCACCGGTCCGGATTCGGCTGTTTTAACCGGTTTAGCCTCTATCCATTTGGTGAATTTATCCACCATGACCAATAAGTATTTTTTCTTGTGGGTTCCCCCTTTAAGGGGTCCAACCATGTCAAGCCCCCAGACCGCGAAGGGCCATGTAATGGGGATTGTTTGGAGGGCGGTGGGTGGCATGTGGCTTTGATTTGCAAAGAGCTGGCAACCGGTGCAACGTTGGACCAAGTCCTGTGCATCTGCCCGGGCCATTGGCAAATAGAATCCTGTACGGAAGGCCTTGCTTACAAGAGCCCGGGCTGCGGCGTGATGACCGCTGAGTCCGGCGTGCATTTCTGCCAAAAGGTTCCACCCTTCCTCTTCGGAGATGCACCTTTGAAGGACTCCGGTAGAGCTTTTTTTGTATAATTCTCCCTCATGGACCCTGCAGGCCTTGGATCGCCGCACTATGCAGCGTGCCTCATTTTGGTCCTCCGGAAGTTCCTGTCTAGTTAGGTAGGCTAGGAATGGTTCTGTCCACAGGGCAATAATGGCCATTATTTCGTGGGCTGATTGTGTTATCTCGGTGGCGGAGCCTCCGATTGTGTCAGAGAGTTCGGTATCGGGTATTTTGGCCGGGTCCGGACTGTTGTTACCGGTGTCCCCTTCCCATGCTATGGATGGCTTGAAAAGCCTTTCCAGAAATATGTTGGGAGGGACCGCGTCGCGTTTTGCGCCGATGCGGGCGAGGATATCCGCCGCCTGATTGTTTTCCCGAGCCACATGGTGAAATTCGAGCCCCTCGAACTGAGCTGACATTTTTAGGACGACATTGCGATAAGCTGCCATTTTCGGATCCTTGGCATCAAAGTCTCCATTTATTTGGGATATCGCGAGGTTCGAATCCCCGCGCACCTCTAGGCATTGAATGCCCATGGATACTGCCATCCGGAGACCATGTAGAAGGGCCTCATATTCGGCTGCGTTGTTGGAGTCCGTATACATTATCTGTAGTACGTATTGAACAGTGTCTCCTGTTGGGGACGTCAAAACGACGCTAGCCCCCAGACCAGCCAACATTTTGGAGCCGTCGAAGTGCATGATCCAGTTTGATATGTGTCGTACTCTTTAGGGACTTCGGCTTCCGTCCATTCAGTGATGAAGTCAGCCAAAACTTGCGACTTAATAGCTCGTCGTGGCTTGTAAGTTATGTCGAATGGGAGGAGCTCAATGGCCCATTTGGCAATCCAGCCCGTCGCGTCGCGGTTGTTTATGATATCGTTAAGTGGTACTTCCGAGGCTACCGTTATCGAACACTCTTGAAGTAGTGTCGCAGCTTCCGGGATGCCATAAATACCGCGTACGCTATCTTTTGATAATGCGGGTACCGTGATTTGCATGGAGTAAGGATAGTGGACACATAGTAAACCGGCTTTTGAAGGGGGAATTTGTGTCCGTCCACTTCTCGCTCGACGACGAGCACTGCGCTTACGACTTGATGAGTTACCGCAATGTATAATAGCATTGGTTCGCCAATGTTTGGCGCGGCCAGGACAGGGTCTGTTGCCAATATGGCTTTTATTTCGTTGAGTCCAGGCCGTGGCGGCATCCGTCCACTCGAAGTGTTCGGTGCGCCGGAGGAGGCGATAAAGGGGTAATGCCTTTTTGCCCAAGCGGGAGATAAAGCGGCTTAGAGCCGCCACGCATCCAGTCAATTTTTGTATTTGTTTGAGGTCTGTTGGGGTAGCCAACTGTGACAACGCTCGGATTTTGGCCGGATTAGCTTCAATACCTCTGCTGGAGACAATGAATCCCAGGAGCTTTCCGGCTGGTACGCCGAAAACGCATTTTCCGGATTGAGCTTGATGTCATATGTTCGGAGGTTGTCGAATGTGAGCCTCAAGTCGTCTACTAGAGTTTCGACATGCTTGGTTTTAACGACCACGTCATCTACGTATGCCTCCACTGTTTTGCCGATCTGGTTTGCCAGACATGTCTGAATCATGCGTTGATATGTTGCGCCGGCGTTTTTGAGCCCGAAGGGCATTGTGTTGAAGCAGAATGGGCCGTATGGTGTGATGAATGCTGTTGCGGCTTGGTCTGGCTTTGCCATTTTAATTTGATGGTAGCCGGAGTATGCGTCGAGGAAACACAATGAATCGTGTCCTGCGGTAGCATCGATGATTTTATCGATGCGGGGTAGGGGGAAGGGATCCTTTGGGTAGGCCCTGTTAAGGTCCTTAAAATTGACGCACAAGCGCCAGGATTTGTCCTTCTTTGGTACCATCACCAGGTTTGCTAGCCAGTCCGGATGTGTTATGTCTCTGATGAATCTGGCCTCCAATAGCTTGGCTAGTTCCTCTCCCATGTCTTGTCTCTTAGGTTCGGAGAAACGTCGAAGAGCCTGCTTGACTGGCTTGAATCCTTTTAGGATATTTAGGTTGTGCTCAGCCAGCCTGTGTGGGATTCCTAGCATGTCTGAAGGGTGACAGGCAAAAATGTCCCAGTTCTCGCGTAGGAACTCTCGCAGTGCAGCGTCAACATCAGGGTTTAATTGTGCCCCGATGGAAGCTGTTTTTGTAGGGTCCGTTGGATGGACTTGGAATTTGACTATTTCATCCGCCGGTTTAAAGGAGGTGGACTTGGATCCTTTATCAAGTATCACGTCGTCCCTGTTCACCGTGGAGCGCAGCGCAGTTAGTTCCTCGGCCGCTAGGGCTTCAGATAGTGCCTCAAGGGCCAGTGCAGCTGTCTTATTTTCGGCGCGGAGTGCTATGTTCGGATCACTTAGCAAGAGTGATGATTCCGTTGGGACCGGGCATTTTGAGCTTCATGTACCCGTAATGGGGTATGGCTTGGAAGATTGTAAACGCCTCCCATCCTAATAGAGCGTGGTATCCGCTGCTAAACGGGGCCACTTGGAATGCAATTTCTTTGAACCTGTAATTATCCGGCATGCCGAATACCACGTCTAGTGTGATTTTTCCAGCATAGTGTGCTTCCTGACTAGGGATAATTCCTCTAAAGGTTGTGCTACTTTGCTCAATGCGGCTCCAGTCTATTTCCATCTTTTGAAGAGTTTCCTCATAGATGAGGTTTAATCCGCTGCCGCCGTCCATGAGTACCTTGGTGAGTCGAAAGCCGTCCACGATTGGACTGAGGACCAGTGCGGCTGGTGCACGGGCTGTTCAGAATTTAGGTTCGTCACTAGCATTGAAGGTAATAGCCGTGTCACTCCAAGGATTTATTTCTGCTATGTGGCAGATTTCAGCCATGCTGTGGAGTGTTTGCTTGCGTCTATTATTTGACGTGAAGGTCTCAAAGACCGTTAACACCGTATTGTTGTCCACGGGATGGTGCTCTGTGTTCTTTGGGAGGAGTAGATCCTCACCACTTTTGGCCACCTGCCGGAGTATCCAACATGCCCTAAGGCTGTGCGTTGGTATTGCATCTGCTGTGCTATGAATTTTGCAGGGTTCATTGAGCCATCCCTCCAATACATTTCCTTGCCCCATAGAGGGCTTTTGCTTTTTGGTAGTTAACCCAGGTGTATTGTGATAATGCACCCTTTTATTTCGGACTGGGTTTGTATTCAGGGCCAGATTATCCCAAAATTTTATTTCGGTTTTCCAGGCGCTTTCCATCGCACAGTACTTTCGTACTATGGACACCAAGTCGGCAAAGCGTGTAATTTCACGGCGACTTATGGTGTTGAGGATTCCCTTGTCCGTGCAATTATTGCAGAAGAATGAAATTGCGTCTTCCCCGCGGCAGTCCTTTATACTGTTCATGACCAGGAGGAATCTGGCCTAGTAATGGTGTACTGTTTCTTTGGGCTCTTGCCTGATTTGGGATAGATCGCGTATGTTTGGGTGGGTGAGTGGAATTGAATCCGAATCCTCACCCAATCTGAGACTCAGGGGCCAAGGAGTTTCCAAACTCGGAAGTTTGGATTCTTGGATGTTTTCCGATAAATCTAGCCCGCTGCTTGATTCTAGGTTCAGGCCTTGAGTGACGTCCTCCCCTCCGCGGGTATCCGGCTTGGAGGGATCGGGAATCCGGACATAGCTAGTCCTTAATATAGATGAAGGGTTGCCGCATTGTTCCTCCACCACTGCAACGTGATGGGTGACCTGGGGAGAGCTGATCTCTCTCAGATCGGGTTTAGGCCCAATCTGATCATAGTCTGTAGCGACTCCCAGGGCGGCGATGCGATCCAAGAGCTCATTCAGGGAAGAGAGCTCCATTGGATCTAACAGATCGGCTAGTTCCGAGTTGACGTGAAGATTGCTTTCGATGACCCGAGAAGTCATCATCGGCGCAGCGGCCGAACAGGCGGTCATAAGAAAACCACCTAGCCGGAGAGTTTGGCCGATAGCCAAAGCTCCCTCAGCAATGTGTGTCGTCTTTAAAGACGGGATGAGACATCCTTCCTGGTGGCGACGGCATAGCGTAACTCTTAATGGAAGCACCAATGTCGGTGTCAAAACCGGCGGATCTCGGGTAGGGGGTCCCGAACTATGCGTCTAGGCCGGATGGTAACAGGAGGCAGGGGACACGATGTTTTACCCAGGTTCGGGCCCTCTTGATGGAGGTAAAACCCTACGTCCTGCTTGATTGATATTGATGATATGGGTAGTACAAGAGTAGATCTACCACGAGATCGGAGAGGCTAAACCCTAGAAGCTAGCCTATGGTATGATTGTATGTTATGGTTGTTGTCCTACGGACTAAAACCCTTCGGTTTATATAGACACCAGAGAGGGTTAGGGTTACACAAGGTCGGTTACAAAGGAGGAGATATCCATATCCGTATTGCCTAGCTTGCCTTCCATGCCAAGTAGAGTCTCATCCGGACACGGGACGAAGTCTTCAATCTTGTATCTTCATAGTCTAATAGTCCGGCCAATGGAGATAGTCCGGCTGTCCGGAGACCCCCTAATCCAGGACTCCCTCACTAGCTATCTTACGATCATGCAAAGCAATATGACAATGAATGCTCAAGTCATGTATATGATGATGATGAAAGTTGCATGGAAATATATCTCGGAATGGCTATGGAAATGCCATGATAGGTAGGTATGGTGGCTGTTTTGAGGAAGGTATATGGTGGGTTTATGGTACCGGGGAAAGTTGCGCGGTACTAGAGAGGCTAGCAATGATGGAAGTGTGAGAGTGCGTATAATCCATGGACTCAACATTAGTCATAAAGAACTCACATACTTATTGCAAAAATCTATTAGTCATGGAAACAAAGTACTACGCGCATGCTCCTAGGGGGATAGATTGGTAGGAAAAGACCATCGCTCGTCCCCGACCGCCACTCATAAGGAAGACAATCAATAAACACCTCATGCTCCGACTTTGTTACATAACGGTTCACCATACGTGCATGCTACGGGACTTGCTAACCTCAACACAAGTATTTCTCAATTTCACAATTACTCGACTAGCATGACTCTAATATCACCATCTTTATATCACAAAACTATTGCAAGGAATCAAACATATCATATTCAGCGATCTACAAGTTTATGTAGGATTTTATGACTAACCATGTGAATGACCAGTTCCTGTCATCTCTCTAAATAGATATAAGTGAAGCACGAGAGTTTAATTCTTTCTACAAAAGATATGCCCCCGCTCTAACAAGTATAAGTGAAGAAAAAGAGCATTCTACAAATGGCGGTTGTCTAAGTGAAGAGAAACAGGCAATCCAAACTTCAAATGATATAAGTGAAGCACATGAAGCATTCTATAAAGCCATACTCAAAAGATATAAGTGAAGTGTAAAGAGCATTCTATAAATCAACAAAGGACCATCTCATACCAGCATGGTGCATAAAAAAATAAAAACCTAAATGCAAAAGACGCTCCAAGACTTGCACATATCGCATGAACGAAACGAATCCGAAAACATACCGATATTTGTTGAAGAAAGAGGGGATGCCTCCCCAGCATCCCCAAGCTTAGATGCTTGAATCTCCTTGAATATTTACTTGGGGTGCCTCGGTCATCCCCAAGTTTGAGCTCTTTCCTCTCTTCCTTCTTCTCACATCGAGACCTTCTCGATCATCGAACACTTCATCCACACAAAACTCCAACAGAAAACTCGGTAAGATCCGTTAGTATAATAAAGCAAATCACTACTCTAAGTACTGTTGCAAACCAATTCATATTTTGTTTTTGCATCGTGTCTACTTTAATATAACTTTTTCGTGGCTTAATCCACTGATATAAATTGATAGGTTCATCAAAACAAGCAAACTATGCATCAAAAACAGAATCTGTCTAAAACAGAACAGTCTGTAGCAATATGAACATTCACCATACTTATGATACTTGCAAAATTCTTCCAAAATTAGGAAACATAAACAATTTGTATAGGAAGACAGTGCAAAAATTATCAGAACCATTTGATGTTCCAGCTAAAAATGTAAAATCGTGCACTACAGCCAAAGTTTCTGTATTGCACCGTACAAACCATCAAGCAAATGTAAACATCCTAAAGGCAAACCTTGGCACATTATTTTTATAATACAATGGAATTTTACAACGGGATAATTATTTTTGTTGAAAGGTTTCTGTAATTAAGATTCACAAAGTTCCCATGGGCATGAACAAAGTTCAAGGACGTCCCCCACTTTCACAATGCTCGTCTCTCTCACTTTCACTTTTCTTTTTGAAAAAGCTTTGGGTTCCCCTCTTTATTTTTGTTGTTTTTAAACTATATGAAAGCACTCAGCAGAAATAAATGACTCTCTAAAACTTACGGGTTGTCTCCCAGACAGCGCTTTCTTTAAAGCCATTAAGCTAGGCATATAATGCTCAAGTAGTGAATCCACCCGGATCCCAAGGTATATCAAAGCCAATTTTAATTAACAATGATTTGTAGTTTAGTAGTGTGCACAAAGAAACATATATCAAGCAATGATGAAGTCTAACTCTCTTCCTATGCATCGGCATGTCATAAAAGAACAATTCATGCACACCTAGTAAAGGCCAATGCATAGTATAAACAGTTTCTTGCAATTTTATCATGTTGGAAACATAGAGAGGTGGAGATATAGTTCCTCTCTCATAATAATTGCAAGTAGGAGCAGCAAGCACATGCATATTATATTTATCGAAATCATCATGTGCAAGGTAAAAGGCAACCCATCAATTTAATCCTTAATAAGTGCAAACTTCTCCGATATAGTATAATCGGGAGAATTCAAAAAGATAATAGGACTATCATGTGTAGGTGCAATAGCAACAATGTCATGTTTAACATAAGGAACTATAGCAAGTTCATCTCCATAAGCATAATTCATATTGGCATCTTGGCCATAAGCATAGCAAGCATCATCAAAAAGGGATATTTCAAAAGAATCATAGGGATCATAATAGTCATCATAGCAATCATCCTTCGGTAAGCACGAAGGGGAATTAAACAACGTATGAGTTGAAGAGTTACTCTCATTAGAAGGTGGGCACGGGTGATCAATCTGCTCTTCCTCCTTTTGTTCTTCGATCTCCTCCTCATCTTTTTCATCCAATGAGCTCACAGTGTCATCAATTTCTTCTTCCATAGATTCCTCTCTTCTTGGACAGCGGAGACTTTCTTAATAACTGCATTAATTTCATAATTGTATTCATAATTCTCATAGCAATATTTGAGGATAGCTAAATTTTCAGATCTATAACAAGCATCATCAATATCATCAAACTCTTTAAACATAGATTCAATTTCATAAGCACCCATAAAAGCAACAAATTCTTCTATTTGTTCCACATCATAGTAATCATATATACCTCTAGCATAAGAAGCCAAGGTTTCATTATCATTAAATTTGCATGAAAAGGGGAGGTGTGGAGAATTCATCCTAGAGCAACAAGTATAATCATATTCCGAGCATAGTTGTCTAGCATACCACTTCAATATATAAATTTGATCCCATAATAGTTTCCCTTTTGTGTCAAGCGATAATCCCTAAAGTATTCACGTTGATCCAACGTTACTCCCATTACATAATTGAATGGGGTTTTCTCAGGATTATTAAAGTAGTACATAATATCATTCACATAACCAGCATCGAGGGTTTTAGGAGGTTCCCCATCTCCATGAGCAGAAAGTACACCTAATTTTTTTTGGTATTTCGTGTTCCATATTCATAACTAAAGATAAAGAACAACTAAAAACAGCAAATAAAAATTACTTAGTGATAAAGCAAACAAGCACACATGAGAATATTCACCCCACGCTATTGCTCCCCAGCAACGGCGCCAGAAAAAGGTCTTGATAACCCACAAGTATAGGGGATCAATTGTAGCCTCTTTCAATAAGTAAGAGTGTCGAACCCAACAAGGAGCCAAAGGTAGAACAAATATTCCCTCAAGTTCTATCGACCACCGATACAACTCTACGCACACTTGACGTTCGCTTTACCGGAAACAAGTATGAAACTAGAAGTACTTTGTAGGTGTTGTTGGATAGGTATGCAAGATAATAAAGAGCAAGTAAATATAAAGTAGGGGCTGTTTAGATGAAGACACAACTAAATTAGTTTTAGTAAAGAACTTTTGTCAACAAGAAGGTTATTTGTCCCTAGGCAATCGATAACTAGACCGGTAATCATTATTGCAATTTTATTTGAGGGAGAGGCATAAGCTAACATACTTTCTCTACTTGGATCATATGCACTTATGATTGGAACTCTAGCAAGCATCTGCAACTACTAAAGATTCATTAAGGTGAAACCCAACCATAGTATTAAAGCATCAAGTCCCCTTTATCCCATACGCAAACAACCTACTTACTCGGGTCTGTGCTTCTGTCACTCACGCCACCCACCATAAGCAAATCATAAGCATATTGCAAACCCTACATCGGGAATCCCTCACTCTTGCGCGACACGGAGAGCACCATAGGACAACACCAATAATAAAACATACAATTCAAACCAATCACGATCATCAAATAGCCATTAGGACAAAACAGATCTACTCAAACATCATAGGATAGCCATACATCATTGGGAAATAATATATAGCGTTGAGCACCATGTTTAAGTAGAGATTACAGCGGGTAAGAGAGAGGTTACACCGTTGCATAGAGGGGGGAAGAGTTGGTGATGATGGCGGTGAAGTTGTTGGTGAAGATCGCGGTGATGATGATGGCCCCCGGTGGCACTCCAGTGCCACCGGAAGCAAGGGGGAGAGAGCCCCCTCCTTCTTCTTCCTTAACCTCCTCCTTAGATGGGAGAAGGGTTTCCCCTCTGGTCCATGGCCTCCATGGTGTGGGAGGGGCGAGAGCCCCTCCGAGATTGGATCTATCTCTCTGTCTCTCTCTCTCTGGTTCTGCGTTCTGTTCTGGCTTTGTTTCACCGTTTAGTATATGTTTGGAGATCCGTAACTCCGATTGGCCTGAAACCTTCACCATGATTTTTTTTCCGAATATTAGCTTTATTGCGGCAAAAGAAGAGCGTCAACCGCCTTAAGGTGGGCTCACGAGGGTAGGGTGCGCGCCCTAAGGGGGGGCGCCCCCCTGCCTCGTGACCACCTCGGGCACTGGTTTGCGTTGATTTTCCTTCCAAATTTTCCATATTTTCCAAAAATAAGCTCCGTCCATTTTTATCCCGTTTGGACTCCGTTTGATATGGATATTCTGCAAAACCAAAAACATGCAACAGACAGGAATTGGCACTGGGCACTGGATCAATATGTTAGTCCCAAAAATAATATAAAAAGTTGCCAAAAAGTATATGAAAGTTGAATAATATTGGCATGGAACAATCAAAAATTAAAGATACGACGGAGACGTATCAGCATCCCCAAGATTAATTCCTACTCGTCCTCGATTAGGTAAATGATAAAAAAGATAATTTTTGATGTGGAATGCTACCTAGCATAATCTTGATCATATGTCTAATCATGGCATGAATATTAAGACACAAGTGATTCAAAGCAATAATCTATCCTTTGACATAAAGACAATAATATTTCAAGCATACCAACCAAGCAATTATGTCTTTTCAAAATAACATGGCCAAAGAAAGTTATCCCTACAAAATCATATAGTCTGGCTATGCTCCATCTTCACCACACAAAATATTCACATCATGCACAACCCCAATGACAAGCCAAGCAATTGTTTCATACTTTTACATTCTCAAACCTTTTCAACATTCACGCAATACATGAGCGTGAGCCATGGACATAGCACTATAGGTGGAATAGAATGGTGGTTGTGGAGAAGACAAAGAGGAGAAGATAGTCTCACATCAACTAGGCGTATCAACGGGCTATGGAGATGCCCATCAATAGATATCAATGTGAGTGAGTAGGGATTGCCATGCAATGGATGCACCAGAGCTATAAGTGTATGAAAGCTCCAACTGAAACTAAGTGGGTGTGCATCCAACTTGCTTGCTCATGAAGACCTTGGGCATTTGAGGAAGCCCATCATCGGAATATAGAAGCCAAGTTCTATAATGAAAATTCCCACTAGTATATGAAAGTGATAACTCAAGAGACTCTCTATATGAAGAACATGGTGCTACTTTGAAGCACAAGTGTGGTAAAAGGATAGTAACATTGCCCCTTCTCTCTTTTTCTCTCATTTTTTGTTTTCCTTTTTTTGGGCCTTCTCTTTTTTTGGCCTTTCTCTTTTTTTTCGTCCGGAGTCTCATCCCGACTTGTGGGGGAATCATAGTCTCCATCATCCTTTCCTCACTGGGGCAATGCTCTAATAATGATGATCATCACACTTTTATTTACTTACAACTCGATATTACAACTCGATATCTAGAACACAGATATGACTCTATATGAATGCCTCCGGCGGTGTACTGGGATGTGCAATGATCTAGCATAGCAATGACATCAAAAAACGGACAAGCCATGAAAACATCATGCTAGCTATCTTACGATCATGCAAAGCAATATGACAATGAATGCTCAAGTCATGTATATGATGATGATGAAAGTTCCATGGCAATATATCTCGGAATGGCTATGGAAATGCCATGATAGGTAGGTATGGTGGCTGTTTTGAGGAAGGTATATGGTGGGTTTATGGTACCGGCGAAAGTTGCGCGGTACTAGAGAGGCTAGCAATGATGGAAGGGTGAGAGTGCGTATAATCCATGGACTCAACATTAGTCATAAAGAACTCACATACTTATTGCAAAAATCTATTAGTCATCGAAACAAAGTACTACACGCATGCTCCTAGGGGGATAGATTGGTAGGAAAAGACCATCGCTCGTCCCCGACCGCCACTCATAAGTAAGACAATCAATAAACACCTCATGCTCCGACTTTGTTACATAACGGTTCATATTTTCCATATTTTTATCCAAATTTTCCATATTTTCCATATTTTCCGAATTTTCCATATTTTCCAAAAATAAGCTCCGTCCATTTTTATCCCGTTTGGACTTCGTTTGATATGGATATTCTGCGAAACCAAAAACATGCAACAGACAAGAACTGGCACTGGGCACTAGATCAATATTTTAGTCCCAAAAATAATATAAAAAGTTGCCAAAAAGTAATGAAAGTTGAATAATATTGGCATGGAACAATAAAAAATTATAGATACGACGGAGACGTATCAAACACCACGTAAGGCAGTTGATGCCCTTCTTTTGCCGCAAGAAAGCTAATATCAGGATAAAAATTGTGTCCAAATTTCAGCCCAATCGGAGTTACGGATCTCCGGGAAGAAACGGTGAAAGGGCAGAATCTGCAATGCAGAAACAGAGAGAGACAGAGAGACAGATCCAATCTCGGAGGGGCTCTCACCCCTTCCATGCCATGGAGGCTATGGACCAGAGGGGAAACCCTTCTCCCATCTAGGGAGAAGGTCAAGGAAGAAGAATAAGAAGGGGGGCCCTTTCCCCCTCTCTCCCGGTGGCACCGGAACACCACCGGGGCCATCGTCATCACCGCAATCTACACCAACAACTTCACCGACATCATCACCAACTCTTCACACCTCTATGCAGCGGTGTAACCCCTCTTTTACCCGCTGTAATCTCTACTTAAACATGGTGCTCAACGCTATATATTATTGCCCAATGATGTATGGCTATCCTATGATGTTTGAGTAGATCTGTTTTGTCCTATGGGTTAATTGATGATCGTGATTGGTTTGAGTTGCATGTTTTATTATTGGTGTTGTCCTATGGTGCTCTCTGTGTCGCGCAAGCGTGATGGATCCCCGCTGTAGGGTTTGCAATATGTTCATGATTTTCTTATGGTGGGTGGTGTGAGTGATAGAAACACAGACCCGAGTAAGTAGGTTGTTTGCGTATGGGAATAAAGAGGACTTGATGCCTTATAATGCTATGGTTGGGCTTTACCTTAATGATCTTTAGTAGTTGCGGATGCTTGCTAGAGTTCCAATCATAAGTGCATATGATCCAAGAAGAGAAAGTATGTTAGCTTATGCTTCTCCCTCAAATAAAATTGCAATAATGATTATCGGTCTAGCTATCGATTGCCTAGGGACAAATAACTTTCTTGTGTGACAACAAGCTCTCTACTAAAACTAACTTAGTTGTGTCTTCATCTAAACAGCCCCTACTTTTTATTTACGCGCTCTTTATTATCTTGCAAACCTATCCAACAACACCTACAAAGTACTTCTAGTTTCATACTTGTTCTAGGTAAAGCGAACGTTAAGCGTGCGTAGAGTTGTATCAGTGTTCGATAGAACTTGAGGGAATATTTGTTCTACCTTTAGCTCCTCGTTGGGTTCGACACTCTTACTTATCGAAAGAGGCTACAATTGATCCCCTATACTTGTGGGTTATCATGCCTCCACTAAGCCATGGTAGCTTGCTACTGCTCTGGAACACTTAGGCTGGCCGGCATGTGTCCTTCTTCATTCCTATCTCTGTCCCTTCGGGGAAATGTCACGCGGTGTCTACCAGAGTCCTGTTAGCCTGCTACAGCCCGGATTCTCCGGAGTCCTGTTAGCCCAGCTGCTATAGCCCGGATTCACTCGCTGATGACCGACACGTTCGTTGCTGGGCCATGTATGGATGTCCCTGTAAGTTAGTGCCACTTTGGGTTTATGACTAGTCATGTCGGCCCGGGTTCTTTGTCATATGGATGCTAACGACACTATCATATACGTGACCCAAAATACGCAAACGGTCCCGGGCCAGGTAAGGTGGCACTCGTGGGAATACCGTGCGTGATGCCACAAAGTGATATGATGTGTTACATGCTAAATCGGTGTGACTCAGGATCGGGGTCCTGACAGCTGGTTGGGGGGGCATGTACATTCATAGCTTAGGATTCCCTTCATGCCGACATGAGGGAGGGGTGGCTGCTAGCTACTTCCCACTTTGCTAGGGTGAACCTCGGTTGGGGGGGAGGGCATGAATTCATAGCTTAGCTAGGATTCCCTTTGTGCCGACACAAGGGAGTGGGGCTGCTAGATACTTCGCACTTTGCTAGGTGAACCTCGGTTGGGG
>NC_041382.1:561833214-561852161 GCF_002162155.2 Triticum dicoccoides | reverse complement strand
ATGCATTCATATATAACTTAGGATTCCCTTCGTGCCGACACGAGGGAGGAGGGGGCTGCTAGCTACTTCGCACTTTGCTAGGTGAACCTCGGTTGAGGGGGAGGGGGCATGCATTCATAATATATAGCTTAGGATTCCCTTCATGCCGGCACGAGGGATGAGGGGGCTGCTAGCTACTTCGCACTTTGCTAGATGAACCTCGGTTGAGGGGGAGGGGCATGCATTCATAGCTTAGGATTCCCTTCGTGCCGACACGAGAGGGTGGGAGCAAGCAATACAGTGCGCTTTGCGGGAGAGGTGCCACATCGAAGTTGCATTTGGTATTTGAAAATCAAACCACCCTTTTGATACATAAATTTGGTCCACATGCAAGTGTGTTCGTGTTCTGACCCTCGCCCGCGTCATTTTTCGCCAAATTTATGAACATTAGACAAGTCGGATGACGCAACAGACACAGTTCACTCAAACTAACTGTGTGCCACGCTGGTGGACCTGTCACACACACATCCGCATAGTACATTCGGCTCCACGAGGCTCCCCCTCTCAAAAATATCTGCCCGATTCGAGGGTTTTTCTGTTTCATAACACACGGTTGTTATCTCCGGACCGTGTGCGATGTATCTTGTTCCCAATCCCACCTGCATCGAAAATATCTGCCCGCCTCGAGGGTTTTTCTTTTTCATAACACACGGTTGTTATCTCCGGGCCATGTGCGATGCACTATCATCAAAATTTTCAATAGCCCGGCATTTCACTCCCGCGTTTGACTCCCACGTAGTAAAATTTTCAGTACCCGTGTAATTTCCTCAAACACCCCACGCCACCCTCCACACACACACACACACACACCAAAACCTCCTCGGGCGTGTGTGCGCACACACACACACCCTCCCTCGCTCGAAACCCTAGCAAAGTCCCCACCGCCGCCGCAAGGCCTCCATTGTCAACATCTGTCGGTTTGCCCGTGCAGCTTACCCACCGATATCCATACCCAGGCCGCCCTGAGTTTCTTAGATGACGCCTGCCAAACGCCCCCTTTCCCACAGATCCCGATCCCCCACTCTAGAGCGTCGCAGCCTAAGCCCGGCTATGCTTCCCGTGGAGCTCGAGGAGCGACTGGCCCAAAAGAGGTGTATAGCGGTCTCTTCGCTCGACGTCAAGCTGACGACCATTACTGGCGGCAGGCACTCAAGCAGCGGGCTAGAGTATGCGGGCATGTCTCGTCCGCCGGCTATGACATCGAGGTCATCGACAGCGACGCCCTACGCCGAGATGTGTCACAGGTTAAGTGGCCCACCCCCAACCCCTCGGGTTCAACTGTCGTCGATCTCATTCATGGCCCCGCCGCTGATCTCCTCTGGCTCACTGTCAACAATTTGCCATTCTACATCATCATCGAGCCCCTTTTGTCATTGCTGAAGGACACGTTCTGTGATGCTGGCTTGGGATCCACAGCTTCCAAGTCAGACCTCATCGACGGCGACCACGAGGACGACACCCTCTCCAGCTCTTCCAAGGGGAAAGAGCCCATCTTCTCTTCCAAGGGGAAAGCGCCTGTCTGTGACATCAGGGAGGGCACCCCTACAGCCGTGCTTTTCCAAGGGGAAGGAGCCCATTTGCGACAACATGGAGTGCATCCAGGGTCCGTCCTCTTCCCACGAGAACGAGCCCATCTGTGACAAGTGAGGAAACCCATGATTTGTTTATTTCAGTTGTTCACAATGTGATGCTCTATATGTGCAATTATTTACTATGCAGTACATTTCATCAATCAGTTTTAAACATACCAATAGGAATGCATATGTTTGCTTGCTGTTAAGCCTGTTATAGCTAGCATATGCCTCTTTTAAATATTTTTGATTGTTTAGTTGTTTGTAGTTAGCATATGTTCAGTTTCAAATGCTATCTTTGGTTGTTCGTAGTATGCCTTGTTTATTCCAGTTATTCACAACGTGATGTTCTATATGTGCAAGTATGAACTGTGCAGTTCAATTTCATCAGTACCAGTTTCAACAATACCACTATGAATGACTACATTTGGTTGCTGCATCTTGTAGTTAACACGCCTTTCCATTTTTATTTAACCATAACCAGTGTACTTAGATCGGCACAATACCAATTTGAATAACCATGTTTTCTTGTTGTTAAATGTTAGGCCTGTTGCAGTTAGCACACCTTTCCACTTGTTTTGCTTTACTAGCATGCTTAAACCTGCACACTGAAGCTATCTTTTGGAGATTATTTTGTCTGCCATGTGTAATTTTGGTTGATGTTTAGCCTGTTGTGCTTAACATGCTTCTTGATGTACCTACACAGGACAATTTTGGGAACGACTGTTGTTTCCCATCGAGGTTAGCTTCATCCCATGGCTTATATCTGCTCACTGTTCAGGATATCCGTAGCTGGTACCATATAGGCCGGCGGCTGATAAGGGACTAATCGGTGAATCGGACTTTTAACTAAATATATGTGCAACCCATTTTTCCTTAGGTTAACTAGGGTCATATGTAATATATCTGAGGCTACATAGCAACATGCACTGTACTTAATGTCTAAATATGCAATCCTAGGCTACATAGCAACAAGGAAGAGTGTTACATTAATGTTCTAATAATGTCTAGATATACGTAGAAGAGCAGCAGCAGCAACAGCAACAACACAGCCCTGTTTGGATACTCAACTTAGCTAGAGGTTAGAGTTAGTTTCTAGCTCATTACTAACCCTGAACTAACTCCATCCAAAGAGTTGTTTGGATGGCAGGGTTAGATTGACAATAAATGCACTAGGAGAACTAGCTCCAATTAGCACCTCTTGGGTTGGATACTAGTTTTTTTGGGTGGGTTATAGATGCAACTAGCCCAAACTAGCCCTCATGTTTAGATATACTTTAGGGCTATTTGAGCCCGAACTAGCTCAAACCAACTATAACCCGTGGATACAACAGATAGTTTTGAAGAACGAGCTAAACTCCTTCCGGCCCATAATATAAGATGTTAATTCATCTAATATGTGAGTATATTGGATGTTATAAGATACTCCCTCCATTCCTAAATATCTTTTTAGAGATTTGAAATGGACTACCACATACGGATGTATATAGACATATTATAAAAGAGTGTTGTACTACATCATTGTGCCATTGTTGTTTAGCTTCTAATATTAACTTGGTGCTTTTAGGTACATATGTCATTGGTAAATATCCGTGTTTCGACCCTTTCTATGTATGGGGCAATGAGATATCAATGAACCAGCATCAAGTGAGGAATCTGATAAAGACTGTTAGTAAAATGGGTCCAAAGATGGCAATTAAACTATTTGTTTACACTTTATCCAAGACAACAACGAACTGCAGGATGGTAAGTAAGAACTCTCCAGCCTTCTTTTTACTGCCCATAATGAGTTGTGTTAGATGACAATGTCTGAAATATTATTCCTTTGCAGTGGTTGCCAAAGCAGTTTACTCAAGATTACCTCTAAAACTACATGATTGGTGGGCATGCAAAGGTTAAAGTATTTCTACCAGAACACGATGATTATCTAGAAGTTTTCATGAACACAGTGAAGGATGGGCGGTCGGCCATCACAAGGGGTTGGACTAGAGTCGTGTGTGCCTTCTGCATGGAGGAGGGCACAATATGGGCATTCCGCTTCACCTTGTTCAGCAATCAGAATATATTTCGCCTCTTTCTTTACCGTCTTTAATAGTACAAGTATACAACTGTGGTTCATCATTCTTATTTGGTTCTTATGTAATTCTTGAACATATGTACTTATGAATCGAATATGCATTGGTTGTTTGAACCTAATGGATATGAATAAAGTTGTAGCATACATTCAAATTCAAATCCAAATCCGGTACAATTTGGAAAAGCAGCAATTAAATTATGGTGAAATTACGCTCTCCAGGTTGTTACGGCACACACTATTGGTAAAACACAAACATTTGCGATATGCACCATAATCCGAGATGGTTTCACAAAGAGGAAACATGTGCGATGTCAGACAATATCACAAATGGTGCGGGCAAACTAAACGTTTGTGTTAGTTGCCTTATCATACACGATTTGCAACCATGAACTGTTTCTGATGAAGTATGCATCGTAAACATTGCACTACAGAATAGTGTGTGCGATAGTTGTCGTGTATGACGATGTTACAATGGTCCGACGTTTCATAATCCTGTCCAACACTCGTACGACGATTAGCTAATCTTCTTAATGATGAACCATTTGTGATGGGCCGCGCATCATACACATTCTATAATAGTGAACCGTTTGTGATGGGCCGCGCATTATACACATTCTATAATAGTGAACCGTTTGAGATGGGCCGCGCATCGTAAACGTAGCACCACAGAATACCGACTGTGATGGCAATGCAAGCAGAAACTAGTAGGAGTACTGTAGGGGCCCTATCCCCGACGGTTTATGGGTCGTGTGGGAAGGACCCCCCCTATCGCCCACACTCACTTGGAGACGGTTCCACATGCCGTTGCGGAAAGGGGTTAAAACCGTTTGTTTAGGACCGATGTGCAGTAGTGTTGGTTTTATTATGTACTTCGTAGTAAAATACAACTAATATTTTACATGGGTTCACCAGAATAAGTTCTGTATATAGACCAAAGCTATTTTGTTTGGTTTTGCTGCCTCCTTAATATCTTCTGTTCTGGTACTACTAATGTAAAAACTCAACTTTGGTGCAAGCTGTGGAAAAATGGTGGAACCGCCACCTTCTGAAGGTGGCGAGGCAACTATAACCGCAGTGTCAGCTCTTGCTGCAGTGGGTCAGTACCTGTCCACTAACAGTGCCAAAAGCACGTTCCTGCATAATACTGGGTTGGTTGTTAAGGCAATCTCGTCCAAACTACCTCATGATCAAGATATGCAAGCTCAAAATAATGTTATATCTGCACTCCAGACACATGTCCATTCCCTAACAGAGACCCTTTGTGAAACAAGGATAGATATTGTTCGATGTCGTCAAGATATGCATGGTTTTGAAACCAGACTATCAGACATTTGCTATGTTGTTTAGGAGCCTAGGAGAAATGAAGGCGAAGGTTATGGTGCTCCATCGGACAATACAACATGAAAACGTAACAGTCAGGTCAAATGAACTGAGCTTCTAGTGGTGCATTTATCTGCCAGACTATTAACTTTTATGCCAACCTTTTGTTTTATAGTTGTAATTTGTTTTGTTGCGATACAAAATTTGTTCTTAACGGGCAGCCATTGGCTGAAGAAAACAACAAGCCATTTTTGTATAGTGTAGGGTGTTCCCTATATTTGCACTAGTGGCGATCTTTGATGCCAAGTGGATGTAATCTGTACAATCGCCTTAATAGCCTAGCATTAGTTTCGGGCTTATTTATTTCCTAGTCTTTTTCCCCTGGTTTGCTAGTGGCTGCAACAACCATGGGCCATATACCGACCGTGGTAAGCTTGGCCCTGCTACAGGCCGTAGGATCCATTGGCCTCCTACGCGCCGTCGATAAATGGGCCTCCAACAGGGCCGTAGAATCGGTGGGCCTCGGGCCGTCGGATAAATGGGCCTACATGGGCCGTAAATGGGCATAATTGGTATCGGCCTAGCACGGTAATGGGCCATTAACAGGTCGGAGGATAGGAAAGGCTTAATACTGTCACAAGCATAACGGGTCATTAATGGGCCAGAATATAGGACGGGCTGGAAATAGTGCAACGGGTTAACACGCCACAAACGGGCTGACTCTGGCCACGGGACGAATTTGGCCCATTAGGGTAACAGGCCAGTAATGGGACGAAAGTAATCGAGGGCCGGAAAGGAGCCCAAGAACATATGGGCCATCTGTAGGCCAAAAGCTAACACGGGCTGGAAACAGCCCATGTGAATCATGGGCCGTTAATGGGTACAAAGAAATTTATTGTTCATTATGGGCTAGAGTCACCGTGGGCCTCTAAAGGGCCTAAAGATACGAAAGGCCTCATATGGGCCGAAAGACTTCGTAGGCCATACATGGGCCGAAAGTGAAACAGGCTGGTGTTATATTCGACGGCCCACATGACATTGTTGGGCCGATTTCGGGTAGGCCCTAACAGGTCGTGAGTTACCGGGTCGTAAAATGGGCTATTTGCAAAGAGACCGTTAACAGGCTTTTCATGGGACAACCCTCGAACCTTTGACCAAGTCAAACGGACCGGCCTTTGTAAGCTAAATGGGCCAGTGGTGGGCCGTCGCACGTGTCTACATATCATAGGCGCCTATCTAACCCACTGACGAGCTGACACGTGTTTCCTCCGGCCAATCAGAATTTTACACGTGGAAAATTCCCATTGGTCCGGGCTGTTAACGGGTTATCTGATCCTAAACCGGACCCGATAGCTTAACAGCGTGCCATTACGGTAGATGCCATGTGTCGGTGACCCTTGAAGAAAGCACTTCTGTGATGCGCGATTTATCGTCATGGAAGTGGACACTTCCGTGATGATAATTTTGGTAATGTCATGAAACACTTCTATGATAGCACAGGTATGACTATCTTGATTCTGTCATAAAATTGTCATGGATGTACATGCATGATAGAAAACGTGACCTACTGTGACAAACATGTATCATCATGGAAGTCTATTTTTTTGTAGTGTACACACATGACATTTGCACACACTAAAGTAAACTATTACATGCATAATTAACTAGGATAAACGACTATCTGATCATCATATACTTCTTGTGTGTCAGATTACGGGTTCCGGCAAAACCCTCAAGGTTCGAGAACTGGGGTGCGCGCGAAGATCCCCCCCTACCGATCCATGTCCTAGCTTCGCTAAGATCTCAGGGACTGACTCGATGAACTCCAAACACAAAGGACACAAGATTTATACTGGTTCGGGCCATCGTTGTGGTGTAATACCCTACTCCAGTGTGTCGTGGTTGATTGCCTCTTGGGCTGAGGATGAATAGTACAAGGGGAAGAACAGCCTCCTAAGGGGAGGTGTTCTTGTGCTCGGTGAACTAGTGGTTGTTCTGCTCTCTCTTGACCGACCGATCGACCCCCTAGCTATGGTGGTGGCTAGTCCTATTTGTAGAGGCCCTGGTCCTCTCCCCAAATATTGAGCAGGAAGGGAGCCAACAACGGCCAATTCGAAAGGGACAACTAGTATAGCTTATCCTAACAAAAGTGGTCTTCGCCTGCCAAAGGCTCTGGTGGTGACGCCGTCTTGGGCTCCAAGGTGACCTCCGTCTTGCCGTCCTGCTGGTCTTGGTCTCGTTGCACCGATATGGAAACCTTTGCTTGACGCCTCAGTACTCCGCTCCTGCGTTTGTTCCCTAGGCACCAAAGAGGAAACAAGGACATTGTGCACGCTGGCGCCCACGTGGCGCCCGCCAGGCCTTGGCCGTCATGGCTCACGTCATCGGAACCTCGTGAGGTTTGCCTGGCCTTGATCTCTCCGCCCCTCGCAAGCCAGCTTGGTGAGGCCGCTCCTGAGGAGGTCTTGTGTCATCCGCCTCGTGAGGGTCTTGAGTCCTTACCGGTGAAGATGGGTCGTACGGGCCCGCTCGTAGCGCCACGCCGTGGGCCGCAGGCAGGAAAATCTGGGGACCCCCGTTCCCAGAACGCCGATAGTAGCCCCCGGGCCCAGGCATGCTCGGGCTTGGCTTCGAGGCGAAGCCAAAGGGGCAAGTGCAGAGCACCGCGGGCCCCAGTAGCATGCGGCCTTGGTCGACGCGTGGCGGTTGATTGGACGTGGGCGTCTCCGCTTCCCCACGCAGCCTCGGCAACTGCCTGACTTGTCAAGTCCCTTTTGCATGCAAGGAAAAACCATCATTATTATCTTAGATCGTGGATGCGACGCCCCCGATTCAATCATACACTAAACATACACGCAAACGTGTATGATCAAGATCAGGGACTCACGGGAAGTTATCACAACACAACTCTACAAATAAAATAAGTCATACCAGCATCATATTACAAGCCAGAGGGCTCGAATACAAGAGCCCGATCATAGACGAGTCAGCGGAAGCAACAATATCTGAGTACAGACATAAGTAAACAAGTTTGCCTTAAGAAGGCTAGCACAAACTGAGATACAGATCGAAAGAGGCGCAGGCCTCCTGCCTGGGATCCTCCTAAACTACTCCTGGTCGTCGTCAGCGGGCTGCACTTAGTAGTAGGCACCTCCCGAGTAGTAGTAGTCGTCATCGACAGTGGCGTCTGGCTCCTTGGCTCCATCGTCTGATCGTAGCAATCGGGTATAGAAAGGGGGAAAAGAGGGAGCAAAGCAACCATGAGTACACATCCAAAGAACTCGCAAGCAAGGAGCTACACTACATATGTATGCATTGGTATCAAATGGAAAAGGGGTATCATATGTGGACTGAACTGCAAAATGCCGAAATAAGAGGGGGATAGCTAGTCCTTTCGAAGACTACGCTTCTGGCCACCTCCATCTTGCAGCATGTAGAAGAGAGTAGATGGTAAGTTCACCAAGTAACATCGCACAGCACAATCCTAACCGATGATCCTCCCCTCGTCTCCCTGTTAGAGAGCGATCACCGGGTTGTATCTGGCACTTGGAACAGTGTGTTTTATTAAGTATCCGGTTCTAGTTCTCATAAGGTCAAGGTACAACTCCAAGTCATCCTTTTACCGAAGATCACAGCTATTCAAATAGATGAACTTCCGTGCAGGGGTGCACCACATTTCCCAACACGCTCGATCCCCTTTGTCCGGACACACTTGTCTGGGTCATGCCCGGCCTCGGAAGATCAACACGTCGCAGCCATACCTACGCACAACAGAGAGGTCGGCACGCCGGTCTAAATCCTATGACGCAGGGGTCTGGGCCCATCGCCCATTGCACACCTGCATGTTGCGTACGCGGCCGGTGAGCAGACCTGGCCTCTCTTATACAAGGTCAGGTGTTCCAGTCCAACCCGGCGCGCGCCACTTAGTCGCTGACTTCACGAAGGCTTCGGCTGATACCACGACGTCGAGTGCCCATAACTGTTCCCGCGTAGTTGGTTAGTGCGTATAGGCCAGTAGCCAGACTCAGATCAAATACCCAGATCTCGTTAAGTGTGTTATTTTGAAGTAACCGCGAACTCTGACCAGGGCCAGGCCCACCTCTCACCTAGGTGTTCTCCGCCTGCCCTATCGCTCCGCCTCAAAGTAACAGTCGGGGGCCGTCGGGAACCTAGGCCCACCACTACCTAGGTGGAACCACTTGCCCCTTCAGCCCCCAACATCGGAATCACTTGCAGGTACTCAACGAGCCGACCCGACTTTAGTCACAACATGTATAGTATGTATATATAGTATAAACCCATGATCAACACCCGAGTGATCACGGCCCGATAGTATAGCATGGCAGACTGACAAGAATGTAGGGCTACTGATGATAATCTAGAATCCTATACTAAACATTTAGGATTGCAGGTAAGGTATCAACAGTTGTAGCAACTATGATAGGCTATGCATTGGAATAGGATTAACAAAAAGCAATAACATGCTACACTACTCTAATGCAAGCAGTAGAGAGAAGAGTAGGCGATATCTGTTGATCAAGGGGGGGCTTGCCCGGTTGCTCTGGCAAGAGAGAGGGGTCGTCAACACCGTAGTTGAACTGGGTAGCAGCGGCGTTGGTCTCGGTGTCTAGCGAGAGAAGAGGGGGGAGAAACAATAAATATTAAGCAAACAGATGCACGACTACATGATGCTAGGTGTGCCCTAACGTTGTATGAGGTGGTACCGGTGAAGGGGGGAAACATCCGGGAAAATATCCCCGGTGTTTAGCGTTTTTGGATAGATGAACCGGAGAGGGAAAGTTGTGTGTTCACTATGCTAGGGATGCGTGGTGGACGAACGGGCTGCGTATTTGGATTCGTCTCGTTGTTCTGAGCAACTTTCATGTATAAAGTATTTTCATCCGAGTTACAGATTATTTTCTATGATTTTTCAAAGTTTTATTCATTTTTGAAATTATTATAAATTGAAAATTAAATAGCAATTTGCTATGAGTACACACTGAAGTGTACCCAGCAAAGTTGTTAGAGGCTGACAGTTGGGGTCCAGTTGACTGCTCAGTCAGCAGTCAACTAAGACTGTTGACTAGTCAAAGGGACCAGGGGACCCGCATGTCATTGACTGGGTTATCCCAGTCAACAGTTTGACTGGTCAATGGGGCCAGTGGGACCCCTGTGTCATACATACGCATTTTAACAGAGTTTTAATTACTTTAGTTACCTAGATGAGGATCCACCAGTCAATGTCTAACAGTTAAATTATTTAGGTGATTAGATTAATGGACCTAACTAATTAACTAGGGGTTAGGGGGGCTAACTAGATAGTTAGAGGCCAGGCCCTAGCGGCATAGGCACAAGCCGGCCACGTCTAGGCTCTCGCGCGCGGTCCCTCACATAGGAGCGCCGGCGGCCATCGCGCCGGGGGAAAGCAGGTCGCGGCCCCGGAAGTGGCGGCCCGGTGCGCGGGGTCGGCGGCGCTAAGCTGCGGCGGCGGGGCGGCTAAGCAGCGGCGTGGCCAGCGCGGTGAGAAGCGGAGGCGGGGCATGACAGAAGCAGTAGCGAGCAGCAGGAGGCGAGGCGGGCGTGTGGCGGCTGCGGCTGGGCAGCAGCAGAGCGCGGCCGGATGGCGTGGGTCACGCGCTGGGGTGAGCAGGGAAACGGGCGTGGTCAGGACCGCGGGCGAGCACGCGCGGAGCAAGCTCCGGCCATGGCGGCCGAGCACGGGGACGGCCTCAATGGTGACACATCAAATCAGGGGGAGAGGCGATCCGGGAGAGGAGCTCACAGTGCGCCTGAAGATGAGCAAAGTGGGCGCGAGGATGGGTTGTCGGAGTCGATTTTGACGACGAAGTCGTCGGCATCCAAGGAGGAATAAGCCGCTGGAGAGGGTGATGCAGAGGCGGTGAGCTCGAGGACGGGGTCAAGAAAGGCATAGCATAGCACGTGGAGCTCATGGGCGTGCTCCTAGGCGACGGCGAGCCCGTGGGGCGCGCGGGTGACGGCGCCCATGGCGACGGCGTCGGGCGTTGATGGATCTGGAGGGGGGCGAGGCCAAAGGGAGAGGAGGGAATTGGGGGTCACTAGGGTTCGGCCCAGGGGAGGGCCGGCTTAAGTGCGAGGAGGGGCGCCGGTGGATGGCCGCCACGGTGATGCCCATCACCGTGGCGGGCATCGGCAGTGGCCACGGTGCGGGAGGGAACCGGGGAGAGGGAGGGGATAGGTGGGCTGGCCTGCTCGAGCGGACGACTGGCCTGGGGGTGGCCAGTTGGGCCACTTGGTCCAGGGGAGAGAGGGGGGTCTTTTTGTTTTCTTTTACTATTTTTCTTTGTACTTTACTTTTCTTTTATTCAATTTTATATTTGTTCCCTGTTGTTTTAGTTTTTTTAAAATATATACTTGGTAGCTAATTTAGTATTTCAATTTAGTGCATTGTCACAAAAATTCTAGTCCCCAAATAATTTAGTTTGATATTTTATTAATTAGTAAAGGCATTTAAATAATTATGTTTGCTACTACATAAATCATTTTAGTGCAGTTAGGAATTTCATAAAAGTTTGGTTTCACCACCATAATCACCTATGCGTAATCTGGCATGACCCGAACATTTTAGTTTCATTGTTTGAAAACTTTTGTTGTTTGCCTTTAATTAAAAATTTTATTTGAATTGTTTTGAACTAAAGCGAGTTTATCAATAGTAACCGAGGTGATTTGGCATCATTAGCAGAGGTTTACTGTACCTTAATTATCCGGGCATCACAATTCTCCTCCACTACAAGAAATCTCGTCCCGAGATTTAGGAGGGGGGTAAGGGAGAAGGGATTGGGTTATGAAAAATCTAACTGGTCTTCTCGGTCTTGGTTGCTCTTCTCGAAGAGGTCGATCCATAGCGTTGATTTCTTCATACCTATGCATCAATGCATCATGATGGAGTTGTCGCCCTCCTCCTCTTCTTCTTTTTGGGAACTCCATCGTACTTACAAAAGAATAAAGGGGGTATTCTGGGAGAATGGACCTCTGCAAGGTTGTCTAGATTGTAGATAACATCGGGGAAGGTGGCGGAAAGTAACTCTCAAATTGAAACTTAATAAAATATCAAGAGCAAAGTATGAAGGTCGCATGAGAAGTTTTGAGCGGGTAGGCAATCGTTTATTGCCTGAAACATAGTGTGAAAGGGGTTCAGAGAAACGGGAATAAGTATTGTGTCTGATACCAGAATTGATCACTAGGAGCGTGCCTCGCGAATTACATACGAAATGAAGCGCAAGGGATATCTTCGAAATAGGGATGTACAGGAGAGTCAGGTTTCGATCCTATGGAACTGTGGGTTATGGGCCCACCATGTGGTTTACAAGTAGGAAGGTCGGTGACATCTTGTACAATCAGGTAAGCCAGGCATGTCAGAGGATAGTCTGTCGGTTATGTCGGCAACAACATCGGTACCAAGGGCGAGGGACGAAGAGAACCATTTTCCTGCTCGTTGAACGAGGCAGACCAGTAGGCAAAGTTCTCGCCCATCAGTGGTTACCAGAATGTCATCAACAAAAGTAACATGGTCTTTCTGACAGAATTTTACACCGAGGTGTTTGCAAAAGCAGGAGACTATTACTGCTTAGATCATATAGATCACAATGAAGTTTAAACCAAACAATGGAAAGGAAAAATATGATTATCAGATTAAACAAAAAAATGGAAAGGAAAATGTGTTAAAACACATATTTCAGGGGTATTTCCTTCCCAAGGACAAACAGAGTATGATATCCGTGACAGGATATAATGTAGAAAACCCTCTAGGTAGGGGAGAGAAATTTCCATGACATTACCCATACAACGGTGTTTGGATAATTGAGCAAGAAACAATTAGCATTGGGCTTCAAATGTTCCTGTTGAAAATCGGAGTACCATAGACATCCTTCAAGATAGCATTGACATGGTCAACAGGTGAAGATCAGACTTTGGAAACAAAAAGGATCCATCAGGAAAAACTTATGGATTAAGTCTTACAATTTCCTCATGGAAGCTTGACTAACCTTGCCAAAAAGGAAACTTATATAAATAGGTCCTCCAGCTAGGTGTTCTAGGCATGACATCACCTTACCGGCTCATATAATGACCAATATTATAACTCTAGGAAATATGTTCCAACCATCATATCTGACCGAGATTCAGATCTGATTGGTGTCAGGATACCTTAGACTCAGGATGCCTGAGAAGAAAAGGTGCGACACAATTTGACGAGGTGACATTGTAAGATTATCGGGAAATGAACTATGGAAATGAGTTCCGAAACATCCTTAAACCAAGGAGAGAATGAGGAGGTGGCTGATGAACTCAGCCACAATTCATCGAGATTTCCAAAAGATGGATTTCCACAATTATGTGAACAAGGAGATAACATTTGTCACATCAAATGATATAATGATGTATGCTCGAAGAAAACATACACAATTAAACATTCGTTGAAAGGTGCACCCGAAATATGGGCTGGGTTGCACGACCAATGTCAGGATGGCGATTCAGCAACCAGCACACTAAATTGGAATTATTGACCATTAACTCTGAAGCAATAGGGTTGCTAGAAATACTGAAGTCTCACAACAGAGTTTGTTTATTCGTATTCCGGTTAGAAGCAACATGGGGACCAAGAAAAGAAGGGTGATGGCGAGAAGCATCACTGTAACAAGAATCGTTAAGAGGTGGTGAAATCCTCACAACATTCTAGACATCAAAGACATTAATACTTCAAGGTAGAACCAAAAAACAAGCTGGATAGCAAGTTGCATCCATAACATGAACAAGTTTGTGATGAAAGGAAGGTAAGGATGTTGTCGATGGTAACACAAATCATCAAGGGCAAGGATGGCATTTCTCATCACGAATTCAATTGATATCCGGAAGATCTCATAAGGTTGATGATGATCATGACACATTTTTCGAGAGATTTCAAGAAGATGTAATCGATCAGCGACGACATCAAGTCAAAGGAATGATGAAGCAAAGGGTTACCATGGGTATGACACAAACTCATAAATCAGGTTTATGGTTCGAGGTGAAACGGTAAGACGAGGAAATCGACATAAGCTTAGCTTATTGTCGAAAGATGTGCTCCGGTAATAAGGAACGGGTGACACATTTAAAATTTAGCACGATAATGATATAGCCAATCAGGCTAGGAATTACTTGAAGGGTGATTAAACTCATAAGCAACGAAGATTACTTAGAGTTATTGAATCGGAGTGCAGAATCAATTTAGCTATCGGTGTTCTAGAGTGACTAATAACTCAGAACCCGAGGGAAATCTGAAATCGGGGAGAAGCAATACTAGATGAAGACGCATAGGAAGCAACACAGTTCTTTGATATTCTCGAGATACCATAGGGGAATACTCAAAGGTAGAGCAGAATCGAGGTTGGGCAGGCATATTGATCTGTAGAATACAAGCGATTTAACTTGTCGAGAAATGGGATCAAAGAAAAACAATAATGGTCGGAACCATGGTTGCAAAGGACCAAGCATAGATACAAGATGAACTTATAATAGGGGGATAATTATTACAAGAAGCTTCCATGATAAGTTCCACATCGGGTCCATGGGCATGAACACAAAGTTCAAGGTCGACTCCCACTTCTGCAATGCATAACCTTTCATTCACTTTTCGTTTTTCGAAAAAGTTGTAATGTTGAAATTTTATTTGGCGAAGCAACAAAAGAGTATGACTCGCGAAAACTTTCGGATTCATATGATTTGGGGAAGGCATAGGTTCAACACATCGGGGCATCTTGGGAGCATATACCATAAATTTCAAGAATAAATAACACAAGCTCGATAGTAGAGCATGCTTGAGAAAGCAGAGGATACAATTTACCAAAGGTATTATGTATCCGAGGAAAGGCTCACAAGCTTATTGAATATGAAGGACGTTATCGGATGAATTCTGACAAAATGGTCGGGTGGTCAACAAGGGATCTGATGAGAGCATCAGTACTCAACCCGAGGAAGAAAGAATGCAAGGAGATCAGATTATAGAAACAACTGACTAACTCAAAGATCAATTTGCAAAGGAATTATGAATTCCAAGACAAGGGATCAGAAGCAATGCTCTGATTAGGGATGGATAGGTAGAATAGCCTTAGGGGTACAATCGATGGCGATTTGATTGGTCGAGATCCAACACATGTTAAAATGACATCTGAGTCGGAAGGATGAATTCTAGGATCAAATTGAGGATTGCGAGCATTCGCAACATGTTGTATTAACACACTCAAAATGATAATGACAAAGGATGACAATAAGGTTACTAGACTTATGGTATTAACCATAATGCAAGCAAACAAGAAATTCAAGAACAATAGGTTGTTGAGGATTTTCAGAGGAACGAATGGTATTACGAAGACTTTTGGGAAGTACATGAATAAACTGAGGATGAGCGGATACTCGATAGGTGCACAAAATTATCCGTAGGGGTATTCAGGTGGCAAAGAACTGCAAGGCAGTAGGCACAAGGTATTCTCGAAACCATAGAGAGAATTTCAGGGTATCTTGTAATAACAAGATCAACAGGGAATGATTGTATGAATGGCAAGTGTACGTGGTTATCCATAGGAGGTTTATCAACGAAAGGGAATTGCAAAAGCGATGGCACAAAGTCTCGAGAGAACATCATAGAGTATCGTCGGAATCTTCTGGTGAAACAGGCCATCATCTGGAATGAAGGGGCTCTCCGGGAGAAAGTATTTACGAGAACCTAGAGTTAGAGTTAGCAAAACCATTTAACCCGAATAGAAGAGATCATAGTTCTAGAGTATAGACGAGGAGTAAAAGATCCTAATACCACCCAATGGCAACGTGGGCCCGTAAGCCGCACAGCCATGTTAGTAAAAGTTTTTCAATGACTAGGCTCGACTTCGGCCAAGGAGTTGGAAAGGGGGATTCCTACAGGCAGTCGGCTCTGATACCAACTTGTGAGGCCCCCGGTTCAACCTTACACTAATCATACACGCAAACGTGTACGATCAAGATCAGGGACTCATGGGAAGATATCACAACACAACTCTACAAATAAAATAAGTCATACAAGCATCATATTACAAGCCAGGGGCCTCGAGGGCTCGAATACAAGAGCTCGATCATAGACGAGTCAGTGGAAGCAACAATATCTGAGTACATACATAAGTAAATAAGTTTGCCTTAAGAAGGCTAGCACAAACTGGGATACAGATCGAAAGAGGCGCAGGCCTCCTGCCTGGGATCCTCCTAAACTACTCCTGGTCGTCGTCAGTGGGCTGCACGTAGTAGTAGGCACCTCCCGAGTAGTAGTAGTCGTCATCAACAGTGGCGTCTGGCTCCTGGGCTCCATCGTCTGATCGCAGCAATCAGGTATAGAAAGGGGGAAAAGAGGGAGCAAAGCAACCGTGAGTACTCATCCAAAGTACTCGCAAGCAAGGAGCTACACTACATATGTATGCATTGGTATCAAATGGAAAAGGGGTATCATATGTGGACTGAACTGCAGAATGCCGGAATAAGAGGGGGATAGCTGGTCCTTTCGAAGACTACGCTTCTGGCCACCTCCATCTTGCAGCATGTAGAAGAGAGTAGATGGTAAGTTCACCAAGTAACATCGCACGACATAATCCTAACCGATGATCCTCCCCTCGTCACCCTATTAGAGAGCGATCACCGGGTTGTATCTGGCACTTGGAAGGGTGTGTTTTATTAAGTATCCGGTGCTAGTTGTCATAAGGTCAAGGTACAACTCCAAGTCATCCTGTTTCCGAAGATCATGGCTATTCGAATAGATTAACTTCCCTGCAGGGGTGCACCACATTTCCCAACATGCTCGATCCCCTTTGTCCGGACACACTTGTCTGGGTCATGCCCAGCCTCGGAAGATCAACACGTCGCAGCCCTACCTAGGCACAACAAAGAGGTCAGCACGCCGATCTAAATCCTATGGCGCAGGGGTCTGGGTGCATCGCCCATTGCACACCTGCATGTTGCATACGCAGCCGGTGAGCAGACCTAGCCTTCCTTATACAAGAGCAGGCATTCCAGTCCAACCCGGAACGCGCCGCTCAGTCGCTGACGTCACGAAGGCTTCGGCTGATACCACGACGTCGAGTGCCCATAACTGTTCCCGCGTAGTTGGTTAGTGCGTATAGGCCAGTAGCCAGACTCGGATCAAATACCCAGATCTTGTTAAGCGTGTTATTTTGAAGTAACCGCGAACGCCGACCAGGGCCAGACCCACCTCTCACCTAGGTGGTCTCCGCCTGCCCTGTCGCTCCGCCTCAAAGTAACAGTCGGGGGCCGTCGGGAACCTAGGCCCACCACTACCTGGGTGGAACCACCTGCCCCTTCAGCCCCCAACATCGGAATCACTTGCGGGTACTCAACGAGCCGACCCGACTTTAGTCACAACATGTATAGTATGTATATATAGTATAAACCCATGATCAACACCCGAGTGATCACGGCACAATAGTATAGCATGGCAGACTGACAAGAATGTAGGGCTACTGATGATAATCTAGCATCCTATACTAAACATTTAGGATTGCAGGTAAGGTATCAACAGCTGTAGCAACAATGAGAGGCTATGCATTGGAATAGGATTAACGGAAAGCAATAACATGCTACACTACTCTAATGCAAGCAGTACAGAGAAGAATAGGCGGTATCTGGTGATCAAGGGGGGGCTTGCCTGGTTGCTCTAGCAAGAGAGAGGAGTTGTCAACACCGTAGTCGAACTGGGTAGCAGCGGCGTCGGTCTTAGTGTCTAGCGAGAGAAGAGGGGGGAGAAACAATAAATATTAAGCAAACAGATGCACGACTGCATGACATGACAAAGCGTGATGCTAGGTGTGCCCTAACGCGGTATGAGGTGGTACCGGTGAAGGGGGGAAACATCCGGGAAAATATCCCTGGTGTTTAGCATTTTCGGATAGATGAACCGGAGGGGAAAGTTGTGTATTCTCTATGCTAGGGATGCATGGCGAACGAACAGGCTGCGTATTCGGATTCGTCTCGTCGTTCTGAGCAACTTTCATGTATAAAGTATTTCCATCCGAGTTACAGATTATTTTCTATGATTTTTCAAAGTTTTATTCATTTTTGAAATTATTATAAATTGAAAATTAAAAAGCAATTTGCTATGAGTACACACTGAAGTGTACCCAGCAGAGTTGTTAGAGGCTGACAGTTGGGGTCCAGTTGACTGCTCAGTCAGCAGTCAACTGAGGCTGTTGACTAGTCAAAGGGACCTGGGGACCCGCATGTCATTGACTGGGTTATCCCAGTCAGCAGTTTGACTGGTCAATGGGGCCAGTGGGACCCCTGTGTCATACATACGCATTTTAACAGAGTTTTAATTACTTTATTTACCTAGATGAGGGTCCACCAGTCAGTGTCTAACAGTTAAATTATTTAGGTGATTAGATTAATGGACCTAACTAATTAACTGGGGGTTAGGGAGGCTAACTAGATAGTTAGAGGCCAGGCCCTAGCGGCAGAGGCACAAGCCGGCCACGGCTGGGCTCGCGGGCGCGGTCGCTCATAGAGGAGCGCCGGCGGCCAGCGCGCCGGGAGAAAGCAGGTCGCGGCCCCGGAAGTGGCGGCCTAGTGCGCGGGGTCGGCGACGCTAAGCTGTAGCGGCGGCGGGGCTAAGCAGCGGCGCAGCGAGCGTGGTGAGAAGCGGAGGCGGGGCACGGCAGAAGCAGTAGCAAGCATCAGGAGGCGAGGCGGGTGCGCGGCGGCTGCGGCTGGGCAGTAGCAGAGCGCGGTCGGATGGCGTGGGTCACACGCTGGGGTGAGCAGGGAAACGTGCGTGGTCCAAGGAGGAAGAAGCCGGCGGAGAGGGTGATGCAGAGGCGGTGAGCTCGAGGACGGGGTCGAGAAAGGCATAGCATAGCACGTCGGAACTCGTGGGCGTGCTCCTAGGCGACAGC